>NC_058519.1:236864545-237207670 GCF_904849725.1 Hordeum vulgare subsp. vulgare | reverse complement strand
CAGAACTATTGTGGATCATGTTGTGCGACTGGGAGACCACCGAATTCTGCTGCTGCGCCGTGTGCAACAGGGCACGGATCTGCTCGATCCCTCTACCAGCCTCTGCATCAGTCGGTTGGAGGGAATCGGCTATGTTGGCAGCGGTAGCCAGGTTGAGGACGGGTGTATGGAACACCTCGACGTTGCTTTGACGAGTGCGTCGACTGGCAGAACGGTGGTGTTGACGGCGAGCGCCGGACGATTCGCCGACCTCGTGCTCGTTCCGGCCAGTCTGGTGGGGACTTTCATGGGAATTTGCCATGAGAACTTCGGTTGCAGGCCCGCGACCCAAGTACTCGGAAGGTAACTCAGTTGGAACTGAGTCCAAGCACTAGGACGGCGGTGCGACCACAATTGACTCGAGGACCGCCACTTGAGAGGACGCGTTCTGGCACGTCTGGGCGTGTCGCACCCAACGCTTGAGCCGCGAACGGTGGGACCGCTTGCTGCGGCGCGTGACGGGGGCGAAGGTCGACACCGGGGCCGACTGCTGGAGAAGAAGGACGCCGCGGGCACCAGCACGGAAGTGCGTAGCCCCGCGACTGGGGAGCGCCTCGACGTTGAGAGATGCATCCCGAAGCCATGCCGAATCATCGACGATGAAGGAGAGTGCGCCGAAGAGGATCTCCCGACCCATGCATAAATCTCCGCCGGACGACATGATGAAAAGATGAAGCTGCAAACTCGCCGGAAGTCGCTTAGACACCTGCCCCAAGGTGGGCACCAACTGTCGTGGGTATAAGTCTGACAGTAGATGTGTAGGGTACGAAAGGATGGGAAGAGCCTTAGCTACGGCGAGGTTGTATGAGTTCAGGCCCCTGTGCGGTGGAGGTAAAAGCCCTGCATCTCAGTGCTCTTGGGAGCTTAGTGTCGAGTGGAATATAGGATTACAATAAATACCAACCCCTGCACCAGTGGGGAAGGGCGGCTTATATAGAGTGCGCTGCCCTTCACAACGGCCCGGTGGACAGGGGTGGAGTAGTGGCGAATAAATGCCTACGTTACAGGTAATGTATGCCTTAAATGCTAATAATGGTGTATGAAAACGTATGACCGTTGCCCTCCTGGGAGGTTACGACGTACAGAGTGGAATTCAGTCGGTACGATAAATATGCTTTGAATGCTCGTCACCGACTGGATGATGGGGGGTCCTTAGTTCAGTCGGAACTGTCTAAGGGCCTTGCCCTCTATGAACGGTAGTCCTTGGGTAGGACCTATAGGGCAGACCTATGACCCTACCCTGGGACTATAACCCCATCAGTTGGTACGGGAGCCATCCTGACTGTAAGAAGCCTTAGGTAGCATGGACGTTAGCCGGGACGAATAGCAACTCAGTCCTTACACTGGAGTTTTACACACCCTTACTACCTTTCTATACCATTCACAACTTCCTGACGTCTCTCCAAAAACCTTGTAGATGTCCGTCATGCCTAAGACACTCCTGGAAACAGCTTTTCCCCTACTTCTCGGAGACAACCTGGAAAAGTTTCAAGTACTCTGAACACCCGTTTACCTCTACCACGAGCACTGGGTCAATGCCAACACAAAGGAGTATCATGTCGACGTGCTTGTAAAGGCAAATGACGCTCCCACATATTGGTTCCTTGAAGGGCCACAGATGGAGACTCTGGTATTGGCATTTGAGACGGTAGCATGAGAGGCGCTCGTGCACATCTACGACTTCCTTCCAGAGATGGCTGATGAGCCGGCAACCCGCCACCTGCCTTTTGTTAAGGATGAGGCTGATGGGAGCTGGACGCTAAACCCATCCCCGGAAGGAGGGACGCCACTAAGGGTTCAGACCTACTTCATCCCCTGCGCTGACAGACTAGTTCACAACCTGCTTAAGGAATCAGTAAACCTTTGCAAATAACTCCATCATGTACAAGAACTACTGTTCCAAGAAAATATGAAGGGAACCAAGGTCAAGAAAGAAGGAGCACTCGAAGGACAGCATGTTGTTGCATACATAGGAGGAATACCACCACATAAGGTCACACCCATTCAGAGTCGTTGCATGACCACCGAGGAGTTTAGAGATCTCTTCACCACTTCTCCGATGAAACATCATCATCATGGACCTCTTCTCTGCCCCACACCCTTGAAAGGATATGATGGCTGCATGGATGATGACGAGGAAGAAGACCCCGAGGAGCGCCAGTATGAGAACGAGCAATCCGCCGCTTAGGACGAGTTGACTAAGGCAAACTAGGAGTCCCATGCAATGTCGAGTCTGTGTAATGGTTCATATGAAACCATGTATGCTTGTAGTGCGTGCTTTCCGTTTGTGTCTATATGCTAGTCGTGCTTTTTCCCTAGGCAGCATGTAAGTGGCTACATCGCTTATCTTAATTAATGTATTTGCCTAAGGGTTCTATGACCCTTCTTGTTTGACACACTTGCACCATACCAAACCCCCTTATGTAGACACGTTTCTCCCCCATGTTATCCTCTTGACCATTTTGGGATATTGACCTGACTGCTCCAAACTGGCTGGTGATTGCTAGTCGCACCAATACCTTCGGCCAACCCAACACTGGCGAATCTAGCCAACAACCAGGAGCATGTGGGTCTGCACAAGCTGGAGTTCACCAGGAGCAGCTGCAAGGCGACATTCCCCCTTCACCGCCTCCTCAAGAGAACCTGACTGTGGCTCAGTTCTTCCAGGCTCTCCGAGAGGAATGCCAGGCCAACAACGCTGCTATCCAGCAGATAGCTCATGCCTTAGTGAACAACCTGCCGCAGGGCGGAAATGGCATTGCTCGCTCCACTCTGTCAGAGTTCATGAGGACTACGTCTCCAATATTCTCCCAGACGACTAAGCCTCTGGATGTCAATGACTGGATCCACACCATTGAAGACCTCCTGACGCTGGCTAAGTGCACCGACGACCATGAAAAGGTTTTCTATGCCTCTCACTTTCTCGGAGGCACTGCCAGGGCTTGGTGGGACGGGTTCCAAATCATGCAAGGCACACCGGTTATCACTTCGTTTGTCTTCAAGGATGGGTTCTGCACTGCTCACATTCCCTTGGGAATGGTGACTATCAAGAAGCGAGAGTTTCGTGCACTAAAGCAAGGCAGCGGCACAGTCAAGGAGTTCCTGCAGAAGTTTAACCTCTTGTCGAGGTATTCACGTGATGATGTCAGCACTGAAGCCACCAAGGTGGAAAGCTTCACGGAAGGGATACAACAGTCGCTGCAGTATCAACTTGTTGTCTATGATTGCCGGACCGTTTGTGATCTAGTGAACAAGGCTCTCATGCTTGAAGACAAGCGCTGTGCTATGGATGATACTCGCAAATGCAAGCTGATGGGCAATGGTGGTTCCAGCAACCAGAATGTTCGTCCTTGGAAAACAGCCCTGGAAAGGCCTAACTATCAGCAGCAGCAGTACAAGACCCCAGCACCTCGCCCAAGCTTTCAGCCTCAACAATATGCCAAACCCAAGCCAGCATTCAGCCCGCCCAACAACAGTGGGGGCAAGCCCAACATCCCTCGGCAAGTCACTAGCTTTGGGTGTGGAAAGCTTGGACGCTACTCTAGGCAATGCCCCAACAAGAAACCCGATGCACCGCGCCCCAATGCGCCGAATCAAGGACAAGGTCATGGAGCACCCAAAAAAATCAGGCTTCCCGCAACCAGCAGTACCACAACACGGAACGTGTGAACCACATCTGTGCAGAGGAAGCCTAGGAAGACCCGGACTACATACTGGGTACGTTCCTCGTCAACTACACTGCAGCAACAATATTGTCTGTTTGTGGTGCTTCGCACTCTTTTGTTACCCAAATTTTTGTTATGAAGAGTGGCTTGAAACCTACATTCCTAAAGGGTCAAATGGTGGCACAGACCCCCGGTGCAGTATTAAGGACCAACGTAGGATATAGGGAAGTGGGGATCATCATTAATGGAGTAGACTTCATAGTAGATCTCGTCGTCCTTAAGTCGCAAGGCTTGGACGTGATCCTTAGTATGGACTGGTTGGCCTAGCACCAGTGTATACTGGACTGCGCTAATAGGGCTATCACCATGACCAGCAACCAAGGGATCAAGGTCAAGTATGTTCCTGAGCCTACCTCCGCTCAAGTTCCTCACGTTAACTGCCTTTCGGGAAAAGAGTTGGGTCAAGTGCTAGTGGTATGTGAATATTCGGATGTCTTTCCCGATGAACTGCCTGGGATGCCTCCTCATCCTGACATCGAGTTCATCAATGAGCTCATGCCCGGGTCAAGGCCTATCTATAAGAAGCCCTATAGGATTAGATCCGAGGAATTGGGAAAACTAAAGAAGCAGCTAGCCGAGCAGCTCAAGAAAGGATTTTTTCGCCCAAGTGCCTCACCTTGGGGATCACCTGTTATATTCGTGTCCAAGAAGGATGGGAATATCAGGCTCTGCGTTGATTACCATTCCCTCAATAAAATCACGATAAAGAACAAGTATCCACTCCCCAATATCGAAGACCTATTCGACCAGTTAAATGGTGCCAAGGTATTCTCCAAGATCGATCTCAGATTTGGGTAATGCCAACTAAAGATTCAGCCTGAAGACATACCAAAGACGACATTCGTGACTAGGTATGGCCTGTACGAGTGCACCGTCATGTCATTTGGGTTGACCAATTCCCCAGCCTACTTCATGTACCTCATGAATAAAGTCTTCATGGAATACCTGGACAAGTTTGTTCTCGTCTTCATCGACAACATACTCATCTTCTCTATGTCCGATGAAGAGCATGAGCAACACTTGAGGATGGTGCTGGAAAAGCTTCGGGAGCACCAACTTTATGCCAAATTTAGCAAGTGCGAATTTTCCTTACACGAAGTTGGATTCTTGGGTCATACGATGACGGTAGATGGATTGGCAGTTGATCCCGCCAAGATTATTTCGGTAACAAACTGGGAGTCGCCAATCGATGTGAAGGAAGTCAGAAGCTTCCTCGGACTCACGGGATATTACCGCAAATTCGTGGAACGATTCTCTCGCATCGCCCGACCAATGACTCAGCTCTTTAAGAAAGGCAAGAAGTTCAAATGGACGCCAGAGTGCGAAGAAAGCTTCCAAGAACTGAAGAAGAGGTTAACCACCGCCTCAGTACTGTCCACTCCAGATATCAACAAGGAGTTTGAGATATACTGTGATGCGCCAAGAATCGGGCTCAGTGGCACTCTAATGCAAGATGGTAGTGTCGTGGCTTATCTGTCACGGCAACCGCATCCTCATGTAGAGAACTGCGCCATGCATGGCCTCGAGTTGGCAGCCATAGTTCCTGCCTTGAAGACATGGCGGCATTACCTATTGGGGAAGCGATGCGAAATATACACCGACCACAAGAGTCTGAAGTATATTTTTACCCAGAAGGAATTGAATATGAGGCAACGTAGATGGTTGGAGTTGATTAAACACTATGACCTCAGCATTCAATACCATCCCGGTAAGGCCAATGCAGTAGTAGACGCCTTGAGCCAGGAGGCTTGCACCTTGAATGCCATGATGAAGGAAAGGCTACCCGCTCTATATGAGGAGCTGGAAAGCTTTGGGTTGGAGCTAGTCGAAAAAGGATTCCTGGCAAACTTCGAAGCCAAACCCACGCTGATGAAAGACATTAAAGAGTCCCAGAAGTGGCATGAGAGCATTGAAGGCATCAAAAGGAAGATCAAGAAAGGCAAGGCCCCAGGATTCTCAGTGGATGAACATGGAATTGTGTGGTTTGGGGACCGCATATGCGTACCCAACAAGGCTGAGCTCAAGGACCTAATCCTGCAAGAAGCCCACGACACTCCATACTCAATTCACCCTCGTGGGACCAAGATGTACCAAGACCTCAAAGAAAGGTTCTGGTGGCATGGCATGAAGAGGGAAATAGCTTCAGATGTCGCCAAGTGCGAAGTGTGCCAGCGAGTCAAGGCTGATCACCAATGACCCGGTGGACTACTACAACCTCTCCAGGTGCCCGAATGGAAGTGGGATAAAGTTGGTATGGACTTCATCACCGGTCTGCCTAAGTCGGGCAGGGGACACGACTCCATATGGGTCGTCGACGACCATCTGACAAAAGTGGCCCATTTCATTCCCGTCACCACCAAATATGAGGGAATCAAGTTGGCCAGTCTCTATATTGAGCGTATTGTGAGCCTCCACGGAGTTCCCAAGGAGATTGTGTCCGACCGAGGCACCCAATTCACTTCGAGATTCGAGAAGCAGTTTCAAGAGGCCTTGGGAACCAAGCACTCCTTCAGCACCGCTTTCCACCCGCAGATCAGCAGGCAGACGGAAAGAATAAATTCGATACTGGAGGAGATGCTCCGCGCTTGTGTCTTGGCACATGGAACCAAATGGGAAGATTTTCTGCCTTTTGCTGAGTTCTCTTACAACAACAGCTATGAGTCTGGTCCCCAGATGGGTCCATTTGAGGTTTTCTACGGACGTAAGTGCCGCACTCCCCTCAACTGATCCGAGACTGGAGAACGATTGATTTCCGGGCCAGACATTCTCCGTGAAGCTGAGCAGAAGGTGCAACTCATCAGGTAGCACCTGAAGGCTGCCAAGTCGCGACAAAAGAGGAATGCGGATTCACGCCGCCGAGAAGTGGAATTCAACACTGGAGATCAAGTGAACCTCCACGTCACGCCTCTCAAGGGAACCAAGCATTTCCACGTCAAGGGAAAGCTTGCTCCAAGGTACATTGGACCTTTTAAGATCACTGCCAGGCGTGGAGAAGTTGTTTACCAGTTGGAGCTACCTCCAGAACTTTTGGGTATGCACAACGTCTTCCACGTGTCACATCTCCGGAAAAGCCTTCAAGTGCCAAACCGTCCAGACCTTTATAAGGACGTCGATCATCAAGCGGTTGACCTTCAGTCGGACCTCACTTATCGCTAGAGACCCATCCACATTCTGGACGAAGTCGAGCATTGTACTCGAAGTCGTACCATCAAGTGCTTCAAGGTCCAGTTGAGCAACCACACCGATGCAGTAGCACCATGGGAGCGCGAAGGCTACCTTAGATCCAAGTTTCCGTACCTTTTTAGCACTTAGCTTAGGAATCTCGGGGACGAGATTCTTGTAAGGGGTATACGTCTGTCATACCTTGTTTTCACACCACTTTGTCTCTCTTACAAAATTTGGCATAATTTAAAGCTTTTTAAGTGATTGACATGAGTGCCTTGATTGTCATTGTTGTAGGTGTACATGTGAGTAGATCTCTTAAAAATCAGTTTTTAAAATAATATTCCCACCAAAAGCACTTTTAGTTATTTTGATAAATCGAAACCTTGCTTCGGAGTTTGCACTACAAGTCCCTGACTTTAGGGTAGTGCCTTCACCCAAAGATTGTATTCCGAATGTAATATTAATATAACTCTTCAAAATCATTAAATAAATATTTTTAAAGTCATTTTTCCATTTTATTTAATTGTCCTTTTCTATGGCCAGAAATGGTATTTCTGGTTGGAAAATTATTTTTTCACCTTTGAAAAATCTGAGAAAACTTGGAAATACTCACACGACATATATTTTTCATACATAAGAGGTTCAACACCTAGTCCCGTTCAAAATATTTGAGCAAATCCTTGCCAACCAATTATGTCTGTTTTGACCTTTTGAAATATTTCCATAGGAAATATTCTCAATAAATTCCTAGAAATTTCTAGAATGTTAACCATGCTATAATTGGTGATCATGTCGAGTTTCATCTTCATCCAAGGTGATTTAAATCTCCAAATAATTCGAAAACCCTCTATGTCTGGAATCAAGTTGGAGTAACTCGATAGTATAAAGTTTGTCCATTTTGTCTCAAACTTTGTAGGAGTGCTCATTACACCAAATAAGGAGATCATGCCAATACTTGGATTTGTGGGGATTGATTTGGTCACATATCCTCACAGAAGTGCAGACCTGCCCATTTGTGGGTATTTTCAAGTTTTGATTGTCAAACTTGTCCAATGGAGCTCAAATTTGACACATCATCCTAATTATGCCTAAAACCAAATCCTGCTAACTTTCAATACATTTGGAGGAGGTTAACTTCCCCGAAGATGCATCAAACACCTTTTGCCAGAATTGTAAAACAACATCTAGCAACCACCACACTCACTCCCTTCACTCCAAACTCTTGTCACAGATGGATTGTGTCCCTCCCCAACTACATACGAAAGATCCAACATTGGTTCAATGAGAGGGAGCCAAAATATCCATTCTAGCTCCTGAACCAAGGCTGGTAGAACCACTTTAGCTCTCTCCCCTTGGCCAATTTACTTCTTCTCGATTCCTAGCACCCAAGGGGCATCTAACTCATCTCCCAAACACGCGAGACATGGCCAAGATGCGCTAGAGCATGCCAGCATGCCGTGGCATGCCAAAGCTGCGCTCTCGACGCGCTACAGGGCGCACCCGAGCCCGAGGGGACCAGCTCCGGCCTGTTCTTACCTCCACCCGTGGCCCCTCTTTGACCACACCAATGACCGCATCCAGGGCACCGTCGGGCCCCTCTTTCCCCCTCTCCCCTCGACTTGGCGACACATGCCTGCGCGCGGATGGAGTGGCCAGAAGGACCTCGCCACCTAGGTGCACCAAGGACCTTCCCCAACTCCTCGTGAAGATGCCGCGCAGTCCTAAACTACGTCCGCAAACCACGGTTTCGCACTCGAGCCCTCTCTCCCGCCACTGCCGCTGCAACAAAACCACCGACGCCTCACACTTCGGTGACTCGTCGCCCACCTATAAATAGGCCACCCCGACTCTCCTAGCACCTCAAGCTTTTCCCTCCTACCACCAATCAACCACCGAGTGCCCCATTTGAGCTAAGAGAGCGCCGATACTCGAGATCGACCGAGGCGCCGCCGCGTCGGGGCTCCGTCGATCTCGGGCTATAGACACGCTCCCGAGCTCACTTCTCCTTCTCCGTGATCGCAGAGACCTCCCGAGCCTTCTCCACCACTCCTCCATCCATTTCCCAGCCCATCGCACCGATCCCGACACCTTCCCGAAGGGTCTCCGCCGCGGCCCAATCATCACCGGCGACACAGATCACCTTCGTCGTCCCTTCGACCATCATCACATAGGCAGAGCAGCCATGAGTCCGTTTCCGTAATCGCCTGACCTCAAGAACCCCGGAGCTGCCGCCGGTGAGCTCTCCTTCCTCTCTGTCCAGAGGTAGAAGACGACCTCGACAGGGGGTCCCCACCTGTCGGCGGTTGTCTCGTCTCTCTCTCTCTCCCCGCAGTCGCTAGCCACAGGGCCCCGCACGTCAGCGCCTTTGTTGGCTGGCTGGGTGGCCAGCTGGGCCAGCCCAACCACAAACCGAGCCAGGCTAGTGAACTGGATTTTTCCTTTTTTTAATCCTGATTTTAAATAATTCTATAGGATTAAATATTTATCAAAACTTAAATATTTTTTCACCATAACTCCTGCAAAATTGTGTAGTATTTAATAGTGTTGTTTATGTAATTTTTGTAGAAACTTTTAGGCACAGTTTATTTTAAAACCTAGTTTAAGTATATTTTGACTCACTTAAAAAGAATTTAGAAATATTTTTTTAGTCCAAAACCAGAAACAAACATTTTGATAATAATAATAGGATTTTAGAGAGTAGGTTAACATTTTTCATGAGTGTTTTACTCTATTTTTAGTTGTAGTCCTTATTATTGTTATTATTATTACTATTACGACGATAGATCACGCGTTTGACGAAGGACTTGGACCCAAAGACCTCGAAGACCCCGGATACCTAGCTGATGAAGGCAAGCAGCCCTTTGACCATGTCTGAGAAAATATTTTATACATAACATGTTGATTAATTTATTCCGATGCACATAGTCATGATTATTCGGTAAACCCCGGTATGGTGTTACCGATGGCCCCTCTCAAGCACTTGCATTTGAGCATGACCTCACCGTCTATTAAGGTTACGCTGATAAAAGTTGACAAGTAGATAGTAGTGCTACGCATAGTGTTGGGGATATACCCCACGGTGTAACTCGGCTTGAAGTATGACCCCCAAGGACTTGGCGACTCACTGGCGACTCAGCAGTGACCTGGAGAACGAGTCAAACATGACCCGGAGGGCGACTCACACAGACGACAAATCAAACCCTTTCAAGCCGCCACATGGTTGCGATGGGCTCACATCTAAGTCCTTGCACGAGGACATATGCCGTGACGAAACCACGACATTCGGCTCCCACCGTGGGGCCTGAGCGCACGGTGGTATTGTATTTTTGAAGGGACTTCTTCTAGGGATCGAGAAGCTCACGAACAACGAGATGAAGATGAGCCGGGACGGAAGGATCTACATCAATAATCGATTTCAGTCGCTTGTTGTAAAATTTTCTACCATGGCCGCTCTACAAGATGAACTTCAATCCGTCAGATGAGAAGAACAAAGTGTCCGCGGGACATATCGATTGATGATTACTTTGGTCCTTTGGTTTACGCTCGCGCCAGAACTATGGTGTCTCTACGGCTGCTACCGGCAAAATCACAAGTGCCGGCTGATTAGTACAACACACGGATATACGTGGCAAGATGGGTCGCCTCAATCAACGAAACTTCGTGATTCAAGTCGCCGAGGTCTTGTCGGCAAAGCGTATTAGAGTTGGGTGAAAGTTTTGTCCCTGTTGCAGTAACGTCCGATGTTTTTTTTTGCCTCAACCAAGCTAGCACAAGGTAAAAAAAGTCGTCTTGATTGATTCCGTCGACTGGATGAACCTGGAAGCGATGCACACACATGCTGATGGATTCTCAAGCTAGCTACTCCTACATGGAAAAAGTGGCTCCTCGAACTCGGTTTCCTCCAAGCCAGCCTCGACTTGCCGCGTTCGTCTCTGCTGCGCCGCGCCCACTCCGAGTCGGACTCGACGTCACCGCCCCGCCTCCGCGTCGGCTGCTCCGAGTCGGCCAGACTCCGCCAACGCGTGTGCGAGCTCGCCTCACCTTCGCAGGTCCGAGCTCACCTTGCCTTCACATGTCCGAGCCGCCTCGCCCCAGCCGCCGCTGGCGCTCTACCTCGCGTCGACCCGAGCCCAGTCGGCCGGCGCCGCATCGCATCCCGCCATTGGGACCATCGTCTGTGGTTCATCCATCCATCGCGTCCACTGATAACCATCCCTCCTTTAGAAACTCCATCGATCCATCACGTACACAGTTCTCCAGGAGAACTCTCTCGCGCGTCGGTTTGCATCTAGCCGTGGCCAAACAAACGCAAGCATCCACACCAGCGTACATGGGGAGGAGGAAGCCTCCAAGCCGCCGCATCCTCGTCTCGCAGGTCCTCGTTGCATAGCAGCATGGGTCAAGACTATCGTTTCGGGAGCGGACTCAGACTCTGTCGTGGTGGCCTTGTTGCCCCGCTCCCGCTGCTGTCGCCATGCATGATCGCCTCGAGCCGGCCCTCCACCGCACCTCCGCCTCGCCTCCACTTGCTGCGCCCTGGTGGTTTCGTCTTAAGCCGCCCACTGCTCCCGCTGCTGTCCTCCGCCGTCCTCCGTCGTCGCACCTCAAGCTACCTCATCACCTCGGTTGGCAACACCACGCCGCGCTGGCCTCATCCATAACCACCGCACCGCCATGCCTCACGTCGACCCGCCGCACGCCTCGCCACGTCTTTCACGCGGAGACTCGTCGCCGCCGTCGTCATGATGACCCTACTCCATCTTGCTCGCTCATTGAGCCGGCGCTTTGCCGACCCACCTCACCATCACTACTGCGCTTCCGCAGCCGCGGCCACGTCTTGCTGCCTCGACTCGCCGTTTCGCCCTGTCGGCGTCGTTTTTGTTCATGCACTTTAGCCGTCGTGGCCTCGTCTCGCCGACCTCACACGTGTCCACACTCACACCAGCTCCACCGCCATTATCCTGGCTTGTTCGATCTGCCACCAGGGGAGACGGGAAACGGCACGGGCGTTCCGTTTTGTTTTCGTCCGATCTCGCTTCCCGTCAGTTGGTTCAGGCCTGGTTGAGGCTGCGATTGGATCCGGGTATGCACCGAAGGAAACATGGCTGCTGCAAGATTACATCCACATCATCGCCCACAGCATCTACATGAAGAGCAGATATTATTCACTGGCGGGTATTTTCCAGCACCAAAGGTTATCTGGATACATCAGATCCGATCATCAGTTGCTGGGTATTCAAATCTCCTATTAAATTTGTGGTCGATCAAAGATGTGCTACATTTATCATCACGATGATGGATAATGGAGGTGATATTTATCCTATCTATTTTTCCATATATATTTAATTCCTTCGAGAACAATTACTTTGGTCTGCAATATTTTTACACAGGACAATTATTCATTACGGAGATGACATTATATTTTGGAGATGGAGCGTACAATAGCATTTTTTTTGCATTGGTGTTCATACGATTTGCAATGCTCAAAGAACTCACGCATCGGCTTACAACGCAGTGATCAACTCGCTATCAGCACCAGCTTCCAACAACATGCCCAACTCTCACGTCCGCACGACCAAAACGGTTCACAAATGACGCGTTTAACTCTCACGCTCGCGCACCAAGGCGGTTTACAATGCCACGGTCGATTCTCGAGTCCATGCCAAAACGCCAGACAAACTCTCGCATTCAAGACGCCGCCTTCACGGCCCGGATTATGTCAACCCGCTGGTGCAGTGCTCGCTTGTACGAGCCGCCCAACAGACGGACGCAAGTCGCCGCCTCCATGGTGTGGTTTACATCAAGATATCGGTGCAGTGCTCGCTTATACGAGCCGCCCGACAGGCGCGCGCAAGACGCTGCCCTTGCGGTCCATATGAGATCAACATATCGGTGCAGTGCTCGCTCTGATGAGCCGCCCAACAGATACATACAAGCCGCCTCTATGGCCCGTCTCCCCCAACAACATTGGATCAAAGCATATCAAAAGTAATAGGAGAGTTTGACACGGAAACATCCCTCATGAAGCTACAATTTGATCCAGCCATTATTGAACCTGTAATTCGAAGCAAGCAGCAAAGAAAAAGGAAAAGTGGTCCTGGAGGAACCACGAGAGCCGGACCACCCGAGAATTAAGCATGGGTCAAACATCCATCATCAACTGTCAAATCTTATGTCGGTTTATGCCACAATCAAGTTTGGAGAGTCTAAAGCCACCTCCTTGAGTCGACTTAAGACTCGGGGGCTACACGGACATGGCTCGGCAGACTCAACTGGGTTGAATAATTCCAGAATCCCGGGTTGTTACAGAAAAATTAAGCCGGTCCCGGGGGCTGATGCCTCATTGACGAGAAAATTTAAAGATCGCCTAAGAAGACAAGTCGCCATGATACGACCGCCAAACATGGGTGCCCGACCTTATTAGTGGATGATTCATAAGCCGTCCAAGCATGGACGCTATCAGTATCAAAGAGCATAAGTCACCATGCTGCACTTATTTCAAAACTGGATACTGGTAAGCCAAAGAGGACCAAAGTTGCCATGTTGCACGGTTCAAACATGGGCGCCTTATATGGTTTTGAGAACTAAGCCGGCTTACTTGGGGGCTACTAGCTCCCAAGTCGTTTTGCAGTAAGAGCGGATACGCTTCTGTAATCCTATGTCTGGTTTTTTCCTTAATCATAGGTCACTTGGGGGCTTCCACTCACTGAGTTCAGCCTGAATACCATCTTGGCTAGCGAAAAATTACCGCATTACAAATGGTTATACTGGACTATGTGTTTGACGAGTCGCCCTATGGACCCATGTACTCTTGGCGAGTCAATCTGATTTTTGGACCCTGAACTCGCCTTGGTTAAAACATGAAAGGTATAGGTCAAAGCCACACATGGAAAATAGAGAAACCATTGGTTCACTGAACCTGCTTCACTGAAGGTTGACTCGCGCCTGATCAGCCGATCTAAATAATTTGGGCTGTTGAAAAAGTCTTCTTGGGGTAGCACTAGAGTTTTGCAAACTCGTCCTATCCTGTCACAACTCATCGAGCCGACAAATTTTTATGACTATCTGCGTGGCACTGCCGCAAGGTTTCGTAAAACGTTTTATAACCCGCCGTGACTCACTGAGCCGGCTTAACCTGTTTGGCTACCACTAGAGCCTTGAGAGCTTGTCCTACCTGTCGTGCCTCACTGAGTCGGCTGCCATGACTCACTGAGTCGGCTTATTTATAATAACTTGATGCCATACTATGGTGTTGCCAACATTATTCTATCATATACATGCATCATCTTGCATTGCATCATGCATCATACATACATATCATGTCGGTCTTCAAACCGGGTCAAAGCATAAACTTCTGCAGGAGGAAATAAATCTTTGATAGCCGGTATGGCTGGATTGTCATCATGGTTTATCATAACCAGTGTTAAATGATTGGGATTTTTAAGCCAGCTCGGAAGAAGTGATATTGTCGAAGAGCCGCCCTATCACATATAAATGCCGAGTCATCTAATTGACCGGCCCTTGTATTTCTTCAACTTGTGCTCTGTGATAAACTACAACACTTATGGATTGCTCAAACATATGGATTTCTCAAGTATATATTTGTCGAGTTACATTGCAAACCACGGTCAAGGATTTCTTTTATCACAAAAGGCATCATCATCCCACATAGTGCATATGATTTTATTCTACAATGGAAGGAATAGTCCTGAGTCGCTGCAGGCACACAACCCGGCACTTGGGGGCTACATTATTCAAATCAAGATTACTTCAAAGTATGCAAATCCCATGTCGCTACAAGCATGCACCATGACACTTGGGGGCTAATGCAAACTGCTCTTTCAAATCATCACATCATCAACAGACCCGGCTATTTCAAGGAGATAAGCCAGCTCTAGGGGGGGGGGGCTACAGGTCGCTCTTTATTCAAGTATGGATTCAAGGAAGAACCGGCTCATTATTTTTATAATGACCCGGCCCTTGGGGGCTACACATTGCCGCTCAAGTTTACATAGTCATATCTACAAAGTCCCTGCTCAATATTGCATAACGACCCGGTCCTTGGGGGCTACATCATATGATGTTTTATTTTCAAAGGAGAAGAACGTGGAAGTCCCGAGTCGCCGCAAGCAATCGACCCATCACTTGGGGGCTACACTATTAAGATCATAATTTCTAAAGTTCCAGGTTACCGCAGGCAAGACAACCCGACCCTTCGGGGCTACAACACTAAGTTGTTTCACAGATCATGATGTTCAAATTGAAAGACCCGGCCCAGCACACACTGATGACCCGACCCTTGGGGGCTATAGGTAATATGGATATATCAAAAAATTGAAGAGCACATTTCATTTCGTCATGGAGGTGAAGTATTGGGAGACCGGTTCAGCATATTTTTATCTAGTTGAAGCATTGAAAGACCGGCTCAACATCACACAAATTTCTTTATCCCCAATAATTCGATATAATCAATTGGAGTTCAGTTGTTTGACGGGGCACTACCAATAATCATGACCCACCATTAGCAATCATGACCCACCATTGTCAATCATAACCCGCCGAAGCAAGAGAAGCTGGTTCAACATTGCGTGGATTTCTTATTCCCTATCAAGCCAAAGCATTGGAGGCCGACTCAACGGCATATATATATGTTATTACAAAAGACACGCACCTATGAGATGATTGAAGGCGGCTCGAAGAAACCCCGATTTTTCAAAGAGCCACTTCAATAAATCAAGTCGGCGATTGGAGCAGGCTGGTCCCTTGACATATTTATTATTCTGATTTCAGGAGCTTACCTTGAATAAATTCAACCTAACCTGGGGGCTAATGTTGGGGATATACCCCACGGTGTAACTCGGCTTGAAGTATGACCCACCAAGGACTTGGCGACTCACCGACGACTAAGCAGTGACCTGGCGGGCGGGTCAAACCTGACCCGGCAGGCGACTCACATAAACGACAAAGGCCCAAGGCCTAGCGTGCACCCTGGCATAAGGCGACTCATAGAGAGACAAGGAGGGCCGGCTCACAAGAGAAGGGCCAAGAAGAGGAGAGACTCCCTCACAAAGGAAACAAGACCCGGATTAGGATTCGAGAGACTAGTCCTATTCCTACTCCGAGTAGGATTCTATATGTAAACCTAGCCCTTCCACCTATATAAGGAGGGGTAAGGCGCCCCAAGAGGGAGAAGATTCACAACTTAGGTCTAGACAAGACAAATCATGAGACAGACAGATTAGACACCCACGAGATTAGAGGTGGCGATTCCGCACCCTTGTAATCGAGATCATCATTTTCATCAATGAAACACAAGCAGGACATAGGATTTTACCTCCATCGGAGGGGCCGAACCTGGGTAAACTCGCGTCTCTCAATTCCGACCAACCCCTCTCAAGCCGCCACATGGTTGCGATGGCCTCACACCTAAGGCCTTGCACAAGGACATATGACGTGACGAAACCACGACACATAGGATGAAAATATGGATGGTGATGGTAACACAAAGGTGATATCAAAGACTTTTTGAAAACCCCATCGGGTGCCACTAATTCCCGAGGGTGATGGTGTTAAACTGGATAACCACTTGAGAAAGAAGTGGTGTACCGGAAAGGTTTTTTGTGAGTGGTTTCGTAAATGGGATTAGATTTAAGATTGGTCGACCATCCCAACCTTACATGTGCGACCATGATACCCCTTAATGGGACGGGGCTGTGTTGATTACTCTGGTCGTGCTAGCAAGGAGCCCGCATTACTAGTGGCGGGAGTGATATGGTCACTTTCGTGACGGGGTCGTGCCAGGTAGGACGACTATGCCATTTTTACGTGTTCCGGGCTCACCGTTGGTCCCTGCATGATTTGGTCTAGAGTTGGTGCTCGTAAGACGTACATCATTTGGGATAGGTACCAATCGTGTGGACTCTTTGTATAGTATCGTCAGGGGAAATGCATTGATCCGGTACTTACCTCGGGTATGTTATATACCCCGAGTCGTGGATGACACGAAAGTTTCCCGGATCTCTTGGGTACAACGTACAACCTCTGCAGAGTGTCAGGTTATTTGAATAGACGTGTCCACGATCCAGGACAATTGGGTAATCCTTCTTAGACTACGTCCACTCGTTTCCGCATAAACCAAGGGTGCATGTGTATAGAGGTGTTACATGAGAAAGTGATTACTTGGTCAAGTTTGGTGACTTGCCATGGAGGATGAACATGAGGTGCTCAGTCCTCATATTATTTATGTTGATATCTATAAGCTATTCCTACAGTTACTATTTACCTAGTGATGCATGACCATCTAAATACTTGGTCATCTTTATGCAATAATAAAACCTTCTTTCTGCAAAGACTGCATTATACTCCATACTATACTCAACTGCATAACCGCATCATGGGCTGTTTGCAAGTTCGTTCAAAGTACTCATTGGCTTGCCAATGGTTATTTTATTAACGAGACATGGAGGAACCAGAATATGGAGAAGAATTCGTCGTCAGAGACGAACACGCGAACTAGGAACCTTCCTGGTCAGAATGCCTGCTGGTTAGGCCGATGGCATGGGTTCACGTTTACTACCAAGATTTCTGCTAGTAGTTGAGTTTGTGTGATTGGCCTTCATGGACCTATCTATGTAAGACTTGACCATAATGGTCCTTATTTATATTAGACGGTAATCATGGATGTAAGACTCTTGTTATTCATTATCTGTGTGTTCAATGAGCATTGATCTCCGGGATCATTATACACGTTCATTTGGCGATCTCGACTTGTAAGTCGGGGTCCCCATATCAAGGCCTTCGAACCATGCTGATATTTTGAGAACAATGTGTTGGGTAACGTAGCATAAATTCAAAATTTTCCTATGGCATATTCAGATCTTCCTATGGAGAGACCAGCAATGAGAGAGGGGAGAGTGCATCTTCATACCTTTGAAGAGCACTAAGCGGAAGCGTTGCTAGAACGCGGTTGATGGAGTCATACTCGGAGCGATTGAGATCGCGGTGTGATTCCGAGCTAGTGCCGAACCACGACACCTCCGCGTTCAACACATGTGCAGCCCGGTGATGTCTCCCGCACCTTGATTCAGCAAGGAGGAGAGAGAGGTTGGGGGAAGATCTCCGGCAGGACGACGGCGTGGTGTCGATGGAGAGACGAGGTCTCCCGGCAGGGCTTCGCCAAGCACCGTGGGAGAGGAGGAAGAAGAGGGACAGGGCTGCGCCGAGGGAGAGATCAACTAGTGTCTCCAACAGCCCCAAACCCCTCTCTATTTGTAGGAGGAGAGGGGAGGTGTGCGCTACCTCTAGGGTTCCCACCCTAGGGGTGGCGGCAGCCTAGATGGGAGAGGGGGGCGGCGGCCAGGGCAGGAGAGGGGTGGTGCACCCCTTGGTGGGCCTTAGGCCCACCAGTGCCTAGGGTTCCCCCCTTCCTCTCTGGTGTGCCATGGGCTGGGTGTGGAGGGTGCACCAGCCCAATCAGGGGCTGGGTCCCTCCCACACTTGGCGCATATAGCCTCCCAGGGCTTGTGGCCCTTCCTCGTGGGCCTCCGGAACCCCTCCGGTGGTCCCGACACTTTGCCGGTGGTGCCCGAAACATTTCCGGCGTCCAAACCCATCCATCCTATGTATCAATCTTTACCTCTGGACCATTCCGGAGCTCCTCATGACGTCCGGGATCTCATTCGGGACTCCGAAAAACCTTCAGTAACCTCGTATAACAATTCCCTATAACCCTAGCGTCATCGAACCTTAAGTGTGTAGACCCTACGGGTTCGGGACGCATGCAGACATGACTGAGACACTCTCCGGCCAATAACCATCAGAGGGATCTAGATACCCATGGTGGCTCCCACATGTTCCACGATGATCTCATTAGATGAACCACAATGTCAAGGATTCAATCAATCCCGTATACATTTCCCTTTGTGTGTCGGTATAGAACTTGCCCGAGATTCGATCGTCGGTATACCCATACCTTGTTCAATCTCGTTACCGGTAAGTCTCTTTACTCGTTCCGTAGCACATCATCCCGTGACTAATTCCTTAGTCACACTGAGCTCATTATGATGATGTTCTACCGAGTGGGCCCAGAGATTCCTCTCCATCACACGGAGTGACAAATCCTGATCTCGATTCGTACCAATCCAACAGACACTTTAGGAGGTACCCGTAGTGCACCTTTATAATCACCCAGTTACGTTGTGACGTTTGATACACCCAAAGCACTCCTACGGTACCCGGGAGTTGCACAATCTCACGGTCGAAGGAAAATACACTTGACATTAGAAAAGCTTTAGCATACGAACAACACGATCTAGTGCTATGCTTAGGATTGGGTCTTGTCCATCACATCATTCTCCCATTGATGTGATCCCGTTATCAATGACATCTAATGTCCATGATCAGGAAACCATGATCATCTATTGATCAATGAGCTAGCTAACTAGAGGCTTGCTAGGGACACATTGTGATCTATTTATTCAGACATGTATTACTATTTCCTGTTAATACAATTATAGCATGAACAACAGACGATTATCATGAACAAGGAAATATGATAATAACCATTTTATTATTTCCTCTAGGGCATATTTCCAACAGTCTCCCACTTGCACTAGAGTCAATAATCTAGTTACATTGTGATGTATCAAACACCCATAGCATTGTGGTGTTGATCATGTTTTGCTCGAGGAAGAGGTTTAGTCAACGGGTCTCCAATATTCAGATACGTGTGCACTTTACAAATATCTATTACTCCTCTCTCGACCTGGTCGTGGATGGAGTTGTAGCGGCATTGGATGTGCTTGGTCTTCCGGTGAAATCTGGGCTCCTTGGCTATGGCAATGGCTCGAGTGTTATCACAGAAGAGTGTCGTCGGACCCGACGCGCTTGGAACCACTCCAAGGTCGGTGATGAGCTCCTTCATCCATATCACTTCATGAGCCGCTTCTGAAGCAGCTTTGTACTCCACTTCACATGTAGATGCCGCCACGACGTCTTGCTTGCTACTGCACCAGCTCACTGCCCCCGCCATTCAAAACATACACGTATCCGGTCTGTGACTTAGAGTCATTTGGATCTATGTCAAAGCTAGCATCAGCGTAACCCTTTACGACGAGCTCTTCATCACCTCCATAAACGAGAAACGTCTCCTTAGTCCTTTTCAGGTACGTAAGGATATTCTTGACCGTTGTCTAGTGTTCCATACCGGGATCACTTTGGTACCTCCCTACCAAACTTATGGCAAGATTTATATCAGGTCTGGTACACATCCTGGCATACTCTTTCGGGAGTTTGGCCTCCGCCATTCGTAGGGAAAATCATCCAACACCTGAGATTTAATAGCTCGGAGTGGCTTGTATACAATTTCAAAAGGTAAGAACTCAATGGCCCATTTGGCTATGTGGCCCGTTGAGTCCTTGTTGTTTATTATATCATTTGAGGGCACTTCGGATGCTACCGTAACCAAACCTTCTTGAAAGAAGTGGCACAGTTTGCGAAAAGCCATAAAAATTGTATATGCTAACTTTTGATAGTGCGGATACCGATATTTGCACGAGGTGAGTACTTCGGACACATAGTAGACTCGCTTCTGCACTGAAAGCTTGTCTCCTTCCACCTCTTGTTCGATAACGAGGACTCCAGTGACCACTTGATTGGTGGCCGAGATATACAACAACATTGGTTCCCCTCTAATAGACATTGTTAGTATGGGGCTATTGGCTAATAGTGTTTTAATTTCTTCCAAGCTGTTTGTTGCCTCGCTGGTCCAGTCGAAGATTTTGGTCCGTTTGAGCATTCTGTAGAGCGGTAGTGACTTCTCGACAAGGCGGGTGATGAAGAGACTTAGAGCCACCATGCAGCCTGCCTATTTTTACATGTGTTTGGACTGCATTGGGACCGCCAGCTAGGATAGTGCTCGAATTTTAGCTGGATTGACCTCAATTTCTCCATTAGAGACGATGAATCTGAGTAGCTTACCAGCGGAGACTGCGAATACACATTTGTTCGAATTGAGCCATATTCTGTACTCTCAGACATTATTGAAGGTTTGTCGGAGGTTGTCCACCATCTGGATGACGTGTTTGTATTAACGACCACGTCATTGACATACGCCTCGACTATTTTGCCGATTTATTTTTCTATGCTTCTCTCGATCATGCACTGATATGTGGCACCTGCATTTTTTAAGCCAAAGGGCATTGTATTGAAGCAGAATGACCCGTTGGGGGTGATGAAGGGAGTATCAGATTGGTCAAACTCCTTCATTTTAATTTTATGGTATCCAGAGTACTCATCAAGGAAGCACAGCGAATCATGTTCGGCAGTGGTGTAGATGATCTGGTCTATGCAAGGTAATAGAAAAGGATCCTTGTGGAAGGCCATGTTTATGTCTTTGAAATCGACACTGAACCACGAGGATGTATCCTCCTTTGGCACCATGACCAAATTTGCTAACCAATCAGGGTGTTTGATACCTTGAATGAAACCAACTTCAAGTAGTTTTGCTAGTTCGGTACCCATGGTTTGATGTTTGGGTTCAGAAAATCTGCACAACGCCTCTTTGACTGGTTTGAAGCATGTAATTATATTCAGGCCATGCTCGGCCAGTCTTCGTGGGATTCCTGGGATATCTGAGGGGTGCCAAGCAAATATGTCCCATTTTTCACGCAAAAATGTGCGTAATGCTTCATCAACCATAGGGTCTAGCTGGGTTGCAATGAACGCTGTTTTCTAAGGGTTCGTTGGATGTACCTAAAATTTGACTATTTCGTCTACTAGTTTAAAGGATGTCGATTTAGGCCTCTTGCTGAGGATCACGCCATCCTTATCTACCATCGAGCAGAGTGCTGTTAATTCTTCCGCCGCAAGTGCTTTAGATAATGCCTCGAGGGCAAGTGATGCTATTTTGTTTTCGACTCGAAGAGCTCTATACGGGTCACTTGACAGTGTAATGACACTACAGGGCCCTAGTATCTTTAGCTTCATGTAGCCGTAGTGTGGTGTGGCCTGAAATCAAGTGAAGTCGTCACGCCCCAAAAGATTATCATAACTGCTGCGAAAGGGTAGAATATGGAAGACAACTTCTTCGGACCTGTAGTACCCAGGGGTTCCAAATACCTCTTCAAGAGAAATTCGTCCACTTCATCGTCCCTCGCTTCCACGGATAATCCCTCGAAAGTTGGTGTGACCTTGCTTAACGCGAAATCTGTTGAACTCCATTTTCTCCAAAGTATCCTCATCAATGAGGTTTAGGCCGCTGCTACTATCGAGTAGAACCTTGCAGAGCTTAAAACCGTCCATAATAGGGCTGAGGACCGAATCGAAAGGTGTTCGGCTGCAGCGGATTCACGGTTGGTCCTCCTCACTGAAAGTTATGGGTGTATTTGTCCATGACACTAGTGGAGAAATGGCTAGCTACAACTCTTGTTCGTGTCGTGCCGTTTCTAACCAACGCCAACACTAATATATTCAAATAGCTATCAGATTAGTGCCGGTATTGAACATTAGCCCCGACGTTGAACTTTAGGCCCATTGGGCCCGTGCCAACACTAATATGTCTAACCCCTGGCGCGCATCCTACTCCCCACACTCTTGAGCCCCAACTCCCTCATCCTCCTCTCGATCCCCGCAGCTGCCCTGCCCAACACTTAGGCCAACGTCGCCAAACTCCGCCGCACCAGACGCCCCACTCGACGCCGCCAGTCGCCGCCCCGCTCGATGCTGCGCCCGATGCCACCTGACAGCGCCCCGCCCGAGGCTGCCTAACGCTACCCCGCCTGCCGCCGGCCCACCGCCAATGCCGGCCCCGCTGATGCCTCCTGCCATGTCATATCCAAAGAGGTACGTAAAGAAGTATTGTACCTACCAAATTTAGGCGACCTTTGGAGATGTTTCTTAGAGGTCATGTGGTTCTAGCTAGTTTGTTTTAGGAATGCAGATGACAACTAGTGTTCTAGGTTTGTTTTGTAAAATTCAGAGAAGAAAATGTAGGTAAAAATGAAGAAGCTAAAAAAAGCCAGCTACACATTTGTAAAAACTTAGTTCTTATTTGGCAGGCTTTTCCTACGTTTCAGTGAGAGATTGAATTAAGAAATACCCATCTCTCTGATTATTTACTTATCAAGCTTTCAAAGTTGTATAGAAAAAATAGATATCTACACAATTGATATGCCTCTTTCTTTATTTACTTATCAGCCAACACACTCATTATTAGTTTCTCATTTGGAAACATGACAGTAAAAAATGCAGAAGCTAAAAAAGTAATCTACACATTTGTAGAACATTAGTTCTTCTTTGGCATGGATTTGATAGGTTTCAATGATTAATTTGTAGAAACTTAGTTCTTCTCATTTTTGATGCTACAACATGGCCGACTCTTGCATCCGGGAAGGCTCCTATGAGCACTAGTCGATGTTTGCCAAAGATAAAGGCAAAGTGAGCACCAACCAGGTAATTATTACAAAAAAATCCATGCGCACATTGCAATCATCAATATATTTAACTAGGTAATTCATTTTTATGTCTTGAAACCCTTGCCAAGCATACGTACGAGCTCCACCTTCTCGAGCACCTAAAGAGCAGAAGACACGTGACGTTGACATGCTCAATCATGAGCTAATCGTGTCACATCAGAGTACTGTCAAGGCCATGAAGGAGTTTAATGCTTCCCTGAAGAAGGAGAGGGACACAATTATTGATGACAATGTTATTGTCAGTCATAAGATTTACAGTCTCGAGCACCAGGTCGAGTTTCTAAGGACTCACATAAGTCATTAAAAGAGGAAGATAGAAGTCCTGAAGTCCAAAAACATTCAATTGAACACGAAGAAAGCCCATTACTTGATGGAGGGCGGCATTAACAAGAATAAGGTTCCTGAACTTTGGTCAGTCCTTGAAAAAACTAGGAAGTGTTGAGAGGGAAAAATAGATACATTGTACAGTGAGAAGTTAATTTGGTGCTTTTCTTTTGTGAATTTCGTGAAACATTTAGTTTTTGGAGCTGGTAGCATATTTTGTGAATAACTTAAATATTTATTTTTTGAATCTAGTACTATTGTTTTATTATCTAATATGACAGTGTTGACGTGCCACTGTATCCAACGCTATAGGTTATCAAAATACTGCTCGCGTAGTCTCCAACGCCACCACTATATTCTAGTAGTGGCGCCATATTGGTGGCGTCAGGTGTGCACGCCAGAAGGTCCCATTTTCCACGGCATATCTAGGCTTTGCTGCACTAGTGTGAGTTTGTTGCTGCCTCGAGGAATACTTGGTCGAGTTCTCAAAGAGCTCTCTTCCTCTGATTGTTTGAGGAGAACGTCTCATAAATTGCAAGACTTTGTCATTGTTATCCGGTGGTGTTCGTAGACTCTTGTTGGACGATGAGACCCCGAGGATAGCCTCTCCACTTTTTGCTACTTTCCTAACGACCCAGAATGATCGAAGGCTATGGATTGAACTAGTGTTTGGCAATGTGGAGTTTATGGGGCATGGACTATCCAGTAGTCTATCAAGGACAGTTCTGGATCCACCGAGGGGTCTATTCTTTTTCTCAGCAGGCCCGTGTTCGGCCGATCGGCATTAGGGTATTAGCTTCCTCTGAGCCGCTTTAGGTTGCTTGACGTAGATTGACCCTGTTTGCATTTGTTGAGCCTACCAGGTGCTTTCCATTGTGCAATACTTGTGTATTAATGTAGATAGTTTGGTGAAGCTATCAATTTGACGACAAGCGAGGGCTCTTAAAATTCCTTCATCATGGCAGTTATGCTGGATGGTTCCTATAATTTCAAGGCCACTGCAGTCCGGTATCTGGTTTTTGTCCAGGAGGAATCTAGACCACAAGTGTTGGACTGTATCCCATTGTTGTTGCTTGACGCACCGGAGGTTCCGTATGCCGGACCTCTCCGAATTACTGAGAGAGTGTCTAGCATGGGAGGCGGGTGGGGAAAATTTGTGCGTCCCGCTAGGATGTGAATCCCTGGTTTTGCTGGTTGTGTCCAACAATGTCGAGGAGTTTGGTGTGTAGGGCTCAAGCTCCGGGTTCTCAGCTGGATATGGCCGCTCGAAATCCAAGTAACACTTCGAATAGATTTTGTGGGAGAGATCGGATTCCGCATTAGGGAGACCATCCGGGTTCTTGGAGATCCGAACATAGACCGCCTTATGCTCTGGTAGTTGAGTAGGCGAACCTTCAAGAGGATCCTCAAGGGTGGCAACCAAGTGCGTGATGGGTGGGGTGTAAATTTCCCCGTTGTTGGGTCTAAACCCTATCTGATCGTAGACCAAAGGTTGGTCGTTTGATATCTCCATGGCCTATATTTGGTAAAGCATCTCATTCAGTGTCGCAACGTCTATGGAGTCCATGTTTTTAGAGTTAATGGGGTCAACCTGCAATGTTGCGGTTCCCGAGGTGCTTAAAGTTGCATCAGGGTAGTGCTCTTCGAAAGAGAGCTTAGATGTGCCGACTGGATCCTGCTCTAGGGCTGGACACAGGGTGGAGCAAACTTTGAGGGCGTGGTCCACCATCTGTGACGCCGGGGCGTCGGGGCTCGAGAGCTCTTTAGGGGGAGTCGAATGTTTTGTCAGAAAAAGATGTCCTTGGGATTCGGTGACAAAGCTAGGTTCCCAAACCTGATCTCCTGATCAAAGGCGAGGTTGTCGATCCGGCCAAGGTGGTCACTTGGATCACCCTACCTCATGATGTTGCCAAATGCGAAGATCTATCTGGGAGGAAAATGTCCCCATTATAGTTGCCTTCGCTGATGATAGCGGGCCATTGATTCCTTGGTGATCAGATGGTAGAACTCTGAATGAAAGCACCAATGTCCGTGTCAAAATCGATAGATCTCGGGCTGGGGTACTAAACTGTGGATCTAGCACTGATGGTAACAGGAGACGAAGGAGACGATGTTTAATCGAGTTCGGGCCCTCTTGATGGAGATAAAAACCCTACGTCCTGCTCCTGTTTATATTGATGATGGAGTATTGAAGACAAAGTTGATATACATCGAGATCGTATTTTGTGGTCTAAACCCCTAGGAGTAATGATCTTAACTTGACCTACAAACTAAAAGCCATCAGGTTTATATAGATACTAGGGTTACTAGGGTTACAGAATGTCGGTTACACAAAGGAGAAAACATGTCGATTATCATGTTTCCTTAGAGCGCACACCAAGACTTCGGAAGAGTCCATTCTGAACACAGTATTTTCTAACGATTCGGGTTCGAGTGAAAATCACAAGACGTCCCATTAGTCTGGCGCATGGAGATAGGGAAGCGTCCCGAGGACCCCTTAATCTCGGACTCCCTTACATGGACGAATAGGATTTACTCCGATGACAAGATGCACATCAAGTGGAACGAATGGAAGACTGAATGGTGTTGGATCAAATAGCAGAACTTCCCGTATCACTGTCTCCCAAGTACTGCGAAGATTGGGAGAGGTACTTGCTAGAACGAGTTGGGCCCCAATAACCACAAGCTTGCCCTTGCCTGCGACCGGATCCTCAAGCTCAAGAATGTCGGCTCACTATCATGATGATAGGGTTGGATTTTCTTCACTGATGAATAGCCCCCCTGCAACACACAGGGAGGCGACGAGCTTGGGAGTACAACAAGCCGACAGACATGATGCGACTTCATCTGGGCTTCCAGAATAACTTGAAGGTCCTTGAGAACTATGGTCTGGTTTGTGAGCTCTTCACCATAGGATGTATTTTCCCTATCTCAGGAAATATCACCCCCTTTGCAACAACACCGCCAAGGACTCCATCATGGCAATGATGGTGGCATACAATGCCAACTGCATCCTGGGAGAGTGGTGGGTGCTCACCAATGATGGGTGGACGAGTGGAACGACAACCACGAAGAGAGGGAAGTCAGGAAGGAGGATGACCTGGTCCATCCCACCAAAGACGATGAAGATGCCTTCATTGCTATGAGGGTGGAAGAAGAAAATAAGGCATCTTGCGCCCGCGCTGCTGCAAGAAATACCGAGGAGGGAGACCCTCCGACGAGGATGCCGACGAGCACGTCGACAAGCTTTTTAAGTAACATGCCGACGATCATGATGATGAAGAAGGGCACTCCGAGGAGAGTGCGGAGGAAGAGGAGGAGGAGGAGGAGGAAGAGGAGGAGCCCCCGTCTCCTCACACCTCAACCAGGGCCACCATTGCCAAGAAGACCACCAAGAAGAAGGCAAAGCGAGCCGAGCCTGCAAGGGATGATCTTGCTGGCACAGAAGTTGCCGCACAGGCCTCCCAACAAGGGGTTGTTGAACAACAAGCTCCTCGACGACGGCCACCTCGAGGCACAACCTATCAGTGACTAACCCTACCTCCCGCAAAGGAAGCAGGGACATCCTCATTGGTGAAGAGCAGCAGAACGCCACCTCCCGCGACCACAAGGGTTGAACTCCACTCGTATTTATCCGCCCTCATCGACCATGAGGAATAAGAGTGATCCCCTTGGATCTCCGTTGTCCATTTATCCTTGATTCCTTGATATTTTTCTCTTGATGTGTTCTGTCTTGGCCTTGCAGGGACAAGGATGCATTGGTTTCGAGGTTCGAGAAGAAGATGCGGGCTACTCATATAACACCAAGTACTGAACAGGGCCCAACATCTCTAGATGCTCTGGTTATGAGCTCCCAAAGTGATGACGTCATCCAGGACCCATAGACGAGCATCGCCATGAATGATCTCATACTTGATGCCGCCAAGGGAGCGAAGGGCGAGTGCCAAGTAGAGGAGCAACAAGTGGTTGACTCCTCTTGAACACCCCACGCGTCCACAGTTCCGAAGGGTGGTGTGTCAGCAAGGACCATAGATGACGAGCTTGTCGGTGTCGAGGACGTGCCAGCAAGGGAGGCCGTGAGAAATCGCATGACGGCAACAAATGTTTTCGGTGGTGAAGTTATTCCACCTCAATAGACGCATGATGGTAATAAAGTATCGTCGATCGCCTTTCTCCCCTTGTCGGTCTTGCTTTGTCTTATTTTTCTTCTTTTTTGTTTTATTGAACTTGTGTTTGAATCTCTCCTTGGCCTTCTCCTATTATCACAGATCCCGCTACTCTAGAGGATATGGATACATCAGTTGACATGGGGAGATTGCGAAGGACACGTCGGAGGAGGCCGTTGAGATTGCCACCAAGGGGACTATTCGCTGCTGAGGCTAGAAAGAAGGCCGTGGAGGAGGCCACCAACGCGTCTATCGCTGCTATGATAGAGGCTGCCAAGAGGTCTGCGGAGGAGGCCACCATGGCAACCACATAGGAAGATGCCAAGTCCACTTAAGGCACTTCTACCACAGGGGTGCCAACCGTTGACGTGGACGTGGGCGCGGGAGCACCCGACACCACTATGCTTGCCGTCGGCAACCGGCCATCCATGTCTCCTCCATTATTGACAAGGAACTTGTTGGGGTTCCTTGACTAGCATCGCAAGTACGAATCCCCCAACACATTTTCTACCCGTGAGCATGGCCTCGGAGACGTAGACGATGAGCTTACCATCCCCATATCCCATAGCACCAACTATGTGCGCTCCCACAACGATGATGCTGCTCACCTCACATTCCTAAGGGCCATGGGCGATGGATTCAAGTATATGGAAGAGCGCTACACTAGGCCCTGGGACATGCTCCACATATGAAAACATGTTTAGGAAATCGTCGAGGACAAGCTGGCCGAGTGGGTCGGGGAAGCGCACGAGTGGAATGCGTAAATGATCACACATCTTAAGGAGTAGGAGGCATTGCTCGCCGCTGGAAAGCATGAGTTCCCCATGGAGAATGCCGAAGTCGACACACAACATGATGCAGCCAACAAGAGGATCGCATAACTTGAGGGCAAGTTGGTTCAACTCCAAGCCTAGATCAATTCCTAGGCAGAGAATCTTGCCTCTAGGGAGGCCATGCTCGCCGACAAAGCTCATGCCAATTATAAGGAGATCAAAGTTTTTCTTCCCATGAAGACCCAGGAGATGGAGCAAACCCACAAGGAGGCTACACAAACTCTATCACAGGACCATGCTGTCAAGATCAAGATAGCCGTCGACACCGTAGAAGTTGCCAAGGCCGCCAAGGTGGACTTGGAAGCTAAGGTGAAAAAGATTGAGGATGAGCTTGTTTCCAACAAACAGGAGCTCCCTACTCTCATGGAGTCGGTGGAGAAGGTAACCCACACCGTAGCGGATCTCTAAACCTCGTTGTTAACCAAGACAAAGGATCTCCAAGTTGCCACTAAGGTCCAGTCCATTCTAAATTTGAAGTTGACGACACTTGAGGGGATGCTTGAGGCTGCTAGGTACAAGGAGAAGACATTGAAGACCAACCTGGAAACTGAGAAGACCGTGTTGTTGGGTAATAAGCTGCGATGGGGCTCAATGTCTAGTGCATGTGCGTGTGCTAGGCGCATCGGATACTAGCCGTGGCGGCACTTGGGTGCGTGTGAGTACGCCCGAGGGTAGGTGTGCGTGTGTTAGGCGGCATGGGTCGGATAGCTAGTGTGATTGTTGGGTTGAGCTGGTCGTGTGCACCAGCAGTTGGCCGCCTCATCCGCATGCGTGCGCGGCGGGAGAGTAATCCTGTTAGGTGCGGGGCATGGCGAGTAGGAGTGTGTGCATGGCGAGGCGTGTGCATATAAATCCCACCCTCTCGTCGTTGTAATCGGTGAGGCAACTAAGTTCGAGCTCACAAGAAATATAGAGAAATGACGTGCGGTTTGTGGTGGTGTTCGAGTGCCAGAAATTCCACCGAGTTCTTCCTCATCCCCTCCGATCTTGTCTATGGCAATTGCCGGCATGGCACGGTTCCACTTTTGCGCCAACAATTGGTATCAAAATCCTTGTGGAGGGGTGATCTCTGGCGGCCATGTCGCTGGTTCCATACCACAGCGGTGATGCGGCGGGGTCGATGCAGATACCGCCGTTGACGCTGACGAATTACACCTCCTGGGCGATCAGGGTGGAGGCGATCCTTTATTCCCAGGGGCTGTGAGGCGTGGTGGCGCCAGCGAAAGGTGCGGCAGTGGACGCGGCAAGTGCAAGACGGTGGGGGCGATGCTGCTCACAGCGCTGTCAGAGGACCTGCTAATACAGGTGACGCCAAAACTCACTGCAAAGGAGGTGTGGGACTCCCTCAAGGTGCGTTATCTCAGCGTCGATCGGCTGAAGGCCGCATGGATCGCGACAATGCATAGTGAGTTCAACCGTCTCTGGATGGACAATGGCGACGAGCTAGACCTGTACGCCAGTATGGTCTACGGTATCGCAGCAAGCTACACAAGGCTCGGGGCGACCCTTGACGATGCAGCCATGGTGAAGAAGCTGCTCGACACCATACCGGACCGGCTATACGCCACGGTGAACGGGATCAAGAAGTTCTGTGACGTGGAGATAATGGCATTCGAGGAGGCTCTCGGAAGCCTGCAAGCGTTCGAGGAGCTCACGCAGCGTCGCATGCAGGCCGGCAGTGAGCGGGCGGATGGACAACTCATGCTCTCGGCAGCCGAGTGGGAGGCATGACTGCGATAGAAGGACGACGGCTTCGGCGACGACGGGGCATAGAGCACGACTTCGGGTGGCTAGAAGAAGAGGCACGCACGTTGCTACAACTGCTGGCAGCGGGGCCACTTCAAGCGCGACTGCCTTAAGCTGCTGAAGGCGCCGGGTTCGGAGCAGGCGCTGCTGGCGGACATCAGAGATGACCTTGGCAGACCGGTACTTCTATGAGCCACGACTTAGGGCATGTGTGTTGGGCAATAAGCCGTGGCGGGGCTCAGCCGCTTGCGCGTGTGCGCCGCTGGGCTTGTCGGGCCCGAGCCGTGATGACACTCGAGTCCGTGAGTGTGCGCCCGAGGGTAAGTGTGCATGTGTTAGGCTTGCGTGCGTGCGTGAGTCGAGTAACTAGCGCAATTGTAGGGTTGAGTTAGTCGCGTAGACCGGTAGTTGGCCGCGGGAGCGAGCCCGGCGGGAGCGAGCCTGGTAGGTGTGGGGCGTGGGTGCGGCTAGGCACGTGCGGGCGCAAGCGTATAAAGCCCACCCCAGCTATTGTAATTGGTGAGGCATTTGGATTTGATCTTAGGACAAATATAGAGAAACGTTGTGCGGGAGGCGGTGGTGTCCGAGCGCCAGAAATTCCAGTGTGTTCTTCTGTGTCCCCTCTGATCTTGTCTCCGGCGATCACCAGCGCGGCGCAGTTCCGTTTTTGCGCCAACACCTGCTGGCTCATGCTGAGGTGAAATTATATGATATGAGAAAATCTATCTCCCTTTTGACCGAGAAGCTTGTTGACATCGCCGAGCACCTTAGTGGACAGTTGGAGATCATGGACATAGAGAACTAGAAGTTTTCCGCGAGTTCCCACCAAGCCACCAACGTATCTCTCAGCCTGTTCTTCGAGGGTATCATTGAGGCGGTGAAGATGCACCACAAGGAGCGCGCAACAAAATTCGCCAATAAATTCCACAAGCTTGTGTGTGATGTACTCTCCAAGGTGTTTGTCAACACTGCCTTCCACAACCCCGACGTTGACTTCTACAGGCCTTCTCCAGCCTTCCTAAAGGCGCGGACACCGGCGAGGCCGATAGGGTTGGCACCCTCATCACAGAGAGGGTCTCTGGAGTCACCATAGTGTATAAACCCAAACGCTTTGATCACCTCATCGAAGCGAATGTTCCAACTCCGAGATGCTTGCACCAGTCCATAGATGGAGCGCTGGAGCTTGCATACCTTGTTAGCATTCCTAGGGTTGACAAAACCTTCCGGCTATATCATATACAATTCTTCTTTATGAAATTCGTTCAGGAATGCTGTTTTGACGTCCATTTGCCAGATTTCATAGTCATAGAATGCGACAATTGCTACCATGATTCGGGCCGACTTCAGAATCGCTACGGGTGAGAAGGTCTCATTGTAGCTAATCCCTTGAACTTGTCGATAACACTTAGCGACAAGTCGAGCCTTATAGATGGTCACATTACCATCCGCGTCAGTCTTCTTCTTGAAGATCCATTTATTTTCTATGGCTCGTTGATCATCGGGGAAGTCCATCAAAGTCCATACTTTGTTCTCATACATGGATCCTATCTCGGATTTCATGGCCTCAAGCCATTTGATGGAATCAGGGCCCGCAATCGCTTCTTCATAGTTCGAAGGTTAACTGTTGTCCAACAACATGATTTCCATGAAAGGGTTGTCGTACCACTCTGATGCGGAATGTACCCTTGTCGACCTTCGAGGTTCAAAGGGAACTTGATCCGAAGTGTCATGATCATCATCATTAACTTCTTCTCTTGCCGGTGTAGGCACCTCAGAAACATTTTCTTGCGCTGCGCTACTCTCCGGTTTGAGAGGAGGTACAATTACCTCATCAAGTTCTATTTTCCTTCAACTTACTTCTTTCGAGAGAATCTCTTTCTCTAGAAAGGATTTGTTCCTAGCAACAAAGATCTTGCCTTTGGATCTAAGATAGAAGGTGTGCCTAATAGTTTGCTTAGAGTACCCTATGAAGACGCATTTTTCAGCTTTGGGATCGAGCTTCTCTGGTTGAAGTTTCTTCAGATAAGCATCGCAGCCCCAAACTTTCAGAAACGTCATCTTAGTTTTCTTGCCAAACCATAATCCATACGGTGTCGTCTCAACGCATTTAGATGGTGCCCTATTTAAAGTGAATGCGGCAGTTTCCAATGCACGATCCCAAAATGATAGCGGTAAATAGGTAAGAGACATCATAGATCGTACCATATCCAATAGAGTGCGATTATGATGTTCAAACACACCATTACGCTGCGGTGTGCTAGGCGGCGTGAGTTGTGAAACAATTCCACATTTCCTTAGGTGCGTGCCATACTCGTGACTCAAATATTATCCTCCACGATTAGATCGTAAGAACTTTATTTTCTTGTCACGTTGATTCTCCACCTCACTCTGAAATTCCTTGAACTTTTCAAAGGTTTCAGACTTGTGCTTCATTAAGTACACATACCCATATCTATCATCAGTGATTGTGAGAACATAACGATAGCCTCCGCGAGCTTCAACGCTCATTCGTCCACATACATTGGTATATATTATTTCCAATAAGCTGGTTGCTTGCTCCATTATTCCGGAGAACAGTGAATTGGTCATCTTGCCCATGAGGCACGGCTCGCATGTGTCAAATGAGTCAAAATCAAGAGACTCCAAAAGTCCATTAGTATGGAGTTTCTTCATGCGCTTTACGCTGGTATGACCAAGACATCAGTGCCACAAGTATGTGGGACTATCATTATCAACCTTATATCTTTTGTTACTCACAATATGAATATGTGTATCATCACGATCGAGATTCATCAGGAATAAACCATTTACCAGCGGGGCATGACCATAAAACATACCACTCATATAAATAGAAAAACCATCATTCTCAGATTTAAATGAGTAGCCATCTTGCATCAAGCGAGATCCCGATACAATGTTCATGCTTAAAGATGGTACTAAATAACAATTATTAAGATTTATAACTAATCCTGAAGGTAGATGTAGAGGTAGCATGCCGACGGCGATCACATCGACCTTGGAACCATTCCCGACGCGCATCGTCACCTCGTCCTTAGCCAGCCTACGCTGTTGGATTTCGGGCTCCGCAAAACCCTCACTACAGGAATCAGCTTCTTTGCCGTCTGCCATCACAGACGGCCAAGACAAAATCTCAGACGGCAAAGAAAAAATCACAGACGGCAAAGATTCTCACGGCCGGAAAAATTTATGTGTCAGCCTACGACGACATAGGACCTTCTTTGCCATGTGCCCCCCAAAGCGAACGACAAAGCTCTTTGCCGTCAGCTTTCCTTAGGACCAGTCGGCAAAGTGCTCGAGATGGCAGCCGACAGGCGTTGCCTCCGTTAGGGGTTAACGGAGGCTTTGCCTTCTGCCTCCCCCTCCATCTTTGCCATCTGCCTCCCCCACCATGTTTGCTGTCTGCCTACTCCTCCCCTCCCCCCTCCATCTTTGTCGTCTGCCTCCCCCCCTCCATCTTTGTCGTCTGCCTCCCCCTCCATCTTTGCCGTCTGCCTACTCCTCCCCTCCCCCTCCTCCACTCTTTGCCGTCTGCCTCTCCCCCCCTCCACTCTTTATCGTCTGCCTCCTCCTCCCCCTCCTCTGTGCCCTCTTCTTTGCCGTCTGCCCACCCTGGAGGCTGACGACAAAGAGACCATAAAGACACCCCAGGATGCACAGCTGGCTACCATGTGGCACCTTTGCCATCTGCCAGCTGATGGCACAGGTCTTTGCCATCAGCTGGCAGACGGCAAAGAGCCCATATAGTACCTATTTTTTTTGTTTTATATTATTTCACAGCACACATATATATATATATATATATATATATATATATATATTTGACAGCACGTTTATATAATTCACCACACATATATGATATATAGTTCACCACACATATACTTGCCAACACATATATATAATTCACCACACATATATGATATACATATAAATCAATGTACATCCCATATATCGAAAGAACCAACATACAAAGTATTGCACTGTTTATCCATATATACATATACTTATAGTTCGACATTGTTCATCAACTCAAATGAAAACTAGATGATATACATGTAAAGTTCATCCATCGACATTGTTCAACTCCATGAATGCCAACTTCCATGCATGTAGTATATCCAATCTGCAAAAATGTGAATAAGAAAGTCAGAAGAAGAACAAAATATGATGTTTTTCAGCTAATTATGTCATTTTTAGCGAAAACACAAGCTAAGAATATAATATTCATGAGCTAACCAAGGTTCTTATGCCATTTTTAGCTTATTATGGTATTTTGGAGCTAAATGGGTTAATTAAAGCAAGGATAATATGAAAGAGGAGAAGAAAGAGGAGGAGGAGGAGAAGAAGAAGAAATCAAGAAGAAGGAGGAGAAGGAGAAGGACTAGAAGGTCCTTGGCCTTCTCCACCTCCTCCTCCTCCTCCTTCTCCTTCTTCTCTTCTTCTTCTTCTTCTTCTTCTTTCTTCTAATTTTGCCTATTTCTTCTCCTCTTCTCCTCTTGTTGGAGCTAAATTACCTAATTATGTATTTTTGGAGCTAAATGGGTTAATTATCCCATTTTAGAGGAAAACAAGCTAAGTATATAATATTCATGAGTTAACCAAGGTTCTTATGCCACTATGGGCTTATTATGGTATTTTGGAGCTAAATGGGCTAATTATGTCATTGTTGGGTTAATTAAAGAAAGGATAATATGAAAGTGCAGAAGAAAGAGGAGGAGGAGGAGAAGAAGAAGAAATCAAGAAGAAAGAGGAGAAGGAGGAGAAGGAGGAGGAGGAGAAGGACTAGAAGGTCCTTGGCCTTCTCCTTCTCCTCCTCCTCCTCCTCCTTCTCCTTCTTCTGCTCTTGTTCTTCTTCTTCTTCTTCTTTCTTTTCATTTTGCATATTTCTTCTCCTCTTCTCCTCTTGTTGGAGCTAAATTAGCTAATTATGTCTTTTTTGAGATAAATGGGCTAATTATCCCATTTTAGAGGAAAACAAGCTAAGTATATAATATTCATGAGCTAACCAAGGTTCTTATGCCATTTTGAGCTTATTATGGTATTTTGGAGCTAAATGGGCTAATTATGTCATTGTTGGGGAAATTAAAGCAAGGATAATATGAAAGAGGAGAAGAAAGAGGAGGAGGAGGAGAAGAAGAAGAAATCAAGAAGAAGGAGCAGAAGGAGGAGAAGGAGGAGGAGGAGAAGGACTAGAAGGTCCTTGGCCTTCTCCTCCTCCTCCTGCTCCTCCTCCTCCTTCTCCTTCTTCTCTTCTTCTTCTTATTCTTCTTCTTCTTTCTTTTCATTTTGCCTATTTCTTCTCCTCTTCTCCTCTTGTTGGAGCTAAATTACCTAATTATGTCTTTTTTGAGCTAAATGGGCTAATTATACCATTTTAGAGGAAAACAAGCTAAGTATATAATATTTATGAGCTAACTAAGGTTCTTATGCCATTTTGAGCTTATTATGGTATTTTGGAGCTAAATGGGCTAATTATGTCAGTGTTGGGTTAATTAAAGCAAGGATAATAAGCAAGAGGAGAAGAAAGAGGAGGAGGAGGAGAAGAAGAAGAAATCAAGAAGAAGGAGGAGAAGGAGGAGGAGGAGGAGAAGGACTAGAAGGTCCTTGGCCTTCTCCTCCTCCTCCTCCTTCTCCTCCTGCTCTTCTTCTTCTTCTTCTTCTTCTTCTTTCTTTTCATTTCGCCTATTTCTTCTCCTCTTCTCCTCTTGTTGGAGCTAAGTCACCTAATTATGTCTTTTTTGATCTAAATGGGCTAATTATCCCATTTTAGAGGAAAACAAGCTAAGTATATAATATTCATGAGCTAACCAAGGTTCTTATGCCATTTTGAGCTTATTATGGTATTTTGGAGCTAAATAGGCTAATTATGTCATTGTTGGGGAAATTAAAGCAAGGATAATATGAAATAGGAGAAGAAAGAGGAGGATGAGGAGAAGAAGAAGAAATCAAGAAGAAGGAGGAGAAGGCGGAGAAGGAGGAGGAGGAGAAGGACTAGAAGGTCTTTGGCCTTCTCCTCCTCCTCCTCGTCCTTCTCCTTCTTCTCTTCTTCTTCTTCTTCTTCTTCTTCTTTCTTTTCATTTTGCCTATTTCTTCTCCTCTTCTACTCTTGTTGGAGCTAAATTACCTAATTATGTCTTTTTGGAGCTAAATGGGCTAATTATCCCATTTTAGAGGAAAACAAGCTAAGTATATAATATTCATGAGAAAACCAAGGTTCTTATGCCACTTTGAGCTTATTATGGTCTTTTGGAGCTAAATGGGCTAATTATGTCATTGTTGGGTTAATTAAAGAAAGGATAATATGAAAGTGGAGAATAAAGAGGAGGAGGAGGAGAAGAAGAAGAAATCAAGAAGAAAGAGGAGAAGGAGGAGAAGGAGGAGGAGGAGAAGGACTAGAAGGTCCTTGGCCTTCTCCTTCTCCTCCTCCTCCTCCTTCTCCTTCTTCTCTTCTTCTTCTTCTTCTTCTTCTTCTTCTTATTCTTTCTTTTCATTTTGCATATTTATTCTCCTCTTCTCCTCTTGTTGGAGCTAAATTACCTAATTATGTCTTTTTTGAGATAAATGGGCTAATTATCCCATTTTAGAGGAAAACAAGCTAAGTATATAATATTCATGAGCTAACCAAGGTTCTTATGCCATTTTGAGCTTATTATGTTATTTTGGAGCTAAATGGGCTAATTATGTCATTGTTGGGGAAATTAAAGCAAGGATGATATGAAAGAGGAGAAGAAAGAGGAGGAGGAGGAGAAGAAGAAGAAATCAAGAAGAAGGAGGTGAAGGAGGAGAAGGAGGAGGAGCAGAAGGACTAGAAGGTCCTTGGCCTTCTCCTCCTCCTCCTTCTTCTCCTTCTTCTCTTATTTTCCTTCTTCTTCTTATTTTTTTCTTCTCCTTTCTCCTTCTTCTTCTTATTCTTTCTCCTTCTTCTTCTCCTCCTTCTTCTTTCTTTTCCTTCCCTTCCTTTTCCTTCTTGTTCTTGTTCTTCTTCTTCTTCTCCTTCCCTTCCTTTTCCTTCTTCTTCTTCTTCTTCTTCTTCTTCTTCTTCTTCTTCTTCTTCTTCTTCTTCTTCTTCTTCTTCTTTCTTCTCCTTCCCTTCATTTTCCTTTTAACCCCCCCTGTTCGTGCGCCACCACAACATAAGCCCCCCTGTTTTCCTGGCTCCCTTTTAACCCCCTAGTTGTGCTAACGATGTTGCTAATGGCCCCCTTTGAGTTGATTAGCTCTACATTAAGCAAATAATAGCACCGAGTAGTCTAATTATTTTCTAAAATGACAAAACTGCCCTCCCTCATCTAGTATAAGTCACACGAGCTGGGCAGAAGCTGCTTCCGTTCTCTGCTCGTTCCCCTCCCTGACCTAGCCGCCCCAAGCGCTGCTGCGCCTCGCCTCCGCCGCAGTTGCCCCAGCCGCTGCATCTGCCCCAGCCGCCCCATCTCCATTGCTGCTCCAAGGTAAGGAAAGCCTCTTCCCTTCCCTAGCCACCCCATTGCTGCTACACCAGCAAAGTCTCCAGCAAAAGGAAATAAGAAGAAGATGACTCCAAAGAAGAAGAAATTAAGTGTACTGTGAACTCGTTTGTGCTGCCATGAACTACTTTTGCTGCTGCTACACCAACAAAGTCTCCGGCAAAAGGGAAGAAGAAGAAGAAGAAATTAAGTGTACTCTGAACTAGTTTTGTCTATTGATGCATCCATTCATTATTTATCCATTGACAAATCTGTTAAACATTGCAAAGGGGGCATCAGCTACAGCATGGTGAAAACTGGAGGGGGGGGGGTTAAAAGGGAGCCAGGCAAACAGGGGGGCTTATGTTGTGGTGGCGCACGAACAAGGGGCTGATAATCAATTCTCCCCTTCTTCTTTTCCTTCTTCTTCTTATTTTTTTCTTCTCCTTTCTCCTTCTTCTTCTTCTTCTTCTCCTTTCTCCTTCTTCTTCTTCTCCTTTTCTTTTTTCTCTTATTCTTCTCTTCCTCTCCTATTTTTCTTCTTCTTCTTCTTCTTTCTTCTCCTTCCCTTCCTTTTCCTTCTTCTTCTTTTCCTTCTTCTTCTTATTTTTTTCTTCTCCTTTCTCCTTCTTCTTCTTCTTCTTTCTCCTTCTTCTTCTTCTCCTTCTTATTTCTTCTCCTTCCCTTCCTTTTCCTTCTTATTCTTCTTCTTCTCCTTCCCTTCCTTTTCCTTCTTCTTCTTCTTCTTCTTCTTCTTCTTCTTCTTCTTATTTCTTCTCCTTCCCTTCCTTTTCCTTCTTCTTCTTTTCCATCTTCTTCTTATTTTTTTTCTTCTCCTTTCTCCTTCTTCTTCTTCTCCTTTCTCCTTCTTTTTCTTCTCCTTTCTCCTTCTTCTTCTCCTTTCTCCTTCTTCTTCTTCTCCTTTCTCCTTCTTCTTCTTCTCCTTTTCTCCTTTACTAAACAGGAAACTAACCTAACTAAACCTAAACTAAAATTGAACCTAAACTAAACTAATTTAACAATCTAACTAACTAGCCTAACTAACCTAATAAACTAAAAAACTAACCTAACTAATTTAACATACATAAAAATAAGGAAAAACAAAAAAAATGGGGGGACTCACCGGCGGGGGCGGCTAGGGCGTCGGGGGTGGCGAGGAGGACGGGTGCGACGGGGCAGTGGGGCGTCGCCGGGGGCAGTGCGGCGGCGGGGGGCAGTGGTGGCGGTGGTGGGGTGCTGTGCGGCGGCGGGGGGCAGTGGTGGCGGCGGTGGGGGGCAGTGGTGGCGGCGGTGGGGGCAGGTGAGGGGGCGGCGCAGGGGGTGGCGCAGGGGTCGGTGTAGGGGGGGGCACAGGGGTGGCCGACCGCCGGTGGTGCAGGAGGGAGGCGCGCACGACGGTTTGAAGGAGAGACACAGAGGGGAGTGGGGAAGTGCAGTGGGGGGTAGGGGATAACGGCCGTCAGCTTTGCCGTCTGCCCCCCGGACGGCAAAGGGCCCAACGGCAGATGGCAAAGGCCAGGCTGACGGCAAAGAGCCCGTCCGTTGGACCTGGTCAGGCCCAAGGACTAGTGGGACCCATCTGCCCTCTTTGCCGTCTGCCCTAGGTCTCTTTGCGGTCCGCAGGCAGACGACAAAGCCCTGGCAGATGGCAAATATTCTTTTTACCATCATTGAGCCCTTTACCGTCCGCTTTAGGTCAGCTGACGGCAAAGAGGGTCTTTGCCATCAGCCAGCAGACGGCAAAGAACTGGCTGATGGCAAATTACTATTTTCCAGTAGTGCCTGGGATTCGAACACAAGGGCGTGTGCGGCGATCTTTCTCGGCTCAATCTTACCTACCCCACTACCCGATGGAAACGGCAAAGAACTCACACGATGGTGAGGAGAACACGAAACACAACAGTTTACCCAGGTTCGGGCCACCGCGAAGCGTAAAACACTACACCTTCTTCTGGTGGATTGCCTCTCACGGAGGTTGGTGAATGAACTAGTACATTGCTTTCGAGCCTCCGGAGGCTAAGTGGTTAGGTCTGATGCTCTAGGGTTTCCATGATCTGGTCTCCCCTCTCTCAGGTATCCTACCCTCTCTATTTATAGTCGAGGCCCAAGTCCTCTTCCCTTATCGTTGGCGGGAAGGGATCCCACAGCGGCCAGCTTCGGGGGGGACAAGGGAACATGCTTCCCCTGTCACAAGCGGTCTTCACCTGCAAAGCAGCTGCCAGCGTCGCAGAGGTGGGCACATGGATGACGCTCGTCCTGTCGGCGGGCGGACATGGCCTTGTTGCACCGGAAGGGAAACCTTTGGAAGGTGCCTTTCGGATCCTGATACACTCCTTCCTCTTTTGCACCGAAAGGGAAACTACCCCGTCCTGCCATCTGCTGCTCGCCTGTCCTTCCATGGCGTCACCCTTGACTCCTGAGGCTCGGCCTTGCCTTAAAATATCCTCCGCTCCGGAGGGGCCCTGAGGAGGCCCCCTGCGGGTCTTGACGCTCCTCCTCCTCGTGAGGCTTGGCCCCTCACGAGGGCCTTGTTCAGGGTGGTGCTGCTCCTTGCTGATCTTGGGATGATGAAGTGGGCCAGCCCTGGGCCGCAGGTAGGCAGATCTGAGTACCCCCATTCCCAGAATGCCGACAGTATCCCTCAGGCCTAAGGCGTTCCTGGGTTGGCTTCTTGGCGAAGCCTTGAAGATGGCCCGAAACATCGCGGGCCTCATTTGCCTGCGGTTCTGGCGACCCACATGTCTCGAAACTGCGCGGTGACGCTCTCGTTCTTTGAGACGTCCTGGTGGTGCTAGGTGATACGTCTCAAACGTATAGACTTTTCCAAACACTTTTGCTATTGTTTTGGCCCCATTCTTGCATGATTTGAATGAAACTAACCCGGACTGACGCTGTTTTCAGCAGAGCTTCCTGTATGGTTTTCTTGTGTGCATGAAAATGGATATTTAGACGTACCGAAAATTCCAGTAAAAAATAGAGTAAATCCACGCACCGGGAGGGACCATGGGCCAGAAGATGAGCCAGAGGGGGGCAACCAGGGCTCCAGGCGACCTGTGGGCGCGGCCTACCCCCTGGCCGCACCGGGAGGCCGCCTGGGTGGGGTCCACCCCCTTTGGTGCCCTACTTTAGCTCCTATTTTTACCCATGACGGAAAAATCCCAGAACAGAAGTCGTTTTGCAAGTTCTCAACGCGGAGCCGCCGCCACCCTCGGTTCTTCTCCGGGAGAGCTAATCTGGAGGGTGTCTTGGCCGTCGGAGAGGGGAAATCGTCGCCATCATCATCACCATCACCACTCCATCACCCTTCCATGTCTTCCCCCATCATGTGTGAGTAATTCCCTGCTGTAGGTGAAGGGGATGGTAGGGATTGGATGAGTTAGATCATGTAATAGTTCGTTGGATTGTTGGGGGCATGTTACCTACCATCTATATACTATGGTGTTTATCATCTTTGCTACTACTTGTTACTCTTAATGCTTGTCACTTTGGGCCCGAGTGCCATGATTTAAGATTTGAATACCTTATATTTTTATCAATATATTTGTTCTCTTGATCCTATCTATGAGTAGTATGCACCTATTATAGTCCGGAACCGGCGATCCCGATGGTGACAGCTTGGGACACCAAAGGGGATAGACTATGATTTGAGGATTCCACGTATCCATTGATTGCTAATGCTTTGTTCCAGTACTCTCTGACATGAGTACCTTAATCTCCATAAGTTCCTTTTGTCCCCAGTGGCAGCGGGATGGCATGACAAAAGATGTTGTGCAAATTTCTTATTGCAAGCACGCACGACTACCTTGGGATACATGCCTAATGTTTGATATTTGCCTAGATGATCATTTCTTTTTCTATCTGCCTTGCCCTAAGTTAAATACATGATATCTCTCATCCATGCCCAACCATCCATCTCCGTAGCCTACAGTGTTTTAATCCTGCTAGTCACCAGTTGCTCTACTTTAGTTGTTTAACTTTTGTTGCTTTGTCACCATTATCTCCGTTGCCAGCATCACTTTCATATCACCGTTGCAACTAATATTTCGTCGCCAAGCAAGTATCTTTCAGGTGCGGTTGAATTGACAACTCAACTATTGAAGCTTATAAATATTATTTCGCTCCCCTTGTGTCGAATCAATAAGTTGGATTAACTTACCCGCGAAGACTGTTGAGATCCCCTACACTTGTGGGTCATCACCAGGCCATGCTGACGCGATTCCCAAGAGTCGCGCAGGCCATCATTTTGCTCATTGAATGTGACCGCACCCAATGTCCCTTGCAGATGTGACCGATCGGTGGACACGGGAGGCGACGTGGGAGGCGGTGCTTCCGTTGGCCCACCTCGTGGCCATCGTGGGGCGTGCGACGCCCATGCTCCTGCGATGGTTGGTGGCCAGGGTTTGCCTATAAATCCGCCCATCCACCTTCGGGGGGGGGGGGGGCATCGCAACCTTGAGCTTCTTCTCTGCTTCAGTCGTCCGCCATGAGGAAACTTCTTACCTTCCTTCGCTCTTCGTCTTCATGGAATCCCTGGAGATGGCTCGGGCCAGGGGAAGCATGCAGCGCCTCCGACGCCTTCGTCCGCCGCTGGGGGCAGCAGCGGAGGGTCCTCGGGTCCCTCGCTCGTCCGTCACCACTGGGTTATGGCCGCTGAGTAAGCCCTTCATCGCGTCTTCTGCTTGCCACTTCATCTTTTGTCCTTGGGTTGATCCTCCTCCTTCTCCAGCGCGCCCTCCTCCAAGAAGCCTAAACTCGGCGAGCTGCAAGAGGACGTGGGGGAGCTCCGGTCCCGACTTGAGAGCGCCTAGGCCGCCCTCACTGCCGCTCGCCAAGGCGAGGTGGAGGCCAAGGAGGAGCTAGTGTTGCTGCAGTAGCAGATCCAGGAGGCGGCGGACGTTGTGCAAGTCGCTCAGGACGAGGTGTCGCCCGCTTGGCTGATGGCATCCCAGCGTGCCCTGCAGTTCGCGGGCATCGCCGACCGGGCGATCGCCGTGACGCGCTGGTTTGCGGGGAGGGCCCTGGCGCTGCCTAATGTGAGGAGCGATGGGGCCTACCTCTCCTTCTTCCACGAGGTCGTGGAGGCGCTGGAGGATGGTGTCCACCACGCGGAGGAGGATAACGCGTCCAGCGCAGGCGAGCTTCTTGGCCTTTCCTTGACGCTCGTCTTCTCCTACTTGCGCCGCCTTTCCCCAGAACTCGACGTCCGGCGTGTCATGGAGCCGGTGCCTATTGAGTTCCGCCGTCATCTCTGATATGAGGTCCGCTCGCATGTGGAGGCCCTAGTTGGGCGGTATGTCCAGGCGCCCGCCTCGAGCGAGGAGGGTGGTCCGGACGCCGGGTCAGCCGGTGCCACGGGTGATGTCAGCAGTCCCTCCCCTTAGTACCTCAAGCTTCTCTTTTCCTGCTCCTATGACAGTGGACAAAGAACTCTGCCCTGCTGGACGTTAAGATTTTGTTGTTATTACCTTTGTTGTTCTCCTAATTTCTTTTGCTCCCTAGGTGATGGCTAGCATGTTGGTGGCAGTTGTAGCCGAGCCGCAGGGCTTAGGACCCGTTGTTTTACCTACCGTGTCTTTGGACGACGAGTGAAGCACGACCTTCTGAGGGTTTTGCCCTCCCGAGGCACCTCTCGTGCCACCGCGTGCTCGGGTGTTGGACTCGCTCCTTGGTGCCGTCGAATCCTTAGGCCCTGCATCCTTCATTAGTGTGCATGTTTTAATTCACCGTTAATTTCTCATTAAGCGAGAGGGTTCTCGTTATGGCATGTGAGGCACTTAGCTTGCGGATTTGCGTCAGTCCCTCACATAGCTCTTCCGGTGCGGCTCCTGTTTCGTAGCAGGATGAGGTCAAGACCCTTTCGGCACTCTATGTGTGCAGGACCCGGTCCCACACATTACCTCGCCGCCGTGTGGTTCAACCCGTTACTATGGTTGTTCCTCACGGGGCAAGGCCTCGGCACCCTGGGGGCCGACTGGCTTTGCGACCAGCAGCGCTCCTGAACCGCACTGCTTAGGACCCCCCCCTTTGACACTCAAGCCGCTCTGTGTCATCAGGACCCAGCATTGGCGGCCGGTAAGGCTCCTGAGGCGCACCCAGGAACACCCTTTCTGGCGCTAGAGCGATTCCGCACTTCGTTCTTTATGTCATCGCCCCAGGGGGGCCTGAGGCCCCCTGGGACTCTTCGTGGTGTTATCGAGTTTTGGTCCGGGTCCCCCGAGTGGGGGTTGAACACTGAAAAAACAAGCCCCTGAGGTGGCAAGTCCTTGCATTCATGCTCCTTGACTCCGAGGGGTGGTGTGGAGCGGTTATCTCCAAACACGTCCTCCGGAAGGGAGGTTTCAAAGCTATTAAAATAAGGAATGCCAGAGAAAGTCCCCCCCCGCCTTTTTTCAAACGTCCGGCGTTGATATTGGAAAAACCAACTTAGGAAATTAGCAAATTCAAACTCAGCAGAAGACAATTCGAATCCAAGAGAAGGAAAGCATGTGTCGCGTGTGGCATTTAAAGTTGGCATAGTCATGGGCAGACTATATGGGTTTCCTTGCCAGCTGCGAGCATGGTCATTGGTAGGCCAGGCTGATTGCCTTCCTCTTCGTACCCAGTGCGGAGCATAGGTCTTCCACTAAGCGTGGGGTGGACCCCTTCCGCGTCCTCGCGGGGGCCTGGGCATATACATCCTCGGCTCGTTATTACGTCAGTGTCACAGTGGGGGTGTATGTGGGACGTCACAAGGACGCATTCGCCTCGCGATTGTCCCTACCCCTGAGGCATTGGGGCCTGAGCTTTTAGATTCATTGGTGAACTATGTTGTACCTAGCGCGGAGCATAGGTCTTCCACTAGGCTTGGGGTGGACCCTTTCCGCATCCTCAGGGGGCCCTGAGCGTATACAGCCTCGGCTCATTATTACGTGAGAGTGTCACGGGATGAAGTAGGTTCCGGTAGGATTGAAGGACGATGCCGAGGTGCGACGGGTTGATGCAGATCTTGCACACTCGTGCTCCTTCCAGGTAGGCCTATCAAGGGATTTTTTGACTCTACGTTGACAGTTCCTAGTCCCGCACATTTCCCTACCGTCGTGAGGCGCCGCACGAGGCAAGGCCCCGACATCCCCCGATACCGACCGAGCCTGGATGGCACCAGGGTGGTAATGTGTCTTTGCGACCGGTAATGCTCCTGAGGCGCGATGCTCAGGACCCCCCTTTAATGTTCGAGCGGCTCTACGTCGCTAAGACCCAGTCTAGCCCATTTCCCAACCGTCGTTGCGTGTGACCGATTGAATGGATGTAGCTATAGGGTCAAGCCCTGCCACCCCTGATAACGACCGAATGTCAGTGGACAATATCAAGGGCGGTAGGTGGCCTTTGGACCGGTAAAGCCCTTGAGGCGCGATGCCAAGGAGCCCCTGTTTGATGTTCAAGCGACTTTGCGTCGCCAGGACCCGGTCCCGCACATTTCCCATCCGTCGTTGCGTGTGACTGATTGAACGGATGTCGCTACGAGGTCCAGCCCTGCCACCCCTGATAACGACCGAATCTCCGTGGACGATATGAAGGGCGACAAGTGGCCTTGTGACCGGTAAGGCTCCTCGATCGCAATGCTCCGGAGCCCCCTTGGACGCTCAAGCGGCTCTGATTTGATCGTGTCGACTGCGGTCCTAAGGAGCCGTGTGGCTCCCCATCCCCATGTTGGGGCGATGCATTGCGGCCGGTGCTCCCGAGAGAGGATGGTGGATCACCGAAGGACGCAAGCAAGGCAGCGTGTCAGGTTGCCAAGAGGATGTAACATAAATTGTAAAGGATGTGACTTGTAGAAGTATGCCCTAGGTAGTTGGAGTTCCCGTGGTGAGCAAACACTCCATAAGGCAGTAACTCCAAAAAATTACCTCGCCGAATAGTTGAAGCCCGCTTGCGCCTCAAGAACGCCACACGAGGCGTGGCCCCCGATGCCCACGCCTGCATCTTGGTCATCGCGGATGATCCGTGCGGCTAGCATCTTGTCACAGTATTAGAGTCGTCCTCCCGAGGCCCGTGAGGTTGGCCTCGTGTGGTCCTTCCGCGGGAAAGGTGGCTAGTGCCATGCCCCGGGGCTTGAGGGCACCCTCCCTACCCGGGCCCCTTTTGGGCCCGGCTCAGGGAGGAGCCCCCAAACGTTCTTCACTCCTGAGGTGGGTAGACGTCCCGGGGGACGCCTGAAGCTCTTCCTTGTCGGGAGGATCAGGCAGTGTCGCGTACTCTGGCACGTACGGCTCCATGTAGGCGCTCGCCCATCCCCTGCGGCTAGCCATCACCGCGACGGTGGCGGCCCATCTTGGTGGTGGAGGGATCCTCCCTGCCATACTGCTCGGAGATCTTCCTGTGATAAGCCTCCACGTGAAGTCGCTTGTTCCTCTTGCCGCCGTTGGCTGGTCCTGGCGCCGCCCGGTGCTGATTCCCTCCTTGGTGTCTTGCCATGTCTTCGTTGTCGTAGTTCGTCTGCACCATCGCCTCCGCCCTTTGCTGGCTGCGCCGGAGGGAGCGCTCCTGTCGGGCCGCCCCGGGCTGTTGGGGGCTAGCCTGGTCTTGGTGATGCGTGCCAGGGTGCACGTCGGTCGTCTCGCCGTTCTCCTCGCATCCCTCGTGGTTGTCAGCGTGGTGCGCTTCAGGGCCAGTCTCTGGGGTTTGGAAAAGGTGGAGGGCAGTGTGAAGCGCGTCTCTCTCGGCCCCGCCCAGAACAGGCAGGGCCCTGAAGCGTGCAAGCTCAGGGGCCGGCACACGGTGTGAACCCCTAGCACCCCGGCACCTGTGGCTCCAAGGATGCACCGGGCTGGATGGCCTTCTGGGCGATGGCGATTAGCTCCATGATGTGGTCCGCCCAGGCGTCGAAGCCCCGTGGTGTCGTTCGTTGGCTGAGCATCTCTCTTGCCATCCGCAACACGTCGTGTGCGTTGAGGTCTCCCAAGTTGATGCGGCGCAGTACGGGTGCGTGATACGTCCGAAACGTATATATAATTTCTGCTTATTCCATGATCTTTTGGGTGACATTGTTATATGTTTTGCTACACTTTTATATCATTTTACACATATTTGGACTAACCTCCTAACTCAGTGCACCCAGTGCCAGTTTCTGTCTGCTGATGTCAGTTTTGCAAGGGCTTTTACCCAATTTTCCGAAGCCCGAAAAAAATCCAAAAACAAATATAAAAAATCAGCGAAACAGAAGCTTCCGGATCACCGAAGTGGGACCAGAGGTGGGCCAGGGGCCTCCCAAGCGGCCTGCTGGTGCGGCCAGGCCCTAGGCCGCGCCAACAGGTCGCCTGGGTCGGTCCCACCTCCTCCGGTGCTCTCCTTTGGCCTATATTTAGAGTCTCGACAAAAAAACCTAGCAGACTTTACGGAATCGCGAATTTCTCCATCGTTCCGCCGCCGCAGTGCTTCCGAGATCGGGAGCGTCAGGAGACCTCTTCCCGGCACCTTGTCGGAGGGACGATTGACCTCCGGGAGCTTCTCCACCACCATGGACGCTTCCCGGATGTGTCCTGAGTAGTTCCCCTTGGACCATGAGTCCATGACCAGTAGCTATGTGATGTCTTCCCTCTAATCTTGGGCTTCAGTGGTTCCTCCTTGTGAGATGCCCTATATGATCAAGGCATATTTGTAATTCTCTTCCTATTTTATGCTCGGCTTGTTGGGAACCGATGTATTATGAGATTATGTTCAGATTGTTATGAGTTATATATTTGATTATCCTTTTATGTTATGTTTCTTAGTGATTTATGCATGTTCTCCGTTGCTTTTTATTGCTTTGGCCAAGTAGTAGATCGTGACTCCAAGAGGGAGCGTTATGCATGATTGTGGGTTCGGGCCCCTCGATATCTAGCTTGAGTGACACAAAATTAAGACTTGGGGATGTGCTTGTTGCCACCAGGGAGAAAACAACGGTGCTTGTGACCATGGTTGCAAGCATTTATTACCTTACACATAGTTCGTTAATACACTTGTCCGTTGCTTTGCGTTTACACTTTGGGTGGGGCCCGCAACTTAATATCGGAAAGATGTTCTGGTTAGATATCTCAAGGTGGATGATTAGTAAGTAGATGCCGATGAATAAACGGTCTACTTGTCTTGGCATACTGCCCATTACTATTGAACCTCTAAATATCAAGGAGCATAATTAGCATTGCGGTGCGATCATAATTCTGTCAATTGCCCTACTGTGATAAGTTTACCCTAGCATAGTTGTTTATCGTCTTTTGCGAGAGAGACATCACTAGTGAACATCATGTGACTCCGGTCCATATCACCGTCATTGCTTACACCTCCATAATTTATTGCTTTCATTTACTTTTCCGTTACAATCACTATTACCTTCCGCTTGTGTTTTGATCCTTTGCAAACTACAAGGCTAGAGAGATTGACAACTTCTCTGTACTCGTTGGGAGCAAAGTTATTTGTTGTGTGTGCAGCTCACGTCTTCTGCTAGCGCCAGGGTGGAAGACACCTACTTGTTGAGCCTCGGAGTCGTCCTGGTTCGATAAACGTTACAGTCTCCATATAGGGACATTTGCTGCTGACTACATCTCCACCTTCCACTTGGGGTATCCAACGAGGGGCAAGAAGTATATACATCAACTCGTCATCAGTGCCCAGGCCACCGCCCAATCCCCATGCGCCTGGGTGGCACGGGTGGCCGTCACTGTGGAGAAGATGTTGACGGCCTTGTACAAGCCGCCTAGTCCCACGACGCCAGTATGCGAGCCTCCAGCCGTTGTGACGTGGCGGTCAGAGACCAGCTCAACAAGACTTGGAGAAGCTGGTTGGTCGCCGACCATCGGTGCAGCGGTTTGGGAAGGAGGAAGATGGAACAAAGCCTTCACACGCCTCCTACCTGGGGCGCCAAATGTCGGATTTCGGGCTCCGCGAAACCCTGGGATTCGAACACAAGGGCGTGTGCGGCGATCTTTCTGGGCTCGACCTTACCTACCCCACTAAATGTCGGATTTCGGGCTAAGAAAAACCCTGGGATTCGAACACAAAGGCGTTTGCGGCGATCTTTCTCGGCTCTACCTTACCTACCCCACTATTCGATGGAAACGGCAAAGAACTCACAAGATGGTGAGGAGAACACGAAACACAATAGTTTACCCAGGTTCGGGCTGCCGCGAACGTCATGTGACTCCGGTCCATATCACCATCATTGCTTACACCTCCATCATTTACCGTTTTCATTTACTTTTCCGTTACAATCACTATTACCTTCCGCTTGTGTTTTGATGCTTTGCAAACTACAAGGCCGGAGAGATTGACAACCTCTTTATACTCGTTGGGAGCAAAGTTATTTGTTGTGTGTGTAGGTCCACGTCTTCTGCTAGTGCGAGGGTGGAAGACACCTACTTGTTGTGCCTAGGTGTCCCCCTAGTTTGATAAACCTTACAGTCTCCGTGTAAGGGAAATTTGCTACTAACTACATCTCCACCTTCCACTTGGGGTATCCAACGAGGGGAGAGAAGTATATACATCAACTCGTCATCAAGCGAATTGAACTTTGCTTTTTAGTCTTGTTAGTTTGATTTCTAGTCTTCAAGATAGGGGAGTTGCACACTATCTTTTACCTTTGCTTTTTAGTCTTGTTAGTTTGCTTTCTAGTTTTTGCTTTAGAGTGTTATACCAAAAACCACAAAAAAATTAGTTGCTTTGTTCTTGCTCGTTGCCGCTGCTATGGATTCCACTGAGAACACCAAGTTCTGTGACTTCACTAGTCACAACAACAATGACTTTATCTGCACTCCTATTGCTGCTCCCGCCACTGAGGCCATGTCCTATGAGATTAAACATGCTTTGCTGAACCTAGTTATGAAAGATCAATTCTCCGGTGCTGGAGATGCTGCTGCTTTGCACTTGAACAATTTTGTTGAGCTGTGTGATATGCAAAAATATAAAGAAGTAGATGGTGATATTGTTAAACTTAAGCTTTTCCTTTATTCCTGAGAGGAGGAGCTAAAGTGTGGCTTCAATCTTTGCCTAGGAATAGCATAGATTCTGGGGATAAGTGCAAATATGCTTTTATTGGGAAGTATACCCGCCTGCTAAGATTATCCAGTTGAGGAGTAACATTATGAATTTTAGGCAATTGGATAATGAACATGTTGCTCAAGCTTGGGAATGCATGAAATCTCTTGTTAAGAATTCCCTACTCATGGTTTGACTACTTGGATGGTTATCCAAACTTTCTATGCAGGATTGAACTTTACCTCGCGGAATCTGTTATACTCGTCCGCGGGAGGAACCTTTATGTAAACTACACTTGGTGCTACCACAAAGCTATTGGATGAGATGATTACATATAGTTCTCAATGGCACACCGAGAGAGATCCAACAGGTAGGAAGGTAAAGTCTGTTGAGGAGATCTCCTCCCTCAATGATAAGGTTGACATGATCATGACTCTACTTACTAAGCAAGCTCCTGTTGATCATCATGATGTTCCCTTAAATTCTTTGGTTTCTCAAGAAAGAGAGCAAGTGGATGTTAATTTTATTTCTAGGAACAACTTCAATAACAATGCTTATAGGAGTATTTTTGGTAGCAATCCTAGACCTTTCCCATCTAACAACTATGGGAACAACAACAATTATCATAGCACCAAAAACTCCACTTCTGAATTAGAGAGCATGCTTAAATATTTTATCACCTCATAAAAAGCCTTCAACAAGAGTGTAGAAGAGAAACTAGAAAAATTAGAGAGTCTCTCTTTGAAGGTGGACAACATAGCTCATGATGTAGAGATGCTTAAAATTAGAACTTCCCCACTTGAGGAAAGGAACACCACACCCATGAATGCTATCCAAGTCCAAATTAATGAGAACATAAGAATGCTAGCCAAACATAAAGACATATGGGCTAGAGAAAAGGAAGAGGAAGAGAGAATTAAGAGCCTTCCTACACACACTACCATTGCTACTATACAAGTTGTTGAGGATCTCAAAACTTTTAGCAGCCATCGTACTCCTAGTCCCAATGGACCTATTAATGGTGATGCTAATACCTCAACTATAGGACAAGAAAGTCCTTTGAATTTAGAGACTACCAAAAGAATGAGCTTAGATGACATTACTACCACTTTAATTAATGGTAGTAACCTTAATTTTGACAATTGTAGTCTCTCCGAAGTCATCACCTTTTTGCAAAGAATTGGTAAAGACCCCCACACTAGTACGCTCAATATTGCCTTCACCGAGGATATTACCAATGCTCTTATCAAAGCTAGGGAGCAGAAGCTCAAGCTAGAGACTTCTATTCCTAGGAACCTAGAATATGGTTGGGATCCGATGGTCAAAATTAAATTGAATAATATCTCTTGCTTTGCATTGTGTGATGTTGGAGCTAGTGCCTCCATTATGCCCAAAAGAATGTATGATATGCTTCATTGGAAACCTTATGATCCATGTTCTTTTGGTGTTCGTCTTGTTGATTCTTCCATAAAGAAACCTTTAGGGAGAATTGATGATGTTCTTATTATTGTTAATGATAATTATGTGCCCGTTGATTTTCTTATTATGGACATCGAATGTGATCCTTCATGTCCAATTATTTTGGGACATCCTTTTCTATGCACCATTGGTGCTATCATTGACATGAAAGAGGGAATTATTAAATTGCAATTTCCTCTTAAAAAGGTAATGGAACACTTCCCTAGAAAGAAGATTAAGTTACCTTATGAGTCCGTTACACGGGAAAGCAATTCTTTTGGAGTTGATAACACTTGATCTTCTTGCATTATTCCTAGCTCAAAGGCATAAAAGAAAGCGATGGTTGGGAGGAAACCCAATATGTTTTTACTTTCTGTTTTAGTGGTCTTGATGTGTGTTACTACTGTAGCAACATCATTGTATCTTCATTTTTAAGGTTTGTGCCAAGTTATAGCCTCCAATTGCAAGGAAGTTCAAAAATTGTGACATGCTGTCCAGAAACACATTATGTCTGCTTGACGGAACAATTCGCCAAAAATCACCATATCATCTTTTTAATCTTAATGTTTTTGACAGAATTCCCAAAATAATTTCCTTTCTGTAATATGTTCTCAGTTTTTTGATTTGAGGTAAAGAAGTGCCCCGAATAAATTATTTACTACCCGTTGTTATGTTTTCACAGATTCTGCCATGTTTTGTGTTTTCATTGTTTTGCAAATACTAAGCTTGCTTTTTATTTGAAAAAATATTTTGAAATTCATCAGAAGCAGTAGCTTTTCAGGCAACTCTTTATTTCCAGCAGGTATTGAATTATTTTATTAAGGGTACTAAGCACTCTATTCAGCTTATGATGAGTTTCGTATGAAGAGAATTTTCAAGTATGCGATGGGAGAGATGATGAAAGAATATAAAGGAGTGTCAAGCGCTCAAGCTTGGGGATGCCCCCATGAATCCTAAGAGATATTCAAGGAGACTCAAGCATCTAAGCTCGGGGATGCCCCCGTCCATCCCCTTCTCTATCAACAATCATCAGGTCGTCCATCTCCATGCTATATTTTTATCACGTCATATGATATGTGCTATGCTTGGTGTGTCCCGCTATTTTATTTTTAGTTTGTTTTGGTTTTGCTTGATGTTCATAACAAGTTGAAACCTGGCCTACCTTGTTTGGGAGAGAGACATGCTCCATTCCACTCTAGAACACAACATAGGTTTTCATGCTTTATTTTTTGTGTGTTCTTCATCTTTTCGTAGCTACTGTCATGCTTAGCTCTTAGTTTTCATGTTTATCTTTTTAAGAGATTTTATTGAAGTTGTTTTTGGAACTCCCTTGAGTTATCATGCTTATCTTGTTTAGAGAGTTGGCTCGTTGCACTGAGTTGTGTGTCTTGCATGAGTAGGTAACTGAGGTTGCTATTTAAGTATAGTAGCAACTTGCAATAGTTTTGAGGTATTGATTTGAGTAATGTTTGGACTATTGGTGCCAAGAGCTTGAGCCTATTAGTTATAGGTGTCGTATTTTGGGAAATCCGTGTGTGTTTAAAAAACTAAAAATTAGTTGAGAACTCTAGCTACTAAATTGATCGCTAACCTCTGGAGGGGTTGGAATATATAGAGTACCTCACGTTACCATGAGTCGAGGATGATCAAGGATAACCAAACCCCCGAACACTCCTCTTCGGGGTACTTGTCTCTTTGTGAATTTCCAAACTAGATAGAGAGTTACTGATAATAAGTGTATGAGTTCTTCGGACTAATGTGAGTATTCAATTGTTGGCGCTTCCACCATCCATATTTTGCTAGCCTCTTTGGTACCGTGCATTGCCCTTGCTCACATTGAGAGTTGGTGCAAACTCCGCCGGTGCATCCAAACCCATGACATGATACGCTCTATGATACATAACCCTCATTATATCTTTCCTCAGAATAGCCACCATACCTACCTATTAAGGCATTTCCATAGCCTTTCCAAGATACATTGCCATGCAACATCCACCATCTCATGACTTGATCTTCATGTCATACATGATTTTGCTTGATCATAGAGCCACATGCTAGTTGGGCCTTGCCCTCATTACTTCTACATGAAATGCTAGTACCATTACATATCCTGCGACACTAGCAGAGGCATACATTTGCATACATCATGATAGTTTTCACTTGTGTTTATGTTGAGTACTTCTTATGAAGTGTGAAGATTTTTCTTTTTATTCATGTAAAACATAGAGTGTTGCCCTTAAGTGAGGAAAAGGTCCCAAAGAGGACAAACAAAAGATCCCAAAGAGGACAAATGAGAGATAAAAATAATGAGCGAAAGAGGCCACAAAAAATAAAAATAAAGGAGAAAAACAAAAAGAAAAAAAAGAAAAAGAAGAGAGAAGGGGGCAACACTACTATTCCTTTTGAAAGATCCACACTTCTCCATTACTATATCGGTACTACATAGAGATTATCATTCATGTATAGCTATGTGGGGATCCTTACACTATAGAACTTGATTTGCATATTCCAATGACGAGCCTCCTCAAAAGAGCTGTAGGTCTTCATGAGCAAACAAGTTGGATGCACCCCAGTAGTTCCATTGGAGATCTTACATTAGCTCATATGTGCATCCGCTACATGGCAATCCCTACTCCTCACATCATATCTATCATTTGGCTTTCTCTCGCCTATGGTTGTCCTCATTGATGTGAGCCTTTCACACCTTTTATTGTATTCCTTCCCTATCATCATTCTATTTACCATCCTAAGTGCCAACATATCTTTCTTACGCTCATCCATTGCATGAGTGCTCAAAATCGAAAGGGAGAGGATCATTTTGACTTGTGCCTGACAAGTAGTCACGGGATGAGTCAAAATAAGATTCCGAAGGAGACTAAGAGTGAGGTTTAGTAGATTGAGTTCTCAATAAAAATATATTTTATGATCTCAACCCATCTCCCACTTCTTGCATGCAAACACCATTTGGAGACATTCGAGTCACGGACAGCGAGAGCTCTTGCACCTTTATGTTTTTACGTTGCTAAATTCAATACTAGATACATACTCTTGCTTGTTACTGTCTTGACTTGAATTAATATCTCACTTGCTTTACTTTGAAGTTCTTATATGTGTGTTAGCATGTCACCATAGAAATTATTGTGTTATCATTTATCTACTCGAGGACGAGCAGAAATTAAGCTTGGGGATGTTGATACGTCCCAAATGTATCTATAATTTCTGCTTGTTCCATGATCTTTTGGGTGACATTGTTATATGTTTTGCTACACTTTTATATCATTTTACACATATTTAGACTAACCTACTAACTCAGTGCACCCAGTGCCAGTTTCTGTCTACTGATGTCAATTTTGCAGGGGCTTATAACCAATTTTCCGAAGCCCGAAAAAATACAGAAAAAATATATAAAAAATTCAGCGAAACAGAAGCTTTAGGATCACCGAAGGGGGGAAGAGGGGGCCAGGGGCCTACCAGGCGGCCTGCTGGCACGGCCAGGACCTAGGCCGTGCCAGGAGGTCGCCTGGGTGGGTCCCACCTCCTCTGGTCCCCTTCGTTGGCCTATATTTAGAGTACGAGAGGAAACCCTCGCAGACTTTATGGAATGTCGAATTTCTCCATCGTTCCACCGCCACGGCGCTTCCGAGATCGGGAGCGTCACGAGACCTCTTCCACGCACCCCGCTGGAGGGAGGATTGACCTCTGGTAGCTTCTCCACCACCATGGTCTCTTCTGGATGTGTCGTGAGTAGTTCCCCTTGGACCATGAGTCCATGACTAGTAGCTATGTGATGTCTTCTGTCCAATCTTGTGCTTCAATGGTTCCTCATTGTGAGCTGCCCTACATGATCAAGGCATCTATGTAATTCTCTTGCTATTGCTATGCTCGGTTTGTTGGGATCCAATGGATTATGAGATTATGTTCAGATTGTTATGAGTTATATATTTGATTATCCTTTTATATTATGTTCCTTAGTGATTCATGCATGTTCTCCGTTGCTTTTTATTGCTTTGGCCAAGTAGTAGATCGTGACTCCAAGAGAGAGCATTATGCATGATTGTAGGCTCGGGCCCCTCGATGTCTAGCTTGAGTGACAGAAACATGAGACTTGGTGATGTGCTTGTTGCCACCAGGGAGAAAACAACGGTGCTTGTGACCACGGTTGCAAGGATTGTTTACCTTACACATAGTTCATTAATGCAGTTGTCTGTTGCTCTGAGTTGACACTTTGGGTGGGGCTCACAACTTAATACCGGAGAGATGTTATGGGTAGATATCTCAAGGTGGATGATTAGTAAGTAGATGCTGATGAATAAACGGTCTACTTGTCTTGGCATACTGCCCATTACAATTGAACCTCTAACTATCAAGGAGCATAATTAGCATTGCGGTGCGATCATAATTATGTCAATTGCCCAACTGTGATTTGTTTACCCTAGCATAGTTGTTTATCGTCTTTTGGGAGAGATACATCACTAGTGAACATCATGTGACTCCGGTCAATATCACTATCATTGCTTACACCTCCATCATTTACCGCTTTCATTTACTTTTCTGTTACAATCACTATTACCTTCCGCTTGTGTTTTGATCCTTTGCAAACTACAAGGCTGGAGAGATTGACAACTTCTCTGTACTCGTTGGGAGCAAAGTTATTTGTTGTGTGTGCAGCTCACGTCTTCTGCTAGCGCCAGGGTGGAAGACACCTACTTGTTCAGACTAGGACTCTCCTGGTTCGATAAACCTTACAGTCTTCGTGTAAGGGAAATTTGTTGCTGACTACATCTCCACCTACTACTTGGGGTATCCAACGAGGGGCGAGAAGTATATACATCAACTCGTCATCAGTGCCCGGGCCACCGCTCAGCCCCCATGCGCCTGGGTGGAACGGGTGGCCGTCACGGTGGAGATGATGTAGATGGCATGGTACGAGCCGCCTAGTCCGACGACACCAGTGTGCGAGCCTCCAGCCATTGTGACGTGGCGGTGAGAGACCAGTTCGACGAGGCTCAGAGAAGCTGGTTGGTCGCCGACCATTGGTGCAGCGGTCTGGAAGGAGGAAGCTGGAAGAAAGCCTTCAAACGCCCCCTACCTGGCGCGCCAAATGTCAGATTTCGGGCTCCGCAAAACCCTGGGATTCAAACACAAGGGCGTGTGTGGCGATCTTTCTCGGCTTGACCTTACCTACCCCACTAAATGTCGAATTCCAGGCTCCGCAAAACCCTCGGATTCGAACACAAGGGCGTGTGGGGTGAGCTTTTTCGGCTTGATCTTACCTACCCCACTACCCGATGGAAGCGGCAAAGAACTCACACAATGGTGAGGAGAACACGAAACACAATAGTTTACCCAGGTTCGGGCAGCCGCGAAGCGTAAAATCCTACTCGTGCTTCTGGTGGATTGCCTCTCACGGAGGTTGGTGGATGAACTAGTACAATGCTTTTGAGCCTCTGGAGGCTAAGTTGTTAGGTGTGATGCTCTAGGGTTTCCATGATTGGGTTTCCCCTCTCACAGGTATGCTACCATCTCTACTTATAGCCGAGGCTCGGGTCCTCTTCCCTTATAGCTGGCGGGAAGGGATCCCACAATGGCCAGCTTCGGTGGGGGACAAGGGAACATGCTTCCCCTGTCAAAAGTGGTATTCGCCTGCAAAGCAGCTGCCAATGTCGCAGAGGTCGGCACAGGGAAGACGCTCGTCCTGCTAGCGGCCGACCATGGTCTTATTGCACCATGGAAACCTTTGGAAGATGCCTTTCGGATCCTGATACGCTCCTTCCTCTTTTGCATTGAAAGGGAAACTTCCCCGTCCTGCCATCTGTTGCTCGCCTGTCCTTCCATGGCGTCGCCCTTGACTCCTAAGGCCCGACCTTGCCTTGAAATATCCGCCACTTCGGAGGGGCCCTAAGGAGGCCCCCTGCGGGTCTTGACGCTGCTCCTCCTCGTGAGGCTTGGCCCCTCACGAGGGCCTTGTTCAGGGTGGTGCTGCTCCTTGCTAATCTTGCGTTGATGAAGTGGGCTATCCCTGGGCCACAAGCAGGCAGGTCTGGGTACCCCCGCTCCCAGAACGGCGACATATGCTTGTTCCGCAGTTCCTTCTTAGAGTTGCAAATTTGAGTAAGAACACCGATATCAAATACCCAGGAGCTACTACGAGTGCTGGTAAGGTACACATCAATAAAAAGTATATGACATATACCTTTGACGTTGACGGACTTCTTGCCCGCTAAGTACTTGGGGCAATTCCGCTTCCACTAACCAGTTCCCATGCAGTAGTAGCACTAAGTCACAGGCTTAGGTCCTTTCTTTGACTTCTTCTCGGCAACTGGCTTACCGGGCGCGACAATAGCTTTGTCGTCTTTCTTGAAGCTTCTCTTACCCTTCCCTTCTTGAAACTGGTGGTCTTATTGACCATCAACACTTGATGCTCCTTTCTGATTTCTACCTCTGCATATTTCATCATTGAATACAACTCGGGAATAGTCTTTTCCATCCCTTGCATGTTGTAATTCATCACAAAGCCTTTATAGCTAGATGGAAGTGACTGGAGGATTTTGTCAATGACCGCATCATTCGAAAGTTCAACTCCCAGCTGAGTCAAGCGGTTGTGCAACCCACACATTCTGAGTATGTCCTCATTGACAGTTCTATTCTCCTCCATCTTACAGCTGAAGAACTTATCAGAGACTTCATATCTCTCCACTAGGGCTTGAGCTTGAAAAACAAGTTTCACCTCCTCGAACATCTCATATGCTCCGTGTTGCTCAAAACTCCTTTGGAGCCCCAGTTCTAAACTGTAAAGCATGCCGCACTGAACGAGAGAGTAGTCATCACACCGTGACTGCCAGGCGTTCCTAGCGTCCTGGTCTTCTGAGGAACAGGAGGATCACCTAGCGCTGCATCAAGGACATATGCCTTCTTGGAAGCCATGAGCATGAGCTTTAAATTAATAGCCCAGTCCGCATAGTTGCTCCCATCGTCTTTCAGCTTGGTTTTCTCTAGGAACGCGTTGAAGTTGAATGGGACATTTGCGTTGGCCATTGGATCTACAATATTTCTAAAGACAATTTTAGACTAAGTTCATGATAATTAAGTTTATTTAATAAAATTACTAATGAACTCCCACTTAGATCGACATCCCTCTAGTCATCCAAGTGTTCCATGATCCACGTCGACTAGCCCGTGTCCAATCATAACGTGAGACGAACTAGTCATCAATGGTGAGCATCTGTATGTTGATCGTATCAACCATACGACTTATGTTCGACCTTTCGGTCTCCCGTATTCGAGGCCATGTCTGTACATGCTAGGCTCGTCGAGTCAACCTAAGTGTTCTGCGTGTGTAAACTGGCTTACACCCGTTGTATGTGAACGTTAGAATCTATCACACCCGATCAACACATCGTGCTTCGAAACAACGAACCTTCGCAATGGTGCACAGTTAGGGGAATACATATCTCGAAATTTTAATGAGGGATCATCTTATCTTTGCTACCGTCGTTCTAAGCAATAAGATGTAAAACATGATAAACATCACATGCAATCATATAGTGACCTGATATGGCCAATATCATCTTGCTCCTTTGATCGCCATCTTCGGGGCACCATGATCATCATCATCACCGGCATGACACCATGATCTCCATAATCATGATCTCCATCATTGTGTCTCTGTGGAGTCGTCACGCCAACTGTTACTTTTACTACTATAGCTAACCGTTAGCGATAAAGTAAAGTAATCAACATGGCGTTGCATCTAATACAATAAATTAAGACAACTCCTATGGCTCCTACTGGTTGCCATACTCATCGACATGCGAGTCATGAATCCTATTACAAGAACATGATCAATCTCATACATCAACATATGTAACATCACATCCTTTAGGCCATATTACATCACATAGCATACCCTGCAAAAACAAGTTAGACGTCCTCCAATTGTTGTTGCAAGTTTTACGTGGCTTGTTAGGGTTTCTAGCAAGAACGTTTGTCACCTACGTGACAGCCACAACGATGATATGCCAATGCTATTTACCCTTCATAAGGACCCTCTTCAATGAATCCGATCTGACTAAAGTGAGAGAGACAGACACCCGCTAGCCACCTTATGCAACTAGTGCATGTCGGTCGGTCGAACCAGTCTCACGTAAGAGTACGTGTAAAGTTGGTCTGGGCCGCTTGATCCCACGATGCCGCCGAATCAAGATAAGACTAGTAACGGCAAGCAATTGACAAAATCAGCACCCACAAATTTGGTGTTCTACTCGTGCATACAATCTACGTATAAAACCTTGGCTCTAATACCACTGTTGGGGATCGTAGTAATATCAAAAAAATTCTTACGCCATGCAAGGTTCTATATATGGAGAAACCATCAATGAGAGAGGTCGTAGAGCATCTTCATACCTTTGAAGATCGCTAAGCGGAAGTGTTACTATAAACGCGGTTGATGGAGTCGTACTCGTAGTGATTCAGATCGTGGTGGATTCCGATCTAAGTGGCGAACCACGACACCTCCGTGTTCAACACATGTACATCCCGGTGGCCTATCCTCCTTCTTGATCCAACAAGGTGAGAGGAGAAGTTGAGGGAGAGCTCCGGCAACATGATGGCGTAGTGGCCGTGCAACTATGTGGTTCTCCGACAGGGCTTCGCCAAGCATTGCGAAGGAGGAAGAAGAGAGGTTGGGCTGCACCTTGGGAGAGATCAATTGTGTGTCTCAAAAGTACCGAAACCTCAAGTATATATAGGAGGAGGGAGAGGGAGTACTGCCTTGGCCCCTCCTCCAAGGAGGAGAGGTTCGGCCGAACTAGGGGAGGAGTCCACCTCCCACAAGGGAGGTGGATCCCTTCCTTTTAAACCCCTTTTGCCTTATCTCCTTTATTCCTAGCCACATGGGCTTTAGGGAAGGCCTTGTATATCCCAATAGGGGATGGTACACCTCCTCTAACAGCCCATGAACTCCTTAGGTCGTCACACCCCTCCCAGGGGTCCTCCGGCACCCTTCCGGCACTCCCGGTACACTCCGATGAGCCCGAAACTTTTCCGATAACCAAAATGTCACATCCCTGACACCTTAAGCAAGTTAGTCTTGTGCTCATGTCTTCTTTGCATTGCATCTAAGAAATTTTCAACAATAACAAAGAAAGAGGTGAAGGAAAAACTCAAACCCTAGCCACTTCTTCAATTAAAGGAAATCTCAAAACTAATTAAAATCAATGAACCCAAAATGGCCTCAAGAAAAATTCAAACTTTCTGATAAATCATGAAAGTAAATGAGCAATGAAGAAAACCATTTTCTTGACACTTTAAGCATTTTAAATAAATGCAAAAAGCTAGTGGCTTCAACTTTTAAATTTGAAATCAGAAACTTTAAATTCTCAAAAATGTTGAAAACTCTGGAAATGGTTGGAAATATTCCAACAAATATTCTAGGGTGCTTAAAATAATTTTTACAAACTATTTGGGAGCTTAAATAAATAGCAAGTTATTGAAATAGCTAAAACAGAAACAAAACAGAAAAAAAAGAGAAAAGAAGTTACCTGTCGCTTAGCCGGCCCAGCCCAGCTCCTCCTGTCGTCTCCCTCCTCGCCAGTAGGAACAGGAGGTGGCCGCCGCGTCGCCGCGCGCCTCCACGCAGCTCCCTGGCTGCCTGGCCGCCGTTTCGCGCTGGCAAGCACGGGGATAAGCTCCCCGTGGCCGACCCTATCCATTCCCAGTGCCAGATCCTCCCCTCCTCTCGGATCTCTCCTCCCTCCTTCCGCCGCCATTGGAGCCCGAGCAAAGCTCGAGCTGCCCGTGCCCCTAGCCATAGGATCCCCTCTCTGAGTGCGTCGTTAGCTCTGCCTCGTCGATCTGGTCCTCCCTGCAGAAGCCGAAGCTTCCCCGAGCTCTGCAACGCCCACGGCACCGGCGTCTCCAACCTTCGGCCGCCGGCGAGCTCTGCTCGATTCGTCGCCCTCAGCTCTTCCCCGAGCCATCTAAGCTCTGCTCTGCACTCCCCGTGAGCATGCGGTCATTTCCCCTAAGATCTCCCCGTCGATCTCCTCCTCTAGGCCTAGATCAAACAGAGCCCGACAAGATCCGCCGCTGCAGCTCGTTGCCGGTAGCCCTCCGGTGATCAGCTCGTCCTTCCGAGGGCACCAACAGCTTCAGGCCGTCGCGTAGATGCTGTAGGAGCTAAGAACCGTGTGTAGTTCCCTCTGTATCAAAGACCCCGATGACGCCCGAACCTTGGCTGCCGCCAAGCTCGTCGTCGGCGTCATCTCCGGCCAGTTCAGCCCCATCTAAGTGCAGAAATGGAGCCGCGGGAGAAGTGTCGTTCTTCTGGTGCTCTTCGCGCAGCGTTTGGCCCCCTATGCGCCGTTTCCGAGCCCCTCCACCGTTCTGGTGGTCGCCGGAGGCTCCCCGCCGGCGAGGACGACCTCGCCGCCGGTGGATCTCAGCTGGTCTGAGCCACTGACGAGTGGGGCCAGCCTCTGGTTAGTTTAGAAATAATAAAACTAAATCAGATAAATTAATAAGACACTGACATGTGGGTCGAGTGAGTTAATTAACTAAATAAGATTAATCCTAATCTAAAATTGACCAGAGACACTGACCAGTGGGTCCCACTGGTCAGGTTTGACTTTCAACGGCCAGATGGACCTGCTGATGTCATGCTGATGCAATAAAAGTATTTTCCAGTATAAAAATAATTCCAGAAATGTTTAAAACTTCAAAAATTCATAGAAATTAATCTGTAACTCCAATGAAAATAATTTATATATGAAAAAGTATCAGAAAAATTCAAGGAATCTGAATATGCTATTTTCAGTCATGTTTGAAAATGTTACAGAACCCAAACATGTAGATTAATGAATAAGTCAATTCTTATAAATACTTTATAAATAGAATATGAAAAGTATTTAAATTTCTTCTTGTTTGCATATGATCAAACATGGTTCTAATAACAAACCAGTACCTTAACATGACATCTCATGCATGCTAACATCAAGTTGATCTGAGCATCAGGTCGAATCAATTAAATCGGTATCCAAGAATACCTCGTTTGAATTCATATTTGAATGTGATTCAAATCAACTTCAAACCTAATACATGTTGATTATATTAGTACATCACCTTGCATTATCATGCCATGCTCATGCATCATCTTGTTTGCATATGATTGTTATTGATTGTTGCCCTTCATCTCGGTAGGCTCCGCACCCCCGGATTCCACCGAATATCCGTCTGACGGATATTGTCCCTCCTCTGAGCAACAAGGAAAGCAACCATTTTGATCATCCCGATAAATCCCATGTTCTTGCTCCTGCACTTATTTATTGCATTAGGATCAAATGCTTCAAATGCTTTTGCCACGTTAGTTGAACCCACTTCCTTTGCATGACCTAACCTTGTCACAGTATATAGTCGAACCTTGCAACCTAGCATACCTGATAGTTGCTTGAGCTATGTTGTGCCTTATCCTGCTATGCATGCTATGCTTAGAGTTGTGTATGATCTGTCATCTGGGAGATGAACAGAATTGTGAGAATGTGTTCGGTAAGCAAAGGTTGTGTGTTGAACCTGATTTGGTAAAGATACCGGTGAAAGGTTGTGTAGGAGTACATGGCGGGTTGTTTCATTGGAACCGTCCTTAGGAACTGAGTTCCGTGTATGTAATCCAGGACTAGATACTACCACATGCTGGGCCCTGAAATATGACCCCGCTCGGCCTATTAATCGCTTAGTACTCGGTCCAGGAGTTGCAAGTAGTTTCTGGTGTTTATAGTAATGTTGGAGGCCGTGCATGGTGCTGACCTGAGAGGTGGGCCGTGATGCGGTAGGCAGTGGCACGGTGTACCAAGTGGCACCCGGATGGTGGGCTTGGGAACCCTGCGCACATCGTTTGAGGCCGTGGCGGAAACCTCGGCCGGACATCCGTATGGGTTACTCTCAGATAGGCGATAAACCTGGACTAGGTACTAGTGTGGTTAACGGTCGTGGCCGACTCCCTCGCTGGGCTTCCGCTTGAAGGTTGCCGAGGTGCATGACGTGCACATGGCGATAAGTGGCGAGAGCGTGTGTGTCGAAGTACACCCCTGCAGGGTTATGATCTATTCGAATAGCCGCGTCCGCGGATATGGACTACTTGGAGACATATGTTGTTCATAGATAACTTCAATGTCTACTCATAAAATTGTCAAGATAAGCGTGAGTGTCGTGGATGGCAATTCCGTATGGAGACGGGATGATTCCACGATAGTGTATTGTTGTGGTGTTAGTGGACTCGTGTGCGAGAAATCAAGTTGTCAAAATTATTTAAAAATGCAAGTTGTTTAGCCACGAGTCAGATGCTGGCTTTCCGCATGAAACCCCAGAATACTCTTTTGATACCTTGCATGAGTAGTTAGTTATCCTGAAGTCTTGTTGAGTACCTTCGTACTCATGTTTGCTTAATAAATGTTGCAGAGGTTGCTAATGACCCTAATGGAGGGTTCTTCGTAGACATCGACGACGACGAGTAGCTGGTGTCCCAGCTACGATCTGGCCCTACGTTCGATCTGTAGTATAGTCAGGCCATGTGCCTTCTAGTTGCCCTGTATGTACTCAGACAGTTTAAACTCTTCCGCTGGCTTGTAACTGAATGACTGCTTTTATGGGTCGTGAGACCCTTAATGTGTAACATTATGTGTGTGGCTCTTCCGAGCCTCTTAAATAAAGTTTGTATGTTTATGGTTATGTTGTGATGCCATCGATGTATCTACACATATCGGTATGCCATGCGTACATGTGTCGTACTTGTATGTATGGGGTTCGATTACCTAGTCGTGAACTTTAGTAGCATTCCTTACAAGGAAATGCCCCTTTGTGATCCAACGAGCCTTGGTAGTTCGCTACTGCTCCGGACACATTGGTTGACCGGCATTGTCCTTCTTAGCTGCTGTGTCTGTCCCCTTTGGGGAAATGTCACGCGATGTAATGGAGTCCTTGTAGCTTGCTACGACTCGTCTACACTCGCTGGTGACCGACACCTGCTTTGTTGGGTCATGTATGCCTGTCCTTGTGCGGTACTTCCACTTTGGTTTGTGACTAGACTTGTTGATCCGGGTTCTTTGACATTGGAATGCTAGCGACACTATTGCATACGTGAGTCAAAAGACGCAAACGGTCCCGGCTAAGGTAAGCCTGCAGCCGTGGAGTTAGCCGTGCGTGAGACCGCAAAGAGATGCGATGTGTTACAGGCTAGATTCCTATGACTTAGGATCGGGGTCCCGACACAAAACAGGACTTCATATATATCAATCCTTACCTCCGGACCATTCTGGAGCTCCTCGTGACGTCTGGGATCTCATCCGGGACTCTGAACAACCTTCGGTAACCACGTACATTATTTCCCTACAACCCTAGCATCACCAAACTTAAGTTTGTAGACCCTACGAGTTCGGGAGACATGCAAACATGACCGAGACACCTCTCCGATCAATAACCAACAGCGTGGTCTGGATATCCAAGTTGGTTCCCACATGTTCCACGATGATCTGATCGGATGAACCACGATGTCAAGGATTCAATCAATCCCGTATGCAATTCCCTTTGTCTATCGGTATGATACTTGCCCAAGATTCGATCGTCAGTATCTCTATACCTTGTACAATCTCGTTACCGGAAGTCTCTCTACTCGTTCCATAACACATCATCTCGTGGCTAACTCTTTAGTCACACTGAGCCCAATATGATGATGCATTACCGAGTGGGCCCAGAGATACATCTCCGTCACACGGAGTGACAAATCGCAGTCTCGATTCATACAAGCCAACATACACTTTTGAAGATACCCATAGTGCACCTTTATAATCACCCAGTTACATTGTGACGTTTGGTACACCCAAAACATTCCTACAACATCCAAGATTTGCACAATCTCATGGCCTAAGGAAATGATACTTGACATTAGAAAAGCTTTAGCAGACGAACAACATGATCGAGTGGTATGCTTAGGATTGGGTCTTGTCCATCACATCATTCCCAAGTGATATAATCCCCTTATCAATGACATGCAATGTCCATGATCAGGAAACCATGATCATCTATTGATCAACGAGCTAGCCAACTAAAGGATCACTAGGGACACATTGTGATCTATATATTCACACATGTATTATGGTTTCTGTTTAATACAATTATATCATGAATAATATACAATTATCATGAACTAGGAAATATAATAATAACCATTTTTTCATTGCCTCTGGCGCATATTTCCAACAGCTTCAAGCTAGAAGACTCTTCATTTTATATTTGTGATAAATCACTCTTGAGTCCATAGGAAAGACAATACTATTAAAAGTGGATGAGGTATTAAAATAAAGAGGTTGCTCAAGTGCTCAGAAATAGCCACCAAAAATATTCAGTCATTTTTCCCACCTAACTATTCTGTCCAAAGCCTCATACACAAAATCGATGCAACCAGCTTTCTCATTTCGGCCCTACCACTTTTCATCTCAGACAGAACCCTAGCCAAAGCCACCACATCGGTGCAGCCGAAACCATGTAGGTGCCGCCAAGTTTAGGTCACCAACTTTCTATTGCCTCGGTACACAAAATCGGAATTTCTGAGTTTGGGTATCGGTGTCACCGAGTTGTATCATCTGATTGTTAGCCACCTTTTTGGTGGCACCGAGTTGTATATATCAGTTCCACGGAGATTCAAAAATTGTTGCCTTTAGTTCAAGTCGGTACCACCGAGTTCATGACTTCAGTGTCACCGAGTTGGTTACATTAGGTGTAACGGTTGCATTTTGGGGCCAATCTATATATACCCCTCCACCTCCTCTCATTTGAGAGAGAAGCACTCACAACACACACTTTATTGCCAGATCTATTTTTCTGAGAGAGAGTCAGCTATTCATGTGTTGAGAACAAGATATTCCAATCCAATCATTTGAAACTTGATCTCTAGCCTCCCCAAGTTGTTTTCGACCAAATCAATGTCTCCTACCTATGCATAATCTGTGAGAGAGTGATTTTCTGTTGAGGATATTATCTTTAGAAGCACAAGAGTAAGGAGTTCATCGTTCTACCAGATCTACTACTTTTTGAAGGGTGGTGCCTCCTAGATTGGTTAGGTGTCGATTGGGAGCCTCGTACTTCGTGTTGTGGAGTTGAACCAAGATGTTTGTAAGGGCAAGGAGATCGCCTACTTCGTGAAGATCTACTGTGAGTGAGGCTAGTCCTCCTTGGGCGGAAGCCATGGTGGAATAGACAAGGCCTCTTCTTTGTGGACCCCTTGTGGGTGGAGCCCTCCGTGGACTCTCACAGCCGTTACCCTCCGTGGGTTGAATTCTCCACTAACATAGACGTACGGTAGCGCCACCTATCGAAGCCATGCCAAAAAACGTCGTGTCAGCCTCTTTGCATTTGATATCCTAAGCTCTACTCCTTTACGTGTGCAAAGTCTTTACTTTTTCGCTGACATATATGTTCGCTAGCATGTGTAGGGTGTACTAGACTAGTTAGAATTGCTTAAATCTGCCAACCATAAAATTGGGAAAAGGCTAGGATTTTAATCTTGACAATTACTCTATTCGCCCCCTCTAGACACACCTTCTATCGATCCCTCACACAACTTAGTAGTATCTTGAGAAATGGTGACCGAGCAATCAAAGTAACAAGAAGGACAAGTAAACTACAGGGCGAAGATGCAAACTAGTGACAAGCAAAGATAAATATATTTGATTTTTGATTTTTTGAAGCAAGAAAGATATAACATCAAATAAAAAGAAGAGCAAGTGAATGATAATTTGTGTGAAGTTACTTGGTAGTTGGTGATGATATCCCCCGACAACGGCGCCAAAAATCCTTCCTGATACTTGTGATGTGTGTTGGGTTTTCCATCAAGAGGAATGGGTAAGCGCAGCACACTGTGAGTAAGTATGTCCCTGATTAAGAAACCAAGGTTTATTAAACCAATAGCAGTATCAATCCTCAACCATCTTTATCGGCTGCACACAAAAGACAAACAACTTGTACCCAACGTGGGCAAGAGGGTTGTCAATCCCCTTGATCTTGTTATTTGCAAGCAAATGAGGTGTGTAGATATTTGTAGATAGTTGTGACTTGCAAAATAAAATAAAAAACAAATAATAAAAACAAGGAAATTATAAGTGTTGTGAATATTTAAGTGAATAGACTCGGGGGCCATACTGTTCTCAAGTGGAATATCTCATGAAAGCAACATATGGTGGGTAAACAAATTATTGTTGGGCAATTGATATAGCAACGGATAGTTATGCGATTTTCACGGCAATGATCATGTGTATATAGGCATCACGTCCATATGAAAATAGGTCGACTCCTGCGTGCACCTACTACTATTACTCCACCCATCGAGCGCTATCCAGCATGCATCTAGAGTATTAAGTAAAATAGAGTAATGCTAGGAGAACGATGACATGATGCAAACTCGACAAACAAGAATAAACTACTTGGCCAAAGAAATTTCATTGTTTTATCCTTAGTGGCAGCAACACAAAGACACAACTTGTCCCCTTATATAACTGGGATATTGAAACTTGCCATGTTGAACCCACTATAATGTACCCCTCACACTTAAGAAATACGAAACTACTTGGCCAAAGAAATTAAATAGATCAGAGAGAATTACGAAGCTATGATGATCTTGCAAATAAGAATCATAAAAACGAGATGATACTCAAATATTTTCCATGAATAATCTGAACATAAACCCACAATTCATCAGATCACAATAAACACACCATACACAAGAATTGCATCGGATAGATCGAAGAGAAGATGTGGTGACCATTTTATTGGAGATGAAGATATAGAGAAAGTCATTTAGGTACTAACTACGGACAAATAGGTCTATGGTGAAATACTAACACATCATCATGAGGACACCAAGGTTGATTAAGTGTCCCTTCATGATCGATCCCCCCTCCGGTAGGGTCCTGCAATGGAGCTCTTGATGGGATCGATGTGGAACAGAGACTTGCAGCACCATAAAAATTCTTTTGCGTATATCTTTAGGGTTTTTGGAATATTTGCAAATTTATAAGATAAAGAATGGAGCAAGAGGGGCCATAGGGGAGCACCAAGGCATCAGGGTGCGACCATCCCCTGGTTGTGGTGTGGTTCCTCCCGAAGCTTCGAGGTCTTCTTTTGGTCTACAAAAATCACAAAAAAGTTTTGTGGCAATTGGACTTCGTTTGTTACTGGAAACCTGAAAATATAAAAAACACCTACAAAACAACAACTGGCACTCGACACTGGGTTAATAGGGTATTGCTCAAAAATAATATATATTGGCGAATTATGACCCAAGAAGTATCCTAGGATGATAATATAACAGCATGGAACAATCAAAAAATATTGATACATTGGAAACATATCAATATGTAAACCACCAAGAATAATGTGTGTAATCACTTGGTGCATTATTTTCTTGTTTAATAAATTTAAAATATGGAAGTTCAGATCTGTTCCAAATTCATAATTTGCATATGGGGTCATTTCGAAAATGCTATATGTTGTTTTCTGCCACATTTAAAATTCCTAGATAGATTTATTTGTGGTTCACCTCTTGTCATGTTTAACAACATTTAAACTTTCCATGTAGTTAAATGAGAGTGAACTAAATATTTGATTGTGGATTTTCGTTAACACTTAACGTGTATTAGTTGATTGATGTGCTTTCCATGCCTTTCGTAGTTAAACTTAACATGCATCATACTTGTTTGCGCATCATGGCATGAATATGTTGTGGTGTTTACCATGTCATTTGTTTGTTCCCGGATTACTTCTTATCGATAGATTTTCATAACCTATTCAGAGTGTGAGGATTTGTTTGACTATGTTGGTTCGTCTTCTTCACGTGTTCATTCTTCTTCCAAGCGGGATCTCACACAAGATTACCATTTTCGTGGATACCACTACTATCATTGCCATGCTAGTTGTCTCGTTTATATCGCTATGTCTTGCTTTCTACCACTTGTTTCTCAAGCCTCCCAAAATACCATGATAAGCCTCTAACCCTACACATCCTAGCAAACCATTGTTTTTCTAAGTTTCCACTTACTCATCCCTTCTTATAGTGTTGCTAGTTGCACGTGCAGGTTGTTACATGTGATAACATGTACATCTTTAGGACATCACAATATTCTTGCTATTTAATTTAATGGACATATACACTTTCTAAAAGGTGGAAGTCTTGGCCTTTTTCTCGGTGTTTTTTCCACCCCTGCCACCCTATTTCTGTTTACCGGTGTTATGTTCCATATTGGGTGCTCCTAACATGCTCGAGGTTGTTTTGGGGACCCTGTTGATAATTCGTCTTTGATTAAAACTCTTCCGGCAAGGCCCAACTTCGGTACTAGATTTTCCTAACTAATCAACATGCACATGGATAAATTAACTCGTTAATCAACTAGCCTGGCGAGTGCTCCTCATGAGTGTTGGCCCAAACCGGAGCACCTTATTAATACCACCCATGGAAACTTGGTGATTGGTGTGGTAACCATCGCTCATCCGCCATGTCGTGAAAACGAGATACGCGACTCCTATCAAGATTGTTTACATGTCGGGGGACCTTGCTGGTTTTGTTTTATCGTTGACGAAGTAACTTGTGCACCAGGATTCTAACAAGTTTTCCGAGGATAATTTGTGCTATTTTGAGGTTGAGGTTTTCCACCGCAACTTGTGGCTAATTTGTGATGGCTGAGTTGGAGCACCCCTGTAGGGTTAAATATTTTGGAAAGGCATGCCTATGGTTACGTGGCAACTTGGAAACTGTATAATACCCGATTATAGAAAACTTTAAGTGAACTCAACTAAAATACACAAACCATGTGCATAACCGTAATTGTATCTTGTTGTGAGGTTTGAACCAAGAATGTAACACAATGGGGTTATGATTGACTCATAAGTAGGTGTTTAGGATCACTTCTAGATCATTACTAGTTCACGTCCATTTATGCCTAGATCACTCTTAATATTCTTGTACTCGTAAGTTAGTCAAATATCAAATGTTAGTGCTTGTTCCAGCCTGACCACTTAACCATACCTCACCTATTAATCTTCGCTAGTCTTAATACCCTTGGAAATTAGATTGCTCAGTCCCGGTGGCTCACAGATTACTACAACAACAGTTGTAGGTACAGATAATGTGATGCTATGACGTGAGAGTGATTCTTGTTCTATTTTGAGTTTCTACTTCTTGTTCTTTCATCATTGGATGGGTTCCAGGCAACCTAGCTAGGATTAGGAAGATGGATGTCGCTTTTATCATTTGACTTCGTATTTAATCGGACCCTGTTTTTTGTATGATGGTTGTTATGGATGGTTTTATTGAGATGTTCATGATTTAGCTCGTGGCGAGTGTCAGCAAATTCCATACACTCATATCCTCTTTACATGTACTTCTAACAATATCTATTCTCGTGAAATGATGAGATGCGCTTATATCACTATTAAGGCCCTCGAGCCAGGATGAGACTTGTACCGCATCTTGGGTGTTACAAATATCTAGACCCCAGACCGCAAAGGTCCATGAGAGAGGAATAGTTTTAAGAGCTCGAGCAGGTTGGACGATATTCTTGGCGTGGAACTTGCATGCTTCACTTGAAGTTACCATTGTCATTGCATCATGGAGGGTAGTGGGTCAATGGAAGCCTTATTGGAGAGATTTTTTGACAAGGGCATGAGATCCAATGTGGGAACTACATATGCCTCCATGTACCTCCGCCAGAAGCGCTTGTCCATTTTGCCTGGATATGCACTTCAATTTCACACCATTTGGCCTCTTTCTATGCAGAATGTTCTCAACAAACTGGTATATACTTGACTGTCGTATTACTCTTTCAGCTTTTACTTGCTCTTCACCAAGTTCTCCCCGATGAAGGTAATGGATAATCTGTTGTGCCCATGCATGACCCTATGGCTCTATGACAAGGAGAAGTGATAGTTCTTCACTTGTCGGAGAGCATGCCTCGACGACAAGGGCTTGCCTTGTTGGAGGTTGCAACTCGTAGTGGTGTCTTGTCAGCAATGTCATCCTTGTCAGCGTCTATTGGCAGCTATGTTGAGAAGTATTCGCAAGTGTTTAACTTCCTCTTCCTGGATGGACTCAATGAAGGCGTTACAGATGGCTGACTTAGTTGTAGCACAAATGTTCCTGGTTCCATAGGGAGTTTCTGGTGGCATGCGTTGCTAGGCTATCGACAATATCATTCTGGCAATGGGGGATGTGCTCCATTTGGAGGCCGTCAAAGTGCTTTTCCAACTTCCTTATTTCATCCACATATGCTTCCATCAACAGGCTCGGGTAAACTTTGTTGACTTGCTTCACCACGAGCTACGAGTCACCTCTGATAATCATCTTTCTGATACCAAGGTCGACTACTATTCGGAGACCAGCAAGTAGCCACCGTACTTTGTACTGTTATTGGTGGAATTATCCATGGGAAAGTGCATCTGAACCACATCCTTGAGGTGCTCTCCGGTGTGTGCGACAAGAAGCACGCTAGAACCGGCGCCCTGGCGCGTGAAGGTACCATCAAGTACATGATCCATTCATCTATGGTCTCTTTGCTGGGAAGAGAGCTCTGTGTATGGTGGCACGACACTTGTCCATCTTATTAAGTGCAAGAGGGAAGTTTAGTAGAAGTTGGACTTGCATAATGGGTTCCGCTGGCATCTTTGGCATGGCGGGGCATCTGGAATGAGAGGTGTTACAACTCATGACAAATTTAGTAGGAGATCCATCTTTCTCCTGTCGTCGTGCCGATTTTCACATGCGTGCTGGTGTGGTGGTTGCCCATGAGCATATTCAAAAGGATGCTCGGGGTCTTGATCTCGACTTTGAACGGAGCCTCTAACATCTTGGGGAAGCTTGTAGCGCCCATCTTGTGACGAATGCAATGGGTCCTTGGCCACCGTTGCGGTTCCGCCCTAGGATGTCGTGATGGAGGGGTCACCTTGGTCTTGGCTTGTAGTGCTCCAAACCACATTGATGTGGTGGCTATGTTCACCAGAGCAATGATGACGATGACCGCCTCCCTCTCCATTGGTTGTAGCTGCCGAAGTCGGTAGCTTGGACGTGGAAGATGAAGTCGTTGATGCGCCCTTGGCCTTCTTGGGTGCCATGTGCGAGAACAATGAAGGTGGCGCCTACATTGCTAGAGCAGATTCGCTCACACGACCCCCTACTTGGGGCACCAAAGATGTCGGTGCACGAAAATCTTGGGGACCATCAAGGCCCCTTGATGGTTCGACTATGGATATCACAATGGACAAGGGCATATTTAGAAGTGATACAGACATGTTTACGTAGGTTTGGGCTGTCGTGAGGCATAAAACCCTACTCTTGCTTTGGCGGAATTATTGTGGAAGCCCAAGTTACAAGAGAGCGCAACTTATCGGCAAGGTGTGCGGGAAGTACTGCTAGGTAGTGCAATTGGTTAGGGTTGATACCCTTCTAAAGGCTACCATGGGGCTCCCTTTATAGGTGAAAGAGGCTACCATAGTGGCAAAATAGTAAAAATACAGGGTAAATAGTGCTGACAGCAGTGCCCAAACTCCTGACGATGCTACAATGGTCAATACTTAACCTTAATGGCATAATTACATTCTATGGCGTCGACACGCTTTTGGCACGAGTATCAATAAAGTAACTGTGACGGCGAGGGGTCACTACACATTCGATAAGCCTCACATAAACACCTACCCGCTCGACACCTATCGATAGGTCTCTGACCCGCGCCACGATGGAGCGGCGAGCAAGAGCTTGCTGTCGTGGGCTTGCCAGCTCGCAGCTTACCGCATACTGCTTGTCGGAATCTTAGATCTTGAATGTCAGTACTCCCATAGTACTTCTCATTGACCTGTTTGGAAGTATTTTGTGTGGTCTTGATTGTTGTTGAAGCTAGTCTTCCAACAAGCCCTTGCCGGCAAGGAAGGATACTATGGTATGTGCATGTGAGGGGTAGAAACATCCATGTTTAATACACCGACAACCCAGGACCGCGGTGACATCCCAACCAAACAGGACGTGGGATCTCCGTATCCCTTATACCATGTCGTCCTGCTTCAATTTCCACGAGGTTGATTTTCACTTAGTCCCTAGAAAAATAATCTCAAATTCATTTTTGAGTGAGCTATAAGTTTGTGCATGTTTGTCCGATCATAATGATCTTATGTAAAAATATCTACTCTTAGTGCTATACATCATGGTTATTTTAATATATGGTAAGGTTCATCTACATGCTTTAATCTTTGTTGCAATAGTTTCATCGGATCATAAACTGTAGAAAACTATTAAAACGTGCAATATTTCGTTGATCATTGCCGCTAATCCAAAGCTCTTATGCATGTGGTTCCGTCATGAGATGTGGGCTATGTATTGTTTAATTTCATTCCATGCATTCGGTTTTCATGTAAAGCATCAGTAGCATGTTCATTTCTTCCTCTTAAGTGGTCATCATGTTAAAATTGTTATTTTCTTAACACAAAGTAACATTTTGTAAAAATAATAGTAAATGATCCATGCATCCTATGAATTTGTGCCAATGGAATGATTTGAACATTGCCATGTATAATGCATATACATTCCATTTTCACAACTAGTAAAATTGTTTTAGCTACTGTTTGCTGTATCCCATGACAGGATCATTAGTAACTGTTATGCAAACTCCAGATTTTCACGTAGTGTAAAAATAAGCATGTTTCAAAGTTACATATTAGATTCATGAATGCCATGAATATGCTCCTATGAGTATGCCCATATGGAATGATTTGAAATACATGATATGTACAATCATGCTATGCAACTTGATCCCATGTTAAAGCATTGTAGCATATTTATTTCGCGCCTCAGCATGCGACCAAATTAACCCTGCTCATGCATATGTCGTGTTTTTCAATAATTTCCTAAACTATTTCAACAACATTGCATTTCGGAATAATCATGTCAATTCAGCCATGATGTCTATGGAAATGATATTGATATGAATTGCCGAGCATTGTAAGTGTACTATAAACTCATGCCATTTATTTGTATGTTAGCATGGTGTAGCATCATGTTTTGTTACTCCTAAATAGGCATCTCACTTTTCTTAACAGAGTATAACTAAAACTTGTATTGTTTGTAATTTGTGAACTGTGGATCCGTTTAAACATGTCATATATCAAACTTCATTACAATACCATGTAGTTCCATATTTTCATGTTGCATCCATGATTAAAATGTTTGTGGTTGTTGTTTGCATGCATTTTTGATTCATGACAAGTTAATCTTGTGTTCGTGATATCTTTTAGGATGTAGCTCCGATTTAAATTATCTATCTATGTAAATCTCTTAGAATTACATGTAGAATCAATTGGTGCACTTTATTTTCATGTTTAATAAATATAAAATATGTTATAGTCAGATTTTTAGCAAACTCAATATTCGCAAATGGGATTGTTTCGGAAATACTATATGTTGTTTTCGGCCTCATTTAAATTGCCTAGAAAGATAGTTTGTTTATGATTCACATCTTGCCATGATAATCAACATGTAACCTTGTGGGGTACCTAAACAAGAGGGAACTAACTAATTTGAATGTGGACTTCCTTCAACATGCAACTTGTTGCATATTGAACTTCACTTAATGTGTACTACTTGATTGTTGTGCTTTTCCATGACACGCATATTAGATTGGATATGCATCATAGTTGTTTGCATATCATGTCATGACCATGTTGTGGTGTTTAGTGTCTCATTTGTTTGTTTCCAGATTTCGTTCGCCGGGCTAGAGTTCCGAAAGCGTTTCAGAGTGTGACGAGAACATGACTACCTTGGGTATAACCAAACATACTTCATACATGCATATCTGTGAGGTGATTTCTCATAAGAATTATGAAATACTTTATTTATATTATGCAGAAAAAAATACTTCACCTATTTTTATTTCATGCCTAAATGCAGAATTGTTGAATACTTGTAACCATGTGTGAAGATCAAGAAAGAGTAGGTGTTGTTCAAGAGGTCCTCTCACATCAAAGAAAATTATTAGGTATTGTTCCAAGAAGTCATGTTATGTCACTTTTGTCCCAAAAGAATATGGAGACCAAGTCCCCCACATTCTAGATTGAGATTTGGACTACACACACATACCTGACTCAAAATGCCCACAACTTTTGCATCCGGACTCCAAATTGGGTGATTCATTTTTGTTGGAAACTGGATTTCATGTACTTTCAAATGAAATTGGATTCGCCTTAAAATTCCTTTTGCGTGTAGAGATACAACCAAAATGGCGCGACGGTCCTACAAAATCCAAATCAAAAGGTGTTGCATCACTTCCACTTGGGCCCATCAACATTATACAACCTAGGGTTAGTTTTAGGTTGCCTTGGGACATCCTTACACTCCCTTGTACGCAACCCATTAGTCCTATATAAGTAGATAAACCCCCTAGATTATTATTTGGCTTTTGTTCGATGAAAAATTTGTCATTGAAACTTCGTGTACTTTGTTGTGTCCAATGACCAGACGAAGACTGCTTTCGGAAGTCCACCCTTATCAATACGTCATCTATATTCGCAGTATTCAGATTGCTTTTATCATATTCTTGGTTGTTCTTTGATTGCTTGCAGGAATAGACCTTCGTGGCCAGGTTGATCGTGTTGTCAAATAGTAAATAACATATTGGAGTTGGTTATGTGATTGCTAAGACGCAACGTCGTGCATGTTCGTAGTCATATCATCAAATTTGCATCCACCAAATTGATAGTCATCATCTCATCGAAAGCTAAGGGTCCTCGCATCTATAAAGTGGTATCAGATCTCTAGTTTTCTCGATGAGATTTTTCTAGTTGTCCTTAGATTAGATTTATTGTTCTTACCTATTTTCCAAGAAAATCCACACAAAAAGTTAGATCTATTTGTCATTTGTCCAATCCAATCTGAGGTTTTGCAATTTTCTCTCCAATGTTTGCATATTTGAATTATCGGTTGCATTGTTCTGTCGAGTTGTTGGTCTTAGTGCGTAGTTCTTGTAAAGTTCCAATTTTTGTTCACATTAGTCACGCTGCCATTGCATCATCATCCCTTCCCCTGTCACCCACCACCATCCATCAATTTCCACCACATGCTACCCATCGTTCATTGTGATTATAATACTTGAGGTTGTTCGCATTAACACTTGATCCAATGTGCATATTTTCTAGTTTGTTTTGGAAAGAAGAAGAAACAGGAGAAAAAGAGAGAGAAAGATAATAGAAAAACTGAGAAAAATAGAATTTTTTTGAAAAAAAAGAGAGAACAAAAAAACAAATTCTGGATCTACCTAGAGTCAAGCTCGTATTTGAATTAGGATTGAATTTGTTTTTGCACAGTGTTAAGTAAAACATGCATACCTTGCTCATACGAAGCTTGTTTGCCTCCACGGGTACTCAAGTTTTAAAAATTGACGAGACACATGAGAATAGTTCATTAAGCTAGTTCATTATCATCACTTCCATATCAACTTCGAAATATGACTTTTTGCCCTCTAAAGTTCGCGGACAGAATTTGTTATTGTTTTTCATGGCAGTTCCTGCATGTTTTAACTCCTCATGCAAACTCAGAATTGAGATGTTGTTTTTTCTTTCGAAAGATTATGTCTAAGGCATTCTTGAGAAAATATTTTTTTGTCATAATATCTTCGAGAGGAAAGTTATTGTGAGAGTTTTGATATATCCTTCTTGGGTGTTAGTTATCATCATTTTCTTTACTTTTCTTGTGGTTTTCACTTATATCTTGCTATCCAAAGCTACTTCATATTATTCATTGCTACTACTTGTGCTACGTTGTGATTCCATTAGTGCTCTAGGCTCGTGTCTCTAGTACTGTCTATCCCATGACCAACACAATACCGTCGTTGAGCGATTATACAACATTGCATCTCTAAAATAATTATTGTTATCTTTTGCTAACATATATTTCAGGCTTCTAAGCTCCATATTTTTCTACACCGTGTATACATACATTCACCTGGTAATTACTATACTCAACCTTCAGAGTTATCGACACCGTTGGTTGCCATTCACCACCAACTGCATGGTAAGAACTTCTAAGATAATGATATTTTCCTTACTAGGATTGCTTGACCACCACATCCTAGTAGTGTATAGGAACATTATTCTTTAATTGTGTTTTTATTTCTACTAATTGTGATAGGTTTTCGAGTTAGAAGTTCTTGGATGATGGGTACATTTTCACCAACACGAGAGGGGCGATAACACACACAAGCATATGATCAAGCTATCTCTCTATCGCCATTTGAGGGTAGATTTAATCCTGCTATTTATCTTTTTTAGGAGCTTGAGGTAGAACACATTTTTACTTGCCATATTTTCTTGAACTTAAGTAAGTACGAGCTGCCAGTCAAGAATTTACTGGTTTTGCTTCTGTTTGGTGGAGTATGCATCGTAAGAAAAACATTATTACTCACCCCGCAACTTGGAAAGGTTTGAAAGCTATAATGAGACATCAATTTGTTCATGTTTACTATCATCATTAATTGCTTCCTTAAATTAGAACAATTAAAACAAGGTAGTAACAATGTTAATGTTTACTACTAGTAGTTCAAACCTTATATGCATCATTGTGACATAGGTGAATCTGAAGATGAAACAAAAAATAGTTTTTTCGTGGCATGAACCATGACATTCATGCAAAATTTCATTATATTTCTTGTTCCATTGCTGGTATGTATGTTCGTGCTTGTACATTTCACATACAAATGCATGAACATGCGTTGGGACACTGTGATAGCTACTTTACCAGGTCATGCTCATCAGCACTGGTTGTATCCTCCAGCGATGCACGTGCTAGACCGGCCACAACTCAGATTTTGAGCACGACATCGCCTCAAGTCTATGGTACATTACCATCAACCATACCAACATCAACTGAGTCATTGCCACATGGTAACACTAAAGTTATTGATGACATAACTTCACATGAGGATGATGAATGCCTAGTTGACTTCAGTACATCATGTGTCGAGTTACCTATTGATTTGAACACAATACCTATTTTACAGAATTGTGTTGCTGTTGTGAATGTGTCATGTGATCAAACAACTGAAATACTAACAATTTCGAGCATACTCATTGAATTAATTTTTGATGAGAATGATCCATCTGAACCCGTGAATAAATTAGATTTGTATCAAATACGTTTGAAAATAATATTGCCAATCTGTAATCATTTTTATATGACCTGTAATCTTGGTGATGATTCTGTGTCAAATGACTGGTTAAAAGTTTTCTTATTTAAGCGTGTTATACCATGTAATTATTTAGTTATTAAATTTTATTCACCAATGTTGGGATAGTTTAATGATGAGCATTGTCAATCTTTTGATGTGAATAAGAGCTTCACTTATATGTGCAAACCAAGTTACAATATTTTCATGCCTCCTACTTCTTGTGATATTAGTTTGGCTTTATATTTGACGACATATGAAAGTAACTCACGTATAAATATTTCACATGTACAAAATCTGAGAAAAGTAAAAAAAGGATGACATATACGTATACAATATGTACACCTTGTCTCTTTTGTTAGCCACATTACAGATTAAGCAACGTCGATGACAACTTTGTTTTCAAGAAGTGGAGCATGATGAGGACATGTCTACCTTGGATACAACCAAACATATTGCATACATGCATATTTGTGACCTGATTTCTTATAAGAATTAAGAATAATTTAATTATATTATACAAACCAAAAAATAGTTCACCTATTTTTGTTTCATGTCTAAATGCAGAATTGTCGAACACTTGTATGAACCACGTGTGAACACAAAGGCAGAGGAAATTATTAGTTCTCGTTCAACATGCCCTGTCACGTCAATGGAACTGATTAGGTGCTATTAAATAAGTGATATCACATCATGCTTGGCCCAAGAAATGATAGCTATTAAAGAAGTGATATCACATCATGCTTGGCCCAAGAAATGATAGCGACCAACTCCCCCATGTTTCGGACTCAGACTCGGAGTACACAGACATACCTGACTTAAAACGTCAACAACTTTTGCATCGAGACTCCGAATTGGCTGATTCATTTTTTTATTGAAAAGTATATTTCATTTAGTTTCCAAAGCAATTGGATTCACCTAAAAATTTATTCCGAGTGTGGTTATATGATGAAAATGGTGCAATGGTCCTACCAAATCCGCGTCAAAATCCAAATCAAAAGGTGTTGCATCACCTCCACTTGAGCGCATAGGCCTAGTATGACCTAGTGTTAGTTTTAGGATGCCTTGGGACGACCTTGCACCCCCTTGGACTTGAGACATTAGTATATAACTAGATCAACCCCCTAGATTTTTCTTTGGATTTTATTTAGTTAAAAGTTAGCCACTTCAACTTTGTCTACTTTGCTTGTATCCAACGACCAGAACAAGAAAGCTTTTACGACCCCACCCTTATCAATACGTCATCTATATTCTCAATATTCAGATTGCTTTTATCATATTCTTGTTTGTTCCTCCATTGCTTGCAGGAATAGACCTTCGTGGTCCGGCTGATCGTGCTTCGGTGTGGTCAATAACCTCTTCGAGTTGGTTTAGCAATTGCTAAGGCACAACGTCATGCACGTTTGTAGGAGGATCATAAAATTCATCTCTACCAAATCGATAGTTACTATTTTATCAAAATATTGGGACACTTTCCTCTATTAGAGTGTGAGTATTCATTCAACTACAGTTGTTTGACCACTTCATTGATCTGATCTTCTTCCAAACGGGATTCGAAGCAAGATGACCATTGCCTTGGATATCACTATTGTTCTTGCTATACAAGTTGTCTTCATGCTTTCGCTAGATCTCTCTACCTACCACTTGTTTGTCAAGCCTCCCAAAATACCATGGTAAGCCCCTAACCATCCACCATCCTAGGAAACCATAGTTTGGCTCAGTTATCGCTTGCTAAACCCCTCTTATAGCGTTTCTAGTTGAGGGTGCATTTTGTTCCATGTTGGAACATGAATATCATGGTATATCACCATATCTTTTTTATTTTATTAATGCATCTATACACTTGGTAAAGGGTGGAAGGCTCGGCTTTTTGCTTGGTGTTTTGTTCTACTCTTCCTGCCCTGGTTTTCTTTATACTAGTGTTATGTTCCTTGATGAATGCTTCTAATACATGTGGGGTATTATGCCCCCTTGATAATTCAGATTAGGGTAAATATGCTCCAACAAGCTCCAACATTGGTACTATATTTTCCTAATAACAACTAAAACATCCATAGGGACCCACCGCCATCCGTAGAAAATTAATCAACAACCCGAGCCAGTGCTGCTCATGAGTGTTGGTCCAAAATAGAGCATTCACTACAGGAGGAGAAGAGGAGAAGAAAGAGGAGGAGGAAGAGAAGAAGAAGAAATCAAGAAGAAGGAGGAGAAGGAGGAGGAGGAGAAGGACTAGAAGGTCCTTGGCCTTCTCCTCCTCCTCCTCCTTCTCCTTCTTCTCTTCTTCTTCTTCTTCTTCTTCTTTCTTTTCATTTTGCCTATTTCTTCTCCTCTTCTCCTCTTGTTGGAGCTAAATTACCTAATTATGTCTTTTTGGAGCTAAATGGGCTAATTATCCCATTTTAGAGGAAAACAAGCTAAGTATATAATATTCATGAGCTAACCAAGGTTCTTTTCTTATTCTTCTCTACCTCTCCTATTTTTCTTATTATTATTATTATTATTATTATTTTCTTTTTTCTTTTTTCCTCTTATTCTTCTCTTCCTCTCGTATTTTTCTTCTTCTTCTTCTTCTCCTTTTCTTCTTCTCCTCCTCCTCCTCCTCTAGCTCTTCTTCTTCTTCTTCTCCTTTTTTCTTCTTCTACTTATTCTTCTTCTTCTACTTTTTCTTATTTTCTTCTACTACACAGGAAACTAACCTAAGACTAAACATAAACGTAAACTAAACTAAAACAAAACCTAAACTAAAACTAAACCTAAGCCAAAACAAACCTAAAACCTATAACTAATTAAACAAAACTATTACAAAAAAAGCTAAAAAAACTGACCTCGATCCGGTGGCGCGGGGAGGAGAGGCGCAGGGAGGAGGGCCGCAGGGGGGAGGGGCCCGAGGAGGGCGTGTGGAGGAGGGCCATAGGGGGGAGGGGCGCGAGGAGGAGAGGCGCGGGGAGGAGGGCCGCAGGGTGAGGGGCGCAAGGAGGGCGTGGGGTGGTGTGGCAGCGGCGGCGCTGGGGTGGGGTGGTGGCGCTGGGGTGGGGTGGGGTGGCAGCGCTGGGATGGGGTTGGGCGGCGGTGCTGGGGTGGGGCGGTGGCGCTGGGGTGGGGTGGTGTCAGCTGCGCTTGGGGTGGAGGTTGCGGTGGAGAGAGAGGAGAGAGAGAGTGGGGGAGCGGGTGGGCAGGACGACCGTTACGTTAGGGGGTCCATCCCCTTTGTCGTCTGCCGTAGACGGCAAAGTTAGTTAGGCTGACGGCAAAGGGGTGGGGTGCGGCGGGGTAGGGTGGGGAGAGAGGAGAGGTGGGGTGGGATAGGTTTGTCGTCTGCCTTCACTACCTTTGCCTTTTGTTGACGGACGGCAAAGCCCTGGCCGATGGCAAATATTCTTTTTACCATCAGTGAGCCCTTTACTGTCTGCTTTAGGATAGCTGACGGCAAAGAGTGTCTTTGCCATCAGCCAGCAGACGGCAAAGCCCTGGCTGATAGCAAATTATTGTTTTCCAGTAGTGATTGTGCGTGATCGCCATGGGGCAACTCGATGATTGGTTTTACCTATACGCGTTGCTTATTTTCCATGTCCTATGAACGAGATACACAGCTCCTATCGGGATCGTCGACATGTCAGGAGACCTTGGTGGGTTAATTTTACCTTTAACTAGTGGTTTGTCAAGCAGGATTCCTTTTCGTTAGCATCGTGTTCTCATGTGCGAGGGTTTTCCATCGGATGTGTCATGGGTTTGTCATGACAGATGTACTGATGGAAGGACTATGTCGCGGCGCCATTAAAACTAGGTGTAATCTTGAATGAGGTTGGTCGGAATCGACAAACGTGAGATTTACCCAGGTCTGGCCCCTCGTGGTGGAGGTAAAAGACTACATCCTGCTTGTTTACAATTGATGGGTGCTATTTCGCTACCGCTAGTCTCGAGAGCATCTACTTTGATCTAGTCTAAGACTTGTTCTTCTATTCTCGCCTCTCCCTCTTGGGGTGCCTTTCCCCTCCTTATATAGGTTGAAGGGGCCGTCTTACATTTACAGTCCTAGTAGGAGTACAACTATTCCCTTTTCTACTACAAGTCGAATAATAGTCTGGGTCTTATTCAAACACTCCAAAACTGGCCTAGTGGGTCACCCCCATGTTGGGTGATATGTCTCCAATGTATCATTAATTTATTAAGTATTCATGCCATATTCACCTATGTTTACAATATTTTTATATGCCTTTGATGCACTTTTTATGATTTAATTAGAACTAGCCCGGACTGACACTGTTTTTAGCAGAATTACAGTGGTGTCGTTTTGTGTGCAGAAAATGAATGTTTTTGGAATAGCTTGAAACGTTTCTATGATTTGTTCTCGAACATATGAGCAACATTGGAGCGTAGAACCACGAGGGCCCCCCTATTGGGCACCTTGCAACAGGGCGTGCCCAGGGGGTCCAAAGGCCATGTTAGCTCGTGGTCCCCTTGTAACTTCTTTTTGTGCGATTCCAATGCCAAAAAATCCTATAAATAGAGAAACCCTAAAAAATAGGACAGAATGTCCACCTCGCTCCCACAACTTTGTGTATCAACAAAAGACCAATCCGGAGAGAAAACAGTATCAAAAATAGGAGAGAAACACAGAGAGAGAGGGATCCAATCCCGGAGGGGCTCTCGCCGCTCCGCTAGCGATGGTGGCCAAGGAACAGAGGGGGGAACCAATTCCCATCCAGGGAGAGGCCATGGAGAAGGACGCCTAAGGGGGGCTCTCTCCCCCTCTCTTCCGGTGGCGCCGGAGTGCCGCCAGGGGAATAGTCGTCGCGGTGATTTACTTCATTAACATCACTGTCTCCATCACTTTCCATCATCCAGATATGGCGGTCCACTCTCTCGCACCCCAATGTAATCCCCTACTTGAACATGGTGTTTCATGCCACATATTAGTAATCAATGATGTCTTGCCATCCTATGATGTTTGAGTAGATTTATGTTGTCGTTTGGGTTTATTGATGATCTATATTGATTTGAGTGTATGTTTTATTTTGGTGCGGTCCTATGGCGCCCTTCATGTCACACACACATGAGGGAATTCTCGCTGTAAGGTTTGAAATATGTTCATGATTCCCATATAGTGGTGGCTAGAGTGATATAAGATTATACCCGAGTAAGGGAGTTGTTTGCGTATGGGAGTAAAGGTAAGTTGATGTTTAATGTTATGGTTGGGTTTACGTTAATGATTTCTAGCAGTTGCAGATGCTCTCTAGAGATCCGATCATATGTTCATATGATCCAAGTACGGAAAGTATGTTAGCTCATGCCTCTCCCTCAAATAAAAATACAAGAATGATTACCGATCTTGTTATCAATTGCCTAGGATGATTCCGAACAACATACCATCGTTATTCCACACTCTCTATTTGTAATATATTCTAACTTTATTTAGGCAATGACTATTTTCATATTTTTCTTCTGCAATATCATGCAAAGCTATCCTCTTTGTACGCACAATGTTGTTTTATTTATTGTTACTAGATAGAAGAAAACATTTGGTGTATGTAGAGTCGCATCGGTGGTAGATAGGGCTTGAGAGAATATTGATCATACCTTTAGCTCCTTATGGGTTCGACACTCCATACTTATCACTTCCATCTTTGGAAAGTGTTGCGACAATTCCTTGCACTTGGGGATTATTATTTCGCCATGTTCTACCTCCTTGAGAGCTCTCGTAATCTCTTCCGCTCCAATCAACCAAGGTTGGGTCAGTCATTGGCCAGGCCGTTTACATGGTAGGGACCAAGGCGGATCACAGTTCCACTATGGCTGGAGTGGCTAATGGCTCCGGCGGCTCGGCACCAGCTCCAAACGCTGCCAGGTCGAGAAAAAGGCCGGCTCAAGCCATGGGCGACTTGATGAAAGATATGACGAAGCTCCTGGACTCACAAGTGACCCTGGAAAATCAAGAAGAGTGTAATATAGAGCTAACTACACTTCATGCATAGATGACCAACGTCCAAGATGAGATCGATGTCGAGAACACTCGCATGGCGGATTTATAGGCTCACATCCACGGCGAGGTAGAATACTTGAAGGCAGAAGCATGGCAACTAGGTCTCTGTCGAGACACCTCGAAGGCCGTTCACCGGAGTAGACATGAGAGCCTTTTGCCCCCTAATCTCGAGCCGGCATGCTTATTCAACACTCTTTCGTGCATGCCAGGGACTAGACAACATCGAGAGGATCATACATGTCAACCGGCTCAGCAGCACCAAGCGGTCGAAACACCACCGACTCAGTCACCGCCTTGTCGTTTTCATATGCCAGCGGGTCACTTCTCCAATCGAGTGGACAACATGCCCGATCACAGGAAACACTCCAATTAAAGTTGAAGCAAGGAATTCCATTGAGATGTTGAAAACTACAATCACCCGATAGGCGTAGTATTCCTATATTCGAGATCGGGTTCATTCTACTCCTTACACAAGTCGGAGTAAGATCCAACACAACTCCCCAACAGTTTCTAGCATTGGTCGCACACAACAGCCTCGGAATTCCCCAACCCGGCATGTGGTTTCAGATGCCCAAGTAATTGTTGATGCAACTGGGGCTTTACGTGAAGCAGAAGCAGAAGCGGCGAGTTAGATGCCAACCTCCACACGCAGCCAGTCTCAGCAGGGGCGGGTCTAAGAAGGAGGACTATTGGCATACGCCGCCTTGTCCCGGGACTGCACAATGAGCATATGCCCAACGATTTCAAGTGTACACGCAACGGCTCATCTTGAGATGGCTATGTGGCTTGAAAGCTATGAGATAGCTATGGATATGTTGGATGTCAGAGATGGAGTTTGTGCCGGGTACCTAACCATGATGTTAGAAGGAACGGCTCGTACATGGTTGAAAAACCTCCCCCTAATTCAATAAATATCGGGGCAGAGCTAAAGGAGTGATTCATCAATTTTTTGAAGGTATAGGCAAACGCCTAATTAAAATTGTTGAATTATAGCATTGCATTCAAGGTACGGAAGAATATGCCGACCATTGGACTCGCCGGCTCACAAATATCATCCACTCTTCGGATAATATCAAAGTTTCCCAGGTTGTCTTGATTTTGGAAAGGAATTGTCACTTCCAGCCTCTTGTCTAGAAGCGTGGGCGCCTCAAGTGAAATGTTCAAGATATGGGAGACTTTATGGATGTCCTTACTAGATACGCTCAATTAGATTGCATGAAAGACCCTAGTTCAGATGATGATAAATCTGGCAAAGGAAAGAAGCATGATAATTGTAATAGTCATCAGCAACACAACTCTGGATAAAACGGGAATCACAATAATAAAGGCAATGGTGGAAAGCGCAAGCATCCTGATGGCGGGTTAGATTTTGTTGTTAACACCAATACTGGTTTGAAGAATTAGTGGCGGAACAATAATTCTCGAAAACTTACAATGGAAACAAGCGTCGCAACTATGAAGAAGCGCTCAAAGCCCATTGTCCAAAACATAGCTTTCGAGATAACCGACCACCCACTCGTGGGAAAATTGTTATATCATGCAGGAATTCCATAACCAAGCATATCAGAGTCACCATGGAGGTGGCAATAGCGGAAATCTGGGTCATCCTGGTGCCGATGGGTTGAATGCCGGCTCATCTGATGGTTTTGCAGGTGAGGATTTCCAGGAATTATGCGGCTTAGGAGCTGGTTTCGACAGTCACGGCAACAAGAAGTGTGGTCATCAATGTTTTGGACAGGGGAATCACCAGCAAAATGACCAGGTTGGTTTTCAGATTAATCCAAAGGAGTTGGACAATAGACAGTATCATGTGTTCACCACCAGCACATGCAGCCTTGATCGCAAACTTCAGCATAGAGCCATCAATAGGGTCGAGCCGGCTATTTCAACATATTTAAACTGGTATGAGTATCCAATCACTTGGAGTAGAGAGGATCATCATCCCCGGGTTGACAACCCAGGTGGTCTCGCTTTAGTGGTGGCACCTCAAGTAGGCGGTTATACACTCACGAAAGTACTCATGGACGGGGCAAGCAGTATAAATCTCTTGTATTATGACACGTTCCGAAGGATGAATCTGTATGACAACAAGTTGCAGTCTTCAACTACGGTTTTCCATGGAATTGTGCGTGGGAAGTCACAATAATTGGGATTTTGCTCAAAGTCGCTTTTGGTACAAAATTTAACTACCGGTGCGAGTCTATGAATTTTGAGGTGATCAAATCTAGAGCCCTTATCATGCCCTCTTTGGACGGCCGATTGATGCATGCTTCATGGCGCGGCCTTGTTATGTCCATCTCAAGCTCAAGATGTGCGGGTCAAATGGAACAATCAGTTGTGATGGAAATCAGAAAATTTCTCATGATTGCGAGGAAGGATATGCAGCTTGCGTCGACCCAGCTTGTGCAGTAGAAGAGTTTGATTTTTACATAGCTAACATTAAACCGGCCGATATGACCTCCCTCAAGAAGCCCACCACACATTTTGAACCCACCCTCAAGTTTAAGTCGACAGAGGATACCAAAAAGGTTGAATTTACTCTAGGTGATTCTTTCGAGCAGTTCACCATTGGGACATGCATGGATCCCAAATAGGAAAGCATGCTCATCGAGTTCATCCATGAGAATCGATACATCTTTGCATGGAAACCTTCTGACATGCCTGGTGTACCGCAAGAACTCGCTGACCACCACCTCAATGTTGATCCTACGATGAAACTTGTTTGACAATACCTCTATTGGTTTAAGGAGGAGATACGAAAAGCTATTGGCGAAGAAGTGGCCCAACTCCTATCTGCCGGATTCATCGTTTAAGAATTCCACACAAAGTGGTTGTAAAACCTACTCCTTGTTTTAAAGAAGAATGTCACTTGGCGTATGTGTGTTGATTACACAGATCTCAACAAAGCTTGTCCTAAGGACCCGTTCACTCTTCCTCGCATTGACTAGATTAATGACTCTACAGCCGGTTGTGAGCGTTTATGTTTCCTGGATGCTTACTCTGGTTATCATCCAATCAAGATGATTGTTGAGGATCAAGAGAAGAAAGCTTTTATCACCCCTTTTGGAGCTTTCTATTATGTTTCCATGCCCTTTGAGCTTAAGAGCACGGGGCCTACATATCAATGTTGTATTTAGAACTGCCTACATGATCAGATTGGGTGTAATATTCACACTTATGTTGATGATATTGTGGTTAAATCCCAGAAGAAGGAAACTCTATTGGGTGACCTCAATGAAATGTTTGACAACCGTTGTGTATATAGAATGAAGCTTAACCCGACCAAGTGTGTTTTTGTGTTCCAGTGGGCAAATTACTAGGATTTCTGGCCTCAGAGTGTGGCATCGAGGCTAACCCAGACAAGATCAAAGCAGTAACCTCACTTGCTGAGACGGCTAATATCAACGACATCCAGCGTATGGTAGGTTGCATCGCTGCTTTGAGCCGGTTTATAAGCCACCTCGACGAGAAGGTGATTCCTCTTTATTAGTTCTTGAAAAAGACTAATAATTTTGTTTGGATGGATGGCACCAATGATGCTTTTGAAGACCTCAAGTCGCAGCTGGTCGAGTCGCCAATTCTAGCCGCCCCGATTGACAATGAGCCTATGCTCCTGTACATCCCTCTAAACAATTTAGTGGTGATTGTAGTAGTTGTTGCCGAGCGTGAGGAAGTAGAGAAGGAGTATCCAGTGCAACGATCTGTCTATTTTTTCATTGAACTTTTGACCTTATCAAAACAATTATACTCACATTGGCAAAAGCTAGACTTTGGCGCCTTCATGGCTAGTTGTAAACTCAATCATTATTTCCAGGAACATCCAATCCCCATGCTCACTTCAGCTCTTCTTGGAGATATAATACATAGTATAGAGGCTATCGGTTGGATTGCTAAACGGGCAATCGATCTTGGACCACACCAGGTGAAATATGTGCCTGATACGTCCATTTTGCATCATGTTTTCATGTTGTTATTTATCGCTTCTTTGGCTGTTATTTCACTTCACACTACAATTCTTATGCCTTTTCTCTCTTACTTTGCAAGGTTTACATGAAGAGGGAGAATACCGGCAACTGGAATTCTAGCCTGAAAGTGGAGCAAAGTTGAGATACCTATTCTGCGCGACTCCAAACGCCGTGAAAATTAACAGGGACTTTTTTCCCAATTTATCAAAAATATTGGGCCAAAGAAGTGCCACAGGGGCACCAGGGGGTGCCCACAAGCCTGCACGGCGCGGCCACCCCCCTAGGCCGCGCCATGGGGTCTTGTGGGCAGCCCACTGGCCCACTGGCCCCCCTCTTTTTCTATCTGGAGGGTTTCGCCTAGGAAAACATCAAGGAGGAGCTTTTTCGTGGTTTCGCCATCGCCACGAGGCGGAACTTGAGCAGAACCAATCTAGAGCTCCGGCAGGACGATCCTGCCAGGGAAACTTCCCTCCCGGAGGGGGAAATCGTCGCCATCGTCATCACCAACACTCCTCTCATCGGAGGGGACTCATCTACATCAACATATTCATTAGCACCATAACATCTCCAAACCCTAGTTCATCACTTATAACCAATCTCCGTCTCGCGACTCCGATTGGTACTTGTAAGGTTGCTAGTAGTGTTGATTACTCTTTGTAGTTGATGCTAGTTGGATTATTTGGTCGAAGATTTTATGTTCAGATCCTTCATGCTACTCATTACCTCTCTGGTTATGAATATGATTATGCTTTGTGAGTAGTTACTTTTGTTCCTGAGGACATGGGATAAGTCATGCTAATAGTAGTCATGTGAATTTGGTATTCGTTCAGTATTTTGACATGTTGTATGTTGTTTTTCCTCTAGTGGTGTTATGTGAACGTCGACTACATAACACTTCACCATTATTTGGGACTAGAGGAAGGCATTGGGAAGTAGTAAGTAGATGATGGGTTGCTAGAGTGAGAGAAGCTTAAACCCTAGTTTATGCGTTGCTTCTTAAGGGGCTGATTTGGATCCACTAGTTTAATGCTATGGTTAGACTTTGTCTTAATTCTTCTTTCGTAGTTGCGGATGCTTGCGAGAGGGGTTAATCATAAGTGGGATGCTTTTCCAAGTAAGGGCAGTACCCAAGCGCCGGTCCACCCACATATAAAACTATCAAAGTAACGAACGCGAATCGTATGAACATGATGAAACTAGCACGACAGAAATTCCCGTGTGTCCTCGGGAGCGTTTTTCCTCCTATAAGACTTTGTCCAGGCTTGTCCCTTGCTACAAAAGGGATTGGGACACTTTGCTGCACGGTTGCTACTTTTGTTCCTTGTTGCTTGCTACGAATCATCTCACCACACAACCACTTGTTACCGACAATTTCAGTGCTTGCACATATTTCCTTGCTGAAAACCACTTGTCAGATCCTTCTGCTCCTCGTTGGGTTCGACACTCTTACTTATCGAAAGGACTACGATTGATCCCCTATACTTGTGGGTCATCAAGACTCTTTTCTGGCGCCGTTGCCGGGGATTGAAGCGCCTTTGGTAAGTGGAAATTGGTAAGGAAACATTCATATAGTGTGCTGAAATTTGTTGTCACTTGTCACTATGGATACTAATCCTTTGAGAGGCTTGTTTGGGGTATCTTCACCTCGAAAGGAAGCACAAAGAGTTGCTCCTCAACGTGCTGCACCTACTGAAAATATTTGCTTTGAATTTCCTTGCGGTATGCTTGAGAAACTGCTGGCTAATCCATTTACAAGAGATGGAACATCACATCCAGACTTGCATCTAATCTATGTAGATGAAGTTTGTGGTTTCTTTAAGCTTGCGGGTGTGCCCGAGGATGAGGTCAAGAAGAAGGTATTTCCTTTATCTTTGAAGTATAAGGCATTGACATGGTATGGGCTATGTGATGATACTGGATCACGGGACTACAATCGGTTGAAATTGGAATTTCATCAAAAGTTTTATCCTATGCATTTACTACATCGTGATTGGAACTATATTTATAATTTTTGGCCTCGTGACAGAGAAAGCATCGCTCAAGCTCGTGGGAGGATTAAATCAATGCTATATTCATGCCCCAATCATGAGCTCTCGAGAGAAATTATCATTCAGAACTTCTATGCTCGGCTTTCTCATGATGATCGCACCATGCTTGACACTTCTTGTACCGGTTCTTTTCTGAAGAGAGATATTGACTTCAAATGGAATTTATTGGAGAGAATTAAACGCAACTCTGAAGATTGGGAGTTTGAAGAAGGTAAGGAGTCAGGTATGAATTTCACTTTTGATTGCGTTAAATCCTTTGTTGAGAAAAATACTTTTTGTGACTTTAGCGCTAAGTGTGGACTTGACTCTCAGATAGTAGCTTCATTGTTTGAATCCTTTGCTGCTCATATTGATCTCCCCAAAGGGAAGTGGTTTAAATTTCATCCTCCTTTAGAAGTCAATGTAGTTAAACCCATTCCAATTGAAGAGAGAGTCATTGCCTATAATGATCCTGTGGTTCCGAGTGCTTACATTGAGAAACCACCTTTCCCTGTTAGGATAAAGGATCATTCTAAAGCTTCAATTGTGATACGTAGAGGCTATATTAGAACACCTACACCCCCTGAGCAAATTAGAGTTGAACCTAGCATTGATATTATCAAAGATCTTCTGTCTGAAGAAGTTGAGGGACATAATATTCACTTCTATGAAGATGCTGCTAGAATTGCTAAACCTCACGTTAGAGACAAACATAGGCATGTTGTTGGCATGCCTGTGGTTTCTGACAAGATAGGAGATCATTGTTATCATGGTTTATGTGACGTGGGTGCTAGCGTTAGTGCAATACCTCAATCCTTATATGATGAAATCAAAGATGAGATTGCACCTGTTGAGATAGAACCTATTGATGTCACTATTCAGCTTGCCAATAGAGATATTATCTGCCCTATGGGAATTGTTAGGGATGTTGATGTCTTGTGTGGTAAAACAAAGTATCCTGCTGATTTCCTCGTTCTTGCTACCACACAAGATAGCTTTTGTCCCATCATATTTGGCAGACCCTTCCTCAATACCGTCAATGCTCATATTGACTATGAGAAGCAAACTGTCACTATTGACTTTGAAGGTGTGTCACATGAGTTCAATTTCTCTAAGTTTGGTAGACAACCTCATGAAAAAAAGTTGCCTAGTAGGGATGAAACTATTGCCTTAGGTTCTATTGCCGTACGTCCTACTGATCCCTTAGAGCAATACTTGCTGGAGCATGAAAATGATATGCATATGGATGAAAGGGATGAGATAGATAGAGTTGTCTTAGAACAATATCCTATCCTTAAGAAAACTTTGCTTGTTGAACTGCTTGAGGATCCACCCCCACCAAAGGGTGATCCTGTGTTCAAGCTTAAATAGTTGCCTGATACTCTTAAGTATGCCTATCTTGATGAAAAGGAGATATATCCTGTTATAATTAGTGCTAGCCTCTCGGAACATGAAGAAAAGAAGTTACTAAAAACTCCGAGGAAGCATCGTGCTGCTATTGGATATACTCTTGATGATCTTAAGGGCATTAGTCCTACCCTATGCCAGCATAAGATTAAAATTGATCCTGATTTCATACCAGTTGCTAATCATCAAAGGAGATTAAACCCTAAGATGAAAGTAGTAGTGAGAAAATAAATACTAAAGCTCCTGGAAGCGGGTATTATCTATCATGTTGCTCATAGCGATTGGGTGAGTCCGGTGCATTGCGTTCCTAAGATGGGAGGCATTACCGTTGTCCCTAATGATAAGGATGAGTTCATCCCACAGAGGATTATTACTGGCTATAGGATGGTGATTGATTTTTGGAAGTTGAATAACGCCACTAGGAAAGATCATTACCCTCTGCCTTTTATCGACCAAATGATAGAAAGACTATCCAAACACACACACTTCTGCTTTCTAGACGATTATTCTAGTTTCTCCCAAATACCAGTTGCACAATCTGATCAGGAGAAAGCCACTTTCACCTGCCCTTTCGGTACCTTTTCTTATAGACGTATGCCTTTTGGCTTATGTAATGCACCTGCCACCTTTTAAAGATGTATGATGGCTATATTCTGTGATTTTTCTGAAAAGATCGTCGAGGTTTTCATGGATGACTTTTCCATTTATGGGTCTTCTTTTGATGATTGCCACAGCAACCTTGATTGAGTCTTACAGAGATGTAAAGACAACAATCTTGTCTTGAATTGGGAGAAGTGCCACTTTATGGTTAATGAAGGCATCGTCTTAGGACATAAATTTTTTGAAATAGGTATTGAAGTCGATAAGGCTAAGGTTGATGCAATCGAGAAAATGCCATACCCCACAGATATCAAAGGGATAAGAAGTTTCCTTGGTCATGCTGGTTTCCATAGAAGGTTCATCAAAGACTTCTCTAATATTTCTAGGCCTCTTACCAATCTCTTGCAAAAGGATATTCCTTTTGTCTTTGACGATGATTGTGAGGAAGCCTTCGAAATAGTTAAGAGGGCTTTGATAACTGCACCTGATTGGAACTTGCCTTTTGAGATCATGTGTGACGCTAGTGATTATGCTGTTGGTGTTGTTCTAGGGCAAAGAGTCGATAAGAAGTTGAATGTTATTCACTACGCTAGTAAAACTCTAGACCGTGCCGAGAGAAACTATGCCACTACGGAGAAGGAATTTTTAGCTGTCGTATTTGCGTGTGAAAAGTTCAGGTCTTACATAGTTGATTCCAAAGTCACTATTCACACTCACCATGCTGCTATTAAGTACCTCATGGAGAAGAAGGACGCTAAACCTAGACTTATCAGATGGGTTCTCTTGCTACAAGAATTTGATTTGCACGTTATCGACAGAAAGGGTGTTGATAACCCAGTAGCAGATAACTTGTCTAGGTTGGAGAACGTTCTTGATGACCCACAACCTATTGATGATAGCTTTCCCGATGAGAAATTGAATGTCATCATTGCTTCACGTAGTGCACCGTGGTATGCTAATTATGCGAACTATATCTTTGCCAAATACATACCACCTAGTTTCACGTACCAGCAAAAGAAGAAATTCTTCTTTGACTTGAGACACTACTTTTGGGATGATCCTCACCTTTATAAGGAAGGAGTAGATGATGTTATTAGACGTTGTGTACCTGAACATGAACAAGGACAGATCCTACAGAAGTGTCATTCCGAGGCCTACGGAGGACACCATGCAAGAGATAGAACTACACACAAGGTATTGCAATCAGGTTTCTATTGGCCCACTCTCTTCAAGGATGCTTGTAAGTTTGTCTTGTCTTGTGATGCATGTCAGAGAATAGGTAATCTTAGAAAACTTCAGGAAATGCCTATGAACTATTCACTTGTCATTGAGCCATTTGATGTCTGGGGTTTTGATTATATGGGACCTTTTCCAAAATCCAATGGGTATACTCACATCTTAGTTGCTGTTGATTACGTCACTAAGTGGGTAGAAGCTATCCCCACTAGTAGTGCTGATCACAACACCTCTATCAAGATGCTGAAAGAAGTTATCTTCCCTAAATTTGGAGTCCCTACATATGTAATGACCGACGGTGGTTCACGCTTCATTCATGGTGCTTTCTGTAAAACGCTTGCTAAATACGATGTCAACCATAGAATTGTGTCTCCCTATCACCCTCAGTCCAGTGGTCAAGTAGAGCTAAGTAATAGAGAGATTAAAATGATTCTGCAAAAGACTGTCAATAGGTCTAGAAATAATTGGTCTAAGAAGCTCAATGATGCACTGTGGGCTTATAGAACTGCCTATAAGAATCCCATGGGCATGTCTCCGTACAAAATGGTGTACGGTAAAGCATGTCATTCACCTCTTGAGCTAGAGCATAAAGCTTATTGGGCAATCAAAGAGCTCAACATTGATTTCAAACTTGGCGGTTAGAAGAGGTTATTTGACATTATCTCGCTTGATGAATGGAGAACTCAGGCATATGAGAATGCCAAGTTGTTCAAAGAGAAGGTTAAGAGGTGGCATGATAAGAGGATACAAAAGCGTGAGTTCAACGTAGGTGATTATGTCTTGCTATATGACTCTCCTTTAAGATTCTTTGCAGGCAAGCTTCTCTCTAAATGGGAAGGTTCCTATGTTGTTGAGGAAGTATATCGTTCCGGTGCTATCAAGATCAACAACGTGGGAGGTAATTGTCCAAGAGTGGTAAATGGGCAAAGAATCAAGCATTATATCTCAGGTACTCCCATAAATGTTGAAAGCAATATCATCAATACCATAACTCCGGAAGAATACCTAAGGGACATTTATCAGCCTGTTTCAGACTCCGAAAATGAAGAGGTATGTGATTCGGTAAGAAAACACAGTCCAAAACTTTCCCAATAGGAAATTTTCTCTGTTTTGGAATATTTGAAAAAATACAAAACTCGGAAGTAGTCCGGAAAGTGTGCGAGGAGGCGGCAAGCCTGCACGGCGCGGGCCCACCCCCTGGCCGCGTCGTGAGGGCTTGTAGCCACCTCGTGCGCCTCCCGGACTCCGTTTTCGTGCAGGGAACTCCTTCTGGTCAGAAAAAAATCATTATATATACTTCCGTTTGGTCTGACCCCTGCATGACGCAGATTTCCTGTGTTTTTCGTTTCGAGCCTGTTTCTGTTGCAAATCTAGATCGCCATGACTTCCCCAAAAGCTCTGAAGGACAAGATCTTTGAGAAGGTCATCAATCCCTACCTCATGGGAGTGCTGCAATACCCTCAATATATCGAGATGCGTGAGGGGATGTTGCACATCCGTGATGTTGAGGGGCCTAAGAAGACCGGAAGAATGGAGATGAGGCACGAAGCAATGGAGCAACATGTCTTCAAGTGCCAAGGGATGGTGGAGCGTGGACTCAACGCCAACCACATGATGATCACGGAGTTCACCAACAAGCACAGGATTGATGCCAATGACATTGGGAAGCATCTCTCTAGGCTCTATGACAGGATTGATCAACTCCACGGCCAGATATATGACCTGCATAACCAAAACTTTGACTATGAGTATAGATTTCAATCAATACGGTTGGCTGCAGATTTGAGGATTCCGGAGACTCGTTCATCTTTCCATGATGGAGCACCAATGCCTTGGAAGACGGAGGATCAAACTCATGTTGCAACAACTCCACCATCACCGCCAAAGGAAGACCACTCAGCATTTGTATGGGCAATCCCCTTGGCTTGTGCCAAGCTTGGGGGAGTTGCCCCGGTATCGTATCACCAGCACATCTTTTGCCTTTACCATTGTTCTAGTTTTCCTTTTCAGTTTTCTCTTTCTCTAGTAAAGTAAAAGTCTTAGTGTTTTAGTCTTGAGTTTTAGTTTGTGTCACCCCCGATGTATTCTTGCTCGTGAGCCATATAATAAAGAGTGTCTTAGTTGAAGGGCTTTGCCTCTTGCCATGATCAAAAGAGTGAGAATACATCATGAAAGCATGAAAGAGTGAGAATAGATCATGACAAAAGCATGAAAGATCATGTAATGATCTTATGGGAAGTGATGGCTTCACATATAAAAAGAATGAGGATTGCAAACGTAGACCTTGGTCATTGTTGCAATTAATAGGAAGTGATAAAGAAGGAGAGGTTCACATATAAATATATCATCTCTGACACCATCTATAATTGTGAACACTCACTAAACTATTACATGCCTAGAAGTAGATGTTGGACAAGGAAGACAACATAATGAATTGTGTTTGCTTGGCTCTGAACAATGTTGTATGATTAGACATCCCTTAGCATGTGACGATTGCTTCCACCTCACATTAGCCAAAACTCCCGCACCAAGTAGAGATACTACTTGTGCATCCATAAACCTTTAAACCAGTTTTGCCATGAGTGTCCACCATACCGACCTACGGATTGAATAAGATCCCTCAAGTAAGTTGTCTTCGGTGCAAGCAATAAAAATTGCTCTCTAATATGTATGATCTATTAGTGTGTGGAAAATAAGCTTTGTACGAACCTGTGATGATGAAGACATAAAAGCGACAAACTGCATAATAAAGTTCTTTATCACAGGAGGCAATATAAAGTGACGTTTCTCCACACTAAGAGGACACGCATCCAAACCTCAAAAGCGCATGACAACCTCTGCTTCCCTCTGCGAAGGGCCTATCTTGTACCTTTACTTTTTTCCCTTGAAAGATTCATGGTGAACTTCACCAATTCCTTATTTTGCCTTTGTCTTGGCTACCGTCACATGCTTGGGAAAGATCTATATTCATATGTCAACTTGGAGGTAGGCATTCATGAATTATTATTGTTGACATTACCCTTGAGGTAAGCAGTTCGGAGGGAAAACTATAAGCCCCTATCTTTCTCTGTGTCCAGCTGAAACTTTGATCTCATGAGTACCACGTGAGTTGTAGCAATTGTAGAGAACGAAAGAATGATTGAGTATGTGAATTTTCTTTACAAGCTCTTATTTGACTCTTTCTGATGTTGTGATAAATTGCAATTGCTTCAATGACTAAAGGCTATCGGTTGTTACTTCTCGGTAAGGTTCTTGATCCATGCTTTACTTTGTGAAGGAATTATCACTTTAGCATGAGAGATTATATGTTGGTATTGTTGTTCTGATCATGATCATGATGCATGCATGTTTGTATCTTGTTTTGTCGACACCTCTCTCCCTAAACATGTGGACATATTTATTGAGCTTGGCTTTCGCTTGAGGACAAGCGAGGTCTAAGCTTGGGGGAGTTGATACGTCCATTTTGCATCATGTTTTCATGTTGTTATTTATCGCTTCTTTGGCTGTTATTTCACTTCAGGGTACAATTCTTATGCCTTTTATCTCTTATTTTGCAAGGTTTACATGAAGAGGGAGAATACCGGCAACTGGAATTCTAGCCTGAAAGTGGAGCAAAGTTGAGATACCTATTATGCGCAACTCCAAAGGCCGTGAAATTCAACGGGGATTTTTTCCCAATTTATCAAAAATACTGGGCCGAAGAAATGCCAGAGGGGCACTAGGGGGTGCCCACAAGCCTGCACGGCACGGCCACCCCCCAGGCCGCGCCATGGGGGCTTGTGGGCAGCCCACTGGCCCACTGGCCCCCCTTCTTTTTCTATATGGAGGGTTTCGTCCAGGAAAAAAAAATCAAGGAGGAGCTTTTTCGTGGTTTTGCCGCCGCCACGAGGCGGAACTTGAGGAGAACCAATCTAGAGCTCCGGCAGGACGATCCTGCCAGGGAAACTTCCCTCCTGGAGGGGGAAATCGTCGCCATCGTCATCACCAACACTCCTCTCATCGGAGGGAACTCATCTCCATCAACATCTTCATCAGCACCATCTCATCTCCAAACCCTAGTTCATCACTTGTAACCAATCTCCGTCTCGCGACTCCGATTGGTACTTGTAAGGTTGCTAGTAGTGTTGATTACTCTTTGTAGTTGATGCTAGTTTGATTATTTGGTGGAAGAGTTTATGTTCAGATCCTTGATGCTACTAATTACCTTTCTGGTCATGAATATGATTATGCTTTGTGAGTAGTTACTTTTGTTCCTGAGGACATGGGATAAGTCATGCTAATAGTAGTCATGTGAATTTGGTATTCGTTCGGTATTTTGATATGTTGTATGTTGATTTTCCTCTAGTGGTGTTATGTGAACGTCGACTACATAACACTTCACCGTTATTTGGGCCTAGAGGAAGGCATTGGGAAGTAGTAAGTAGATGATGGGTTGCTAGAGTGACAGAAGCTTAAACCCTAGTTTATGCATTGCTTCGTAAGGGGCTGATTTGGATCCACTAGTTTAATGCTATGGTTAGACTTTGTCTTAATTCTTCTTTCGTAGTTGCGGATGCTTGCGAGAGGGGTTAATCATAAGTGGGATGCTTGTCCAAGTAAGGGCAGTACCCAAGCGCCGGTCCACCCACATATCAAACTATCAAAGTAACGAACGTGAATCATATGAACATGATGAAACTAGCATGACAGAAATTCCCGTGTGTCCTCGGGAGCGTTTTTCCTCCTATAAGACTTTGTCTAGGATTGTCCCTTGCTACAAAAGGGATTGGGCCTCTTTGCTGCACCGTTTCTACTTTTGTTACTTCTTGCTTGCTACGAATCATCTCACCACACAACCACTTGTTACCGACAATTTCAGTGCTTGCAGGTATTTCCTTGTTAAAAACCACTTGTCACATCCTTCTGCTCCTCGTTGGGTTCGACACTCTTACTTATCGGAAGGACTAATATTGATCCCCTATACTTGTGGGTCATCAGTGCCTCGGACAGCTATCAAACCCTAGGCATTGGTGGACTTCATTAATGACTGGACTGAATTACAAGTCCCCGTGGGGAGGCGAGATAATACATAGTGCACAATACACTTTGATGGCTCCAGGCAGTTTGAGGTCTTGGGGGTTGGAATTATTTTATCTACCGCACGAGGTGACCTAATTTGATATGTATTTGGCTCATGTTCCCTTGTACTAATAGTGCACTGAGTATGAAGCTCTCCTCCATGGTCTATGCATGGCTACGGAAATGAACCTAAGCTGGGTCACATGCTTGGGAGACTCGGGTTTCTTGGCTCAGCAAGTAACAAATTTAGATTCAAAAGACTCTCTCATGGCGATTTATCAATGTGCAGCCAAGGTTATTGCACGTCATTTTCTGGGATATCAAGTTGGTTACATTGATCACCGGCTTAACGAGGCGCAAATGCCTTGTCATGACTTGGCTCGCAGCGTAAGCTGGTTCCACCCAATGTTTTCCTTGACATGATTCACAATCCCTCAGTCAAGTTACCATCAGAAGAATACTTATATATTCATGACTCAGAGGCATAGCTTGTGGCGGCTCTTTATGCTATCCCTCATTGGACTATCCCTTATTTGTCTTATTTGACCCGTGGCGAGCTCCCCGATGAGGAAAACATTGCCTGGCAAATTATCACGTGTTACAAGTCCATGACTATGGTCAATGGCGAGTTACACCGTCGAAGCATTACCGGTGTGTTTCAACATTGTGTTTATCCTACATAAGGACGAGAGATCCTTAATAAAATCCACGACGTAGAGTGGTCATCATGCCGGCTCAAGATCATTGGTTTCCAAGGGTTACCATTAGTGTTTTTACTAGTTTACCGCTCACGCCGAGGCTGAAGACATTGTGCGAAAGTGCAATGGTTGCCAAAAATTTGAACGACAAGCTCATGTGGCTCAAGAGTTATGAATGATTCCAATTACTTGGTCATTTGCAGTCTGGGGGCTTGAGATGGTTGGCCCGTACAAACCATCATCACATAAGAAGACCCACCTTTTGGTCGCAGTGGATAAATTCACCACAAGGGTTGAAGCAGAACCGATCAGCAACTGTGATGCTAAGACAACAGTAATTTAAAAAAAATGATTTTCTATTATGGATATCCACATAGCATCATCACACACAATGGCACCAACTTGTCCAAGGGAGCAATGGAACAATTTTGTCAAGGAGAGCACGGCGGACATGATTTAGCCTTAGTTGCACATCCACATACTAATGGACAAGCTGAGCGAACAATCCAAGAGATACAACAAAGAATGAAACCCCGACTTATGGTTCCCCTTCAATGAACTCCTGGATGTTGGGTCGAGTAACTCCCTGTGGTACTTTGGAGCATACAAACTACTCCAAATAGACCGACGTGCTACACACGCTTTTTCTTGGTTAATGGAGCGGAAGATGTCTTACCAAGAAACATCAAACACGATCCCCCGAGGGTTGTCACTTACATCGAAGCCAATAATGAACAAGCTCACTAGGACTTCCTGGATGCATTGGAAGAGGAACGTGATCTCGCATCATCCAGATCTATTATATATAAATGACACCTACGTTGATATCATAGCCGTAGAGTTCAGAACGCACTTTCCCGGAAGGTGACTTAGTCCTCTGTTTGATTCAAGACCAAACATGCATGCATAAGCTTTGATCGCCATGGGAAGGGCCTTTCATCATCATCAAGAACCTAAACAATGGGTCATATTATCTGATTGACATATGGGAACACAAGAAATCCCACAGCTCCGAAGAAGAGATCAATAGGCCCTGGAACATCGCTCATCTTTGGCCTTATTATACTTAGAGCCACTCGCTCCACCTCATTGCACATACCTTTGTATATATCTTCGTATTCAATATAATACAGTCCGGACTCCCAAAACTCGGGATCTCTGTTGTTTGATCTCAAACCATTGGGCATGCGTCTTTATTTTTTGAACATAAGTCACATCGGGACTGCCGACTCAATGAGTTAGCCCTTAATATCCCACTTGACCTAGCTAAATGCAACTATAATCTTGGTTAAACCTGCCTATTTTCAAGATGCTACTCCAAAAAGGTGACCCGGTGTACTTTGATAACTCAATCCATATGGACCGTGAACTTACACAGGTTGAAACAGAGGCTTAAATCATGTGAGAGCTGCTTATAGAATGAAAGGATAAATCATGGGCTATCACACCAGCTTCAGTGAAGCAAGACTTGAGTCTCGAAAGCAAGTATCAACACCGAGCCTTAATATACGGCTTATAAATTGTACAACTATGTATTTCTATTTTCTATACCTTGTTCTACAGGTACACATTTTATGTTATTTTTGGCAGGGTCATCAAAAAATACCCCGGGTTATTTCACTGGATCACATGTTGTCTAGATATTTACTTGGTCAATATACCAAGGAATTCACTATTCCAAGCATGATCTTGTTATGGCGGCTTATGATACACAAAAGAAAGACGACTTATTGGATAACAAGAATCATGATGCAAAGTAAACTCGTTGACTAGTTGCGAGAGAGAAAATAACAAGTCAATGTGTATTACGTGCATATGGGCGCGACAGACGGATCAAGTTTGCTACTCCTATTGCAGGCTCATTTCAGAAGCTACAAAAATAAGACAGTTTTTTGCCAGACCTAAGGACTACTCCTACATTCCAGCTCGTGTGTCCTCTGCCTCAAGTTCCTTATGTTGGTCCTCTACACCGGTGCTTTCTAGATCCGCGTGAGCCGACTCATCTTTTTGGATCTAGGGGTCCCTTCGAATCTGTTGGATTGTGGTCAGAGCCTTGAAATTTGAATATGCAGGTATAATAACACACGAGTCAACATCAGGAGGAAAAGATTACTTACGGCAAGGAGGCACAAGTTCAAAGGGTTTGTCCTCTAGTGAGTCTATGCGCTTATTCTCCATTAAATAGGTGGATCGATACTTGACCACATTAAGCTCGTCAACAATTATGGTTGACATCGGACGGGTCTCCTTCATGCAATTGGTATAGTCCTCCTCCAAAAATTCTGAGCCATCAGTTTTGTACTCCGGAAACCCGCCTTGCATCACCACTAGATCAAACTCAGGCAAATATACCTTTGCGCGAGCAAGTGCCATATTAGCTCCAGCATGAGTCGCCGATCTTCTGAACTCTTTAACCCATTGAGGCACTGTAAACAGCTGATTCAACATATATATGAGTCTTTTAGGAGGCTACTCAGGATTTTTACTCCCATTATGGCAAAGACACACCCCGCAAACATCTGCTCAACATATTTTATGATCGCTTTCAGCTTTAAAAGACAAGCATGAACATGAGCTAGCAAAGCTGATGACCCAAAATATGGTAGTAGAGAGATCAAAAATTGTACCGAAGATAGTAGCAGGTATATCAGTAATATGCTTCTTTAGTGTCTTTAACTCATCAGTGACCCAGCAAAGACTCTTTTTGGCCTCTTCTACTCCCATCAGTAAGGTGTTTTTTCCTGGTAAAAATCGGTCTTAGCTTGATCTAGAAGATCATTCGCTTGGCGCACAAAATCTTGAAGATGATCCGCCAACAGTTCTACAGCAGTCTTGAACTTCTTCTCTTCTTTGAGTTGCCTTTGCAGGCCGACTACGATAGATTCGGCCTCCTCTGATGATCTATGTGCAAACATACAAAGCATGAGAGCATGTATATAAGCCCCGAGTCATCGTAGGCAGATGACCCAACACTTGGGGGCTACAACATACAAAAAATGGTTTATTTTTTCAAGCCCCATGAAGTTGCAAGCAATCCACATTGCACTTGGGGGTTAATGTAAGTCACTTCTCTTTTAAAAAACTGGAAAACCCAAATATATCAAAGAAATCATACATCCCTTGGGGGCTAGATTTGGCATTTCTATCTTCAGGTAATCCAAAAAGTACCAACTCATTATTTTTATAATAACCTGGTCCTTGGGGGCTACAGTTTGTTCTTAAGATTACAACAAGACCCAACTCACTACTTATTGTACTAATCTGGCCCTTGGGGCTACGAGAATATGCATGATGAATGGTAAAGAATAAAGTTTTACCTCATATTTTTTGCTTCAAAGTATTGAACAAATTCATCTCAATGTCCCGGCTCCAAGACACCCGGGTAACATATTGTTGATACAAGCCATTGGTATTATGAGCGGAAAACTCCAGAAGCTCCAGATTGGCTTTTCCTTTGAAGTTCCACGAGCGTGGAAAGCTTATCCTACAATGGCTACTTCTGTATTGTCCATGGCGGTTGATGGGGCGACGCTATCCACATTGAGAACAAGACTTGAAGGATGAGGAAGATCGGTGGTTGAAAGGCTGGGTCATTTGACATGGCTTGATCTTCAAAAGCTACCTTTGTGATGACCGGCTCTTCAGCGTGGGCTCTCTCCACGTGATGAGTTCGATTAGTACCCAATTATGTGTCATTTTGGCCACAAGGCTCAACCTGAGTTGCCACTTCATCTGGCGGCGGATATTGAATACTATGATTCACAGCATCAGCAGATGACTCGCCCACCTTTTTCCTCATGGAGTCTTTCGCTTTGTAGTCATAAAAACAATATATTAGGTCAAGAAAATCAAAAGTGATGGAAAAAATGAAACCGGCTTAAATAAAAATTTACCCACGATTAATAGTAAAACTAGAAAATTGTGTTGATCTTGGGTCGCGAGAAGTGTGGGGTGATGCTTGATAAAGGGAATCAAATGGAGTGAGAGGTTATTTAAAAAGGCCGGCTTGGGGATGATAAGTAGTTGGACTATGTGGCACCTCAATGTGTAGCCTGTGGGCGGTCGGCTTCGCAGATAAGCATGCGGAAAATTCCCCAGAATTACTCCGGGTCTTGTACTTCGATTTTTCTTCAAAAGAAAGTTCTCATCTAACTAAGCAGTTGTGTGCGAAAACCTAACTTTTCGGACGGCTTATCTAGTCCTCATCAGAATTTATGTTTGTGATGAGTTGGAGGAGATCAAAATTACCTCAGCGTTATCGGCTGTACTAGACTCAGTATTATCCTGGGGCGAAGAAGTATTAGCAAGCTCAACAAAGAGGGATCCGAGCGAGTCAAGTTCTACCTCAGATTCTTCTCCCGAGGCGGCCTCATGTGTTAGTCATCCGTTTGTCTAGATGAAGGAAGAACAGGGGTTCTTGCTCTGGCTTTCCACCAATTAGAATTTCCCTGCAACCGTAATACAAGTCAGAAATATGAGAATGTGAGAAAGTTCTGATAAAGAAAATATATAAATTTTAAAAATACTTAGTGGTGGAACTGGATTGGTCAAGCAAAATGGAGCTAACTCGGTCGTGCTGCATTTCTCCTTTGAATCGCCTAACAATTTCTTGAATTCCTTAATGATTTCATTCTGAGTCAAATCCGCCTTGTTGAAGCATTGAGCATCTGTCGACTCACCGGTATAGTTACACATCAAGTCGCCCCTTAAACTAAGGGGTTGTATTTGCGAGCTTATACAACACCGGATCAGATCGATTCTGGTGAGACCATGAGCAATCAAAGCTCTCAACATTAAGAGTATGGGTGCCAGCAGTTTTTTTCTTCTTCATCTCCCCAACACGGAAATTCACTCGAAGCATCAAGATGATCTAGTATGTAACCCGGCTAGGGGTCCTCACCCTCTCGAACAGTACACTCATAGTAAAACCAAGCGGCATTCCAACCTTTAGGATGACTCACAAGTTTTGGTTTGGGAAAATTAGTATTCTTTCTTTTCTCAATCAAAATTCCACCAAGATCTACACCAGGAACATTCTTCACTTAAGTTTGATGGTTGATATACAAGAACTACCTAAAGAGAGTGATAGTTGGTTCGATCTAGAGATATACTTTGCAAAGAACATGAAATTGATAGTTGCTGGTCATCAAATTAGGGACAATATCTTGTGGCCTAAGATGGAAAAAATGGAGCATGTCTCTAAATAATTTTGTCCTGGGCGGCCAAAAGCCCTTGTTCATATGGTCTATGAAGACGACAACTTCTCCTTGTTTGGATCTTGGAGTAGTTTCCTCTTCATGGGCTAGTGAATCGATTTCTTCCTGGGTTTGCAAGATCCCATGGCCTATGAGGTCCTCTGGGGTAAGCACTGACATTGTCTACCTGACCCAGCCACAGGCTTCGCTGGTCTTAGGGGGCATCACAATTATTACACAAACACTATAAGGAGGAAATAGAAAAACAAGCCATAATGACCAAATGAACCAGTGTATTGGAATAAGATGACACACAGGGAAGCAACGGACAGCCACATAACCCGCCAAATTAATCACTGAGATAATCGAAAGATGAACAAGCTAAGTCGGCCAAATAGTGAAGCGTGAGCTCCACAAGACTTAGCGCAATTTTGCATGTAAAAACTACTTTCTACCAAAGCAAGAGGATGAATAGATCTAGTAAAATGAGGGAAAAGAAATATCTAATGTTCTAGGACCAGCAGAGGTATCGAAGGGAAGGGGTACGCAAGATGTTATGAATAAAACATTCTCGATCTGTAGAGAAAAGAAGGCGGAAACTACATGTGCTAAAGAACATGCAGTTATTGCATCTACTACTACTACGAACAAGGGCTCCGATGAACACAACAAATTCCGAAGAACGCTTAAAAACCTAGTGGAGAGAATGATATTTACCAAATCAAGGAACGGGATGTGTCGATTTGGTGCGCACCTGGAGAAGATCGCGATGAAGAAGACGAGCTCCGATGAGAGCGACGTCGCGGTTGAGTCGTCTCTTGCGGTTTGGACTGTGGCGAGCTCATGCATCATAAGCGTTATAAGGAATGGCGAGAGGAAGAAGATGGTGGAAAAGGAGAAGGGAAACTGAGACGCCTATTTATAAGGCGGCGGACCCAAAATGGCACGGCGAAAATATGGGTTTCTACAATGATTAGCGGCTGCTAGGTCGCCTTGATTCTCTTGCCTGACTAGATTTGTTGAATGTTCAAAGAAAATTCGTCATAATGACATGTCCGCATCAATGGTGAGCAGGATGACATCACTTTGGAAGTGATCAAGAAAGAAGCTAAGTGTTGGATGAGGAAAATGAGTCGGCACACTACTGATCAATACAAGCATCAACAAACAAAGAAAAGAGGAAACCGGCTTAAAAATAAAGCACGAGGTTAATTTCCAAGTGTTAGATTTTCCAATCATATTTAGGGTGAAGTTTAACATGGGTAAACCCATGTTAAACCGGGAGCTAATGTTGGGTATGTAACCCCATGAGATAACCCGCCAGGAAGTTAAGCCGGCTGTCAAGGTGGAGGCCTGAAGGCTTGGTGATTCACAAGCTGTGGAGGTCCGGAAGCCTAGGGTAAAGAAGGCAACTTATTAGTGAGGGTCGGCTGATGGGCATGTACTTGGCAGGTAGGCTCATAAAGGAAGGCGCCAGATGATCTTCATACTTGATAAGACAAGTTGAACAGGAATTAGATTAGGTCACGGGTTGCGATGCGACTCGGACTCTATTGTAACCTCACGACCTCCACCTATATAAAGGGTAGCCGTGAGGTAGAGAAATTTTTTAGAAATCCTAGAGAGCTAGGTTAGCGATTCCACACCTTTATAATCGAGATCATAAACGATAACTAATAAACAGGATGCAGGCTTTTACCTACATCGGAGGGGCTGAGCCTGGGTAAACCCTTGTCTCCCGTTCCCACTCAACCCCATCCAAGCACCCACCTAGTTGTGTGGCTCCTAGACTTCCTATCGCTAGGACATCTGGTGCGACAAAACCACGACACCAGATTTCTTCCAGGCTCCCAGCCTACGGGGAGCCGGATTGTATGGCACCTTGCACAACTTTTGCATGGGCCTTCTCGTGTATCCGGGTCATGCTTCCTTTGCCTGGTCTTGCATCGGCGGGTCTTGACCCTTGGTTTTAATCGTCGTGTTATCCTTAATGGGCTATATCCCCAATATTAGCACCCAGGTTGGTGCAAATTTATTCATGCCAAGCTCCTTAAATAAGAATAATTAATACGTTAAAGCACCTCCTTGCACAAATGGCTGGCTTATTTAATTAACCAACTCCTGGGAAAATTTGGGTTTCTTTCTAATATCAACATTATAGCTTCACAGGCAGCTTCTTGATACTGATTATTCACAGAAAAATATTTGGAAGAAATAACCCATCGCACGTTGAGTTGGCTTCCAATGCTTCATCTTGATAGAAATATTGTGAAAATAAGAAATTCTTCTAATATTGAGCCGACTTTCAATTTCTCGTCTTGATTTAAATATTGTGAAAGAAGAAATTCGTCTAATGTTGAGCCAACTTTCAATGCTTTCGGACCTTCTATGAATAACTTGGAAATGAACATTGCAAGCCTCCTACAAGAAAATGAGACCCGACTCACTTAAAATTGACACCTTGGAGGTGTTCTTTTTTATCTCCATATTGTTGGAAATATGCCCTAGAGGCAATAATAAATTGGTTATTATTATATTTACTTGTTTGTGATAATCGTTTATTATCCATGCTAGAATTGTATTGATTAGAAACTCAAATACATGTGTGGATACATAGACAACACACTGTCCCTAGTGAGCCTCTAGTTGACTAGTTCGTTTATCAAAGATGGTCAAGGTTTCCTAGCCATAAACAAGTGTTGTCACTTGATAACGGGATCACATCATTAGAAGAATGATGTGATGGATAAGACCAAAACTATGAACGTAGCATATGATCGTGTCAGTTTATTGCTACTGTTTTCTCCATATCAATGTATCTGTTTATATGACCATGAGATCATGCACCTCCCGGACACCGGAGGAATACCTTATGTGTATCAAACATCACAACGTTGCTAGGTGACTATATAGGTGCTTTACGGGTATCTCCAAAGGTGTCTGTTGGGTTGGCATGGATCAAGACTGGGATTTTTCACTCCGTGTGACGGAGAGGTATCTCGGGGCCCACTCGGTAATACAACAACACAACAAGCCTTGCAAGCAATGTGAATAAGGAGTTAGTCACGAGATCTTGTATTATGGAACGAGTAAAGAGACTTGCCCTAACGAGATTGAACTAGGTATGGAGATACCGACGATCGAATCTCGGGAAAGTAACATACCGAAGGACAAAGGGAACAACATACGGGATTAACTGAATCCTTGACATAGAGGTTCAACCGATAGATATATTCGTAGAATATGTAGGAGCCAATATGGACATCCAGGTCTCGCTATTGGTTATTGACCGGAAAATGTCTCAGGTCATGTCTACAGAGTTCTCAAACCCGCAAGGTCTGCACACTTAATGTTCGGTAACGTTTCGCTATAGTTGAGTTATAGGTGTTGGTAGCCGAAAGTTATTCAGAGTACTGGATGAGATCTCGGACGTCACGAGGAGCTCGGAATGGTCCGGGGTAAAGATTGATATATAGGATGTCCTGTTTTGGTCATCGGAAAAGTTTTGGTTACTTCGATAGTGTACCGGGAGTGCCAAGAGGGTACCGGGGACCATCGAGAGTGGTGTTATGCCCGGAGGGGCCTCATGGGATGTGGGAGGAGACAAACCATCCCCTAGTGGGCTAGCCTAAGCCCGCACTAAGGCCCATGAGGTTTGAGAAGGAAAAAAACCCAAAGGTGGAAGAGGAGGAAAGGGTTTCCAAGTCGAGAGGAGGAATCCTATTCCTAGTAGGATTGGAGTAGGAATCCTGTTGGGGATGTTATCCCGTTATAAGACCCGCCCTATGAGGCCTGGTCAGAATAATGGTGGCTCTATCTGCATGGTCAAGATGGGCCGTTGTCAGAGCGAATTGCGCCAGACGTACGTTATGAAGAGGAGAATGGCCCAAGACTCGAAGAAGGCGACTCACGGCCCACATGAGGAAAGAGTCACCTGAAGTTTCCTTGCGTAAGAGACAAGGCGTGTTAGAGGTAGACTGGCTCATGAATTGTAATGAGATTTGGACTCTTGTAAACCTAGAGCCTCGACCTGTATATAAAGGCGAGTCTCTAGGGTTGATAGGGTTAAGTTAACATCAATCGAGAGCTAGGTCAAGCGAATACGCCCCCTTGTAATCGATACCCATAGCAATACACACGTAGCAGGACGTAGGCTTTTACCTCAATCTGAGGGACCGAACCTGGGTAAAATCGTCTCCCGTTTCCCGATCAACCCCTTTGAGTCGCCACATGGTTGCGATGGCTTCACCACTAAGTCCTTTCACGAGGACATCTGCCATGACAAAACCACGACAGTTGGCGCCTACCATGGGGCGAGCTCACGGTGGAGTTGAGTTGTCGAAGGGAGCCCTTTCAGGGTTCGGGAGCTATGCGGTCGAAATCATGACTAAGAGCCGCCATGGGAAGTACCACATCGACAATTCAAGTTGGGCTCCCGAGGGTGGTACAATCGAATCTGGATATCGGGTACCCTTTGGGAAGATCCACGTCTTCATTGGCAAGATCGGAGCACCAGTTCCCGAGTCGGACATCTACACCGACATCGTCGAGTTGGCTCGGCTCGCCCAACCCGCCACTTGTCCGTTCAAACAGCGTCTCGTCTTTGTTTGCTTCATGCAAGGAGCCGCCCTCCCGGAGGAGCCGGAAGCTGGTGGCGACAGCCATGTCAACTCTAATGGCGAGTCGTCGATTGGAGATACCGATTCAATCTACCCTCTCTATGAGGGAAGGCTGGGTGGTTTTCCTGATGCGGAGATATCCGAAGGACCACAGGAACCCGCCCGCCAAGTGGCCATCCGTATGGAAGAAGCCATGGCAGCTCAGGACCAGCCAAACACGGCGAACGCCAATGGGGCCAGCGGGTCAGGTAAGACCCCAGCTCAGGCCATGTCAGATCAGATGGCTGAGATGTCAAAACTCATGGCGGTAGTCGTGACGGCTGAAAACCAGGAAGAGGTTAACACCGAATTGGCTAATCTTTGTGAAGAGATGGCCCAGATACAGCGCCAGATCAATGCGGAGAAGACCCGGATGATGGATCGACAAGCCCAGATCGACGAAGAGGAGGAACATCCGAAGTTGGAGGCATGGCGACTTGAGCGCTAACAAGTCCCGTCAGAAGACGTTTATGAGAGGCGGCGCCAGAGTCGCATCCCACCCAACCTTAATCCAACTCTCCTATTTAGCAGCCCGCAAACGCCCGGCGTGGATCGTAGCCCTCCAGGCTAGGACGATCCACGTGGGGAGATTGTCCAGCCGTCGTTGCAGCCCCCGGTGAACCGGCAGGCGGCTCAGCACTTCCAGACACCTCATGGTCACTTCTCCAATCCGGTGGATAACGTGTTGGCTGCGACCCGCCACTTGGAGTCTCTCCCCATTCGTGGGAATACCACCCTTGAGGTGGAGGCACGAAATGCCATAGAGATGCTAAAGACAGCAGTAGTCCAGCAAGCTCAGTTTTCGTACAGTCGTGATTGTCTGCACTCCACGCCACAGGCGAGCCATGGGAAGAGTTGCCCAGATGACCCTCCGGCGGTTTCTAGTGACACTCGTCGACACCAACCTCGGATCGATCTGCCAAAGCCGCCAGCATCCAATGCTCACACGTTTGTCAATGCTACCCAAGCCGCCCGACAGGCCGAGGCAGAGGCAACGGGGGCCCTAGCGGGTCAAGGAGTTCCGGCTTATGCTCAACCAGCTCCAGGATACAGTAGACAAGGAAGGAATGTCGGGGTCCCTTGTCTATCTTTTTCTCTACGCAATGAGCACATGCCCAAAGACTTCAAAGGTCCCCGTAAGGTGCCCAACTATACTCATGATCTTGACCCAGGGGTGTGGGTTGAGAGTTATGAGCTGGCTATGGACATGCTCGATGCCAGTGATGCGGTCTATCCCAACTACAGGGTGCCCAACTACACGGACCTTAACAAAGCTTGTCCCAAGGATCCCTTTGCCCTACCCGTATCGATCAAATTATTGACGCTACGGCGGGTTGTCAGCGACTATGCTTTCTGGATCCGTACTTTGGGTACCACCAGATCAAACTGGCCAAGGAGGATCAGGAGAAAACGACCTTTATCACCCCCTTTGGTGCTTTTTTCTATGTCTCAATGCCTTTTGGGCTCAAGAGTGCAGGGGTGGCTTATGAGCGTTGTATCCAAAACTGTCTGCATAGTTAGATTGCATGCAACGCCCGTGCTTATGTTGATGACATCGTGGTAAAATCGCAGAAGAAGGAAACGCTTCTAGGTGATATCAAGGAGACATTCAACAACCTTCGGGTCTATCAGATGAAACTTAACCCAACGAAGTGCGTGTTTGGGGTTCCTGCAGGAAAGTTGTTGGGGTTTTTAGTATCCGATCATGGCATAAAGGATAACCCGGACAAGATCAAGGCGATTACATCTCTTGGGAAGCCAGCCAACATTAATCCAGTCCAACGAATGGCGGGTCGCATCGCAGCACTGAGCCATTTCATAAGTCGCCTTGGTGAGAAGGCTATCCCGCTCTATCAGTTGCTGAAGAAGATAGATCACTTTGTCTGGAACGATGCGGCCAATGAAGCCTTTGAGGCCCTCAAAAAACAACTTGCTGAGCCGCCTGTGCTGGCAGCCCCGGCTGACAAATAGCCGATGCTCTTTTACATTGACGCTAATTCTAAAGCGGTCAGCATAACGGTGGTTGTTGAGCGCAAGGAAGAAGGCAAGGAATACCCTGTCCAACGGTCGGTGTATTTCATTAGTGAGGTATTAACCTTGTAATAGCAGCGGTATCCACATTGGCAGAAGTTGTTCTTTGGGATTTTCATGGCAAGCCGGAAGTTCAAGCACTACTTCTTGGAGCACCCAATCACCATGGTCAGTTTCGCGCCCATCGAGGATATTATATAGAACCGAGAGGCCACCGAGCGGATTGCTAAGTGGATGATAGAGCTTGGTCCTCATCAGTGAAATATATGCCTCGTACTGCCATCAAGTCTCACGCGCTGGTAGGTTTCATCAATGATTGGACCGAGCTGCAGATTCAAGAAGACATGGCTGATTACACCTATTGGACGGTTCATTTTGATGGTTCTAGGCAATTGGAAGGTTCGGGAGCTGGGGTCTTGTTGTCATCCCCAAGAGGAGACATGTTTTGTTACGTTCTGCGGCTCATGTTTCCTTGCACACACAATGCAGCTGAGTATGAAGCTTTACTCCGTGGTCTCAGGATAGCTAAAGAGATGAACCTGAGTTGAGTCAGGTGCTTGGGCGACTCAGATTAGGTGGCCCACCATGTGTCAGGAACTTGGGACTCCAAGGACCTGTTGATGGCGGCTTACACACGTGCAATAACCAAGGTTGCGGGTTATTTCCATGGATATCAGGTTGACCATATTGATCGTTGACAGAACAAGGCGGTTGATGCTCTTTCCCGGCTTGGGTCACAACGTAAGCCTGTCCCTCCTAATGTATTATTGGATGTCTTACATAATCCTTCTGTGAAGTTGCTCTGTGAATATGACTTAGCGGTTCCTGATCCGGAGTCACAATTGGTGGCGGCTCTCAGAGCAGTTCCTGACTGGACGATATCCTACATGGCTTATTTGGCTTGAGGCAAGTTCCCATCTGATGAGGTTTTTGCTAGGCAGATAGTACCGCGATGCAAGTCCATGGTTATACATAAAGGCGAGTTGCACAAACGAAGCACTTGCAGGCGAGATATTCTCAATGAGATATATGCGGGCGACTGTGGACATCACGCTGGGTCACGATCTTTGGTGTCAAAGGCCTTTCGCCATGGTTTCTACTGGTTAACGGCTCATGCCGATGCGGAGGACATAGTGCGTCGATGTGATGGATGCCAGAAGTTCTGAGGTCAGGCCCATGTGTCGGCTCAGGAGTTGCACGTGATCCCCATTACATGGCCTTTTGCAGTTTGGGGGCTTGACATGGTCGGCCCGTTTAAAAAGTCTTCTCACAAAAAGACACATCTGCTGGTGGCGGTTGATAAGTTTACCAAGTGGGTCGAGGCAGAGCCGGTCAGGAATGCGAAGCAGAAACAACGGTTAAGTTCCTCAAGAAGCTCATCTTCCGTTTTGGTTACGCTCATAGCGTCATCACTGGCAATGGTACTAATCTGTCTAAGGGGGCAATGAAGGACTTCTATCAGTGAGAGCATATTCGGCTTGACGTATCCGCAGTAGCTCATCCACAATCTAATGGTCAAGCTGAGTGCACTAACCAGGAGATCTTGCATGGGATTAACCCCCGGCTCATGGTTCCTCTGCAGCGCCCTCTAGGTTGTTGGGTTGAAGAACTTCCTTTTGTACTATGGAGTATCAGAACAACATCTAACAGGTCCACTGGTTACACCCCTTTCTTTCTTGTCTATGGGGCAGAAGGGGTTCTCCCAAGCTATATGAAGCACGATTCTCCCAGAGTCACCGCATATGTTGAAGCTGATAATGAGCAAGAAAGTAAGGATTCTTTGGATGCTCTCGAGGAGGAGCGTGATTTGGCCGCAACACGATCGGCAATTTACAAACAAGACCTACGTCGTTACCATAGTCGACGTGTCAAAAGCCGGGTCTTTCAGGAGGGCGACTTGGCCCTTCAGTTGATTCAAGATCATGCGGGTATGCACAAGCTTTCACCCCCTTGGGAAGGGCCTTTCGTCGTCAGCAGGAACCTCTGCAATGGCTCGTATTACCTGATTGATTTATGCCTTTACAAGCCAACCACGGAGGAAGAAACAACTCGCCCCTGGAACGTTGCTCACCTGCGGCCCTATTATACTTAGAGTCATTGGCTCCTTATCTATGTACATACTTAGATCAGCGTCTTTACCGTTTCAGCCCATATATGAGCATGAGTCTTTATTGATTAGAATAAGCCTCCCAAGAGGATGGGTCGCCATCGGGGAGGCCATTTGTAAGTGCATCTAGTGCCCTTAGTGATTTTGGTGGTTTGAACACTTATAGGTCAAGTAACTAATGTGTTTATAAGTATACACAGGCTCTATAAGTTGCTCAGGAGTTTGAGTTATATGATGAATATCGACCCCTAAAAATGTATGTCTTCGGCTGAAGAAATTGGTCTTATGATGAAGACTTTGATCGCGAAGAAATTGCGATGAAATTGATATTCCTCATGAAGATATTGCAGATGAGGAATTCAGTGTGTTCCGAAGAAAATCAGTTGGAAGACTTTGAAGCGTGAAGATTTATTCTTTGTGTGTCAATTTCTTTACTATTGAGTCATAGGAACACCGTACTGTTAAAGGGGGTCGACGTAATACTACGGAATGAATTTCCTCATCATGCTCAACCCAAGCCTAAACCTACAAAATCCTCAAGTGATAAATATGAGAGACATGAGGACTCTCACAGTTGACAGTTCCGACCGTTGCCGCGATTCGCGCCACCTCACCGATCTTATCCACACCAACGGTGACAATATTAAAGGGCATTTATGTCAAATCATGTCGGGATGCTCCCAGGCTATAAATAGCCACCCCCACAACCACTAGCTGGTTGGCTGCTCCGCGAGAAACTAACACTTTACATTTAGAGCAACCAAAATTCCTCAGAGTCTTCGAGAGTAAATCATCAAGTGAGGAAATTCCCCAAACACCAAACCACAAACCAAAAACCAAGTGATTGAGCATCACTGAAGAATTTGTTCCTGTGTGGAACTGAAGCCTTTTACCTTTGAGGACTGTGCATCCTCCAGACAATTAGGCGTCATGCTCTAGAGCATCCAACAGTCGGGTCACCGGGTGACCGAGTTTGTGAGGGTTTCGAAGTCTGCCCTGAAGACTTACCACGAACGTTGGGCGAGGACTGTGTGTCCTTAGCTCAAGGAGAATACGGTAGGGACTGTGTGTCCCAGGACTGTGTGTCCTCTGGTTTCAATAACAAGCTGCTCCAAACCAGACATACAACTATCACAGCAGTTGGAACTCGGTCATCAACAATTGTGTTCATCGTGATACGGGTTCTATTTCTTCAATTCTTTCAATTCCTCAATATCGTATGTTGAAGACTTTCATTGTCACTATTTGAAGAATTTGCTGAAGACATTCTCTGAATTTCCTCAACCTCAAATTCTTCATACCAGTTAATCTTCACCTTCTTATTCTATGCATGCATACTGTGCAAACCGATTATCATAATCTTCATCAAGTAAACTATTGTTGTAATCGTTGCACCTCTGATCCTGTTCTATTTCCACTGCTCGTTATTCATCATTGAGGAATTTGCTCAAAAGGAATTTCCTCAGCGATGAAATTCTAAAAATCGCCTATTCACCCCCCCTCTAGTTGATATAACACACTTTCAATTGGTATTAGAGTAAGGTACTCCCTTGTTTTGTGTGATTTTGGTTTAACCACCTGGAGTTTTAGTTATGTCGACTGCAGGTATGATCAAGGTTACTCCAGGTTGTCCTACCTTCAAAGGAAAGGACTTTCCCTATTGGAAGACGAAGATGCAGATGCATCTTCAGGCTATTGACAATGATCTCTAGTACATTGTGGAACATGGAACTCCCTTCATCGCTGCTACTGTCTCTGCCGCTGATGTGAATAAATTCAAGCAACTTGTGTCACATCCCTAACCCTTAAGCAAGATAGCATTGTGCTCATGTCTTCTTTGCATTTGCATCTAAGAATTTTCAACAAAAACAACAAAGAGTCAAAGGAAAAACTCAAAACCCTAGCCACCATTTCAATTAAAGGAAATTTCAAACTAGTTCAAATCAATGAACCCAAAATGGCCTCAAGAAATGTTCAAACTTTCTGATAAATCATGAAAGTAAATGAGCATTGGAGAAAACTATTTTCTTGACACTTTAAGCATTTTAAATAAATGAAAAAGCCACTGGTTTCAAATTTAAAAATTGAAATCAGAAACTATAATTTTCCAAAAATGTTGAAAACCTTGGAAATGAGTGGGGATATTATAACAAATATTTCAGGAGGTCTAAAATAGTTTTTACTTTTTGTTTTGGAGCTGAAATAATTAGCAAAGCAATAAATAGCAAAACAGAAAAACAAAAACAGAGGAAATGGAAAAAGACTTACCTCTCGCCCAAGCCAGGCCCGGCCCATCTCCCCGCTCGTCCCCTCCCTCGCGCCAGTAGGCAGCAGGAGGTGGCCGCCGCCTCCTCCGACGCGGCCACGCACCTGCGTGCCTGCCTGGCCGCCGGTTCGCGCTGGCGACGATGGGGATAAGCTCCCCAGAGCTTCCCCTATCCATTCCCCACCTCGGTTCTTCCCCTCCTCCCGGATCCCCTCCTTCTCCCTGCTGCCGCCATTAGAGCCGAGCTCGAGCTCGAGCTGGCCGTTCCCCTGGCCATAGGAACCCCTCCTAGAGAACGCCATTAGCTCCGTCTCGTCGCCCTGGTCATCCCTGCAGAAGCCGAAGCTTTCTCGAGCCCTGCAACGCCCGCAACGCCGTCGTCTTCCACCTCCGGCCGCCGGACCTCTCCCGTCGATTCGTCGCCCCAGGCCTTCCCCGAGCCGTCTGAGCTCTGCTCTGCACTCCCTGTGAGCATGCGGTCGTTTTCCCTAAGTTTTCCCCGTCGATCCCCTCCTCTAGCCCTAGTTTCACCGGAGCCCGACGAGGATCGCCGCTGTCGCTCGTCGCCGGTAGCCCTCCGATGTCCAGCTCGTCCTTCCGATGGCACCAACAGCTCCAGGACGACGCGTAGATGCTGTAGCAGCTAAGAACCGAGCGTAGATCCCCCTGTTGCAAAGACCCCGATGACGCCCGAGCCTTGGCCGCCGCCAAGCTCGTCGCCGGCGTCATCTCCGGCCAGATCAGCCCCGGCTAGGCGCAGAAATGAAGCTGCGGGAGACGTGTCGTTCCTCTGGTGCTCTCCGCGCAACATTTGGCCCCCTGTGCGCCGTTTCCGAGCCCCTCCGCCGTGCTGGTGGTCGCCGGAGGCTCCCCGCCGGTGAGGACGACCTCGCCGCCGGTGGAGGTCGACGTGGCAAGCTAACCCAGCCGATTAGTGACTTAATCACTCGCTGACAAGTGGGCCCAAGGCCAAGTCAAACCTCAGTTAGGGCTGGTCAGCGCGGGATTAGTCCCAGAGAGGCTGACCAGTGGGGCCCCCCTGTCAGGTTTGACCTGAACAGGTCGGCTGACCTGCTGACGTCAGCCTGATGCAATAAATGGAATTTCCAGTTTAAAACTAATTCAGGAAATTGCTAAAAATTGCAAAAATCATAGAAATTAATCTGTAACTCCAATGAAAATAAATTATATATGAAAAAGTATCAGAAAAATTCAAGGATTCTGATTATGCTATTTTCAACTATGTTTGAAAAAGTTACAGGACCCTAATTTGTGAAATAAGGAATAATTCAATTCTTTTAATCACTTTATAAATGGAATTTGCCAAAATATCCAAATTTCATTATAAATGCAATGATCACACACTGCCCTAGATATAAATGAGTACCATAACATGACATTTCATGCATGTTAACATTAAGTTGATCTGAGCATCAGGTCGAATCAATTAAACCGGTATCCGAGAATACCCGTTTGAATTGCTATTCGAATGTGATTCAAATCAACTCTAAACCTGAAACATCTTGATTATAATAACTTATCACTTTGCATTCCCATGCCATGCTCATGCATCATTTTGATTGCATATGATTGTTATTGAATGTTGCCATTCATTTCGGTAGGCTCCGCACCCCCGGATTCCACCAAATATCCGTTTGACGGATATCGTTCCTCCTCTGAGCAACAAGGCAAGCAACCCTTTTGATCATCCCGATAAATCCAATGTTCTTGCTCCTGCACCTATTTATTGCATTTAAGGTCAAATGCTTCAACTGCTTTTGCCACGATAGTTGGACCCACTTCCTTTGCATGACCTAACCTTTTCACAGTAAATAGCCAAACCTTGCAACCTAGCATACCTGGTAGTTGCTTGAGCTATGATGTGCCTTATCCTGCTATGCATGCTATGCTTAGAGTTGTGTATGGTCTGTCATCTGGGAGATGAACAGAAATGTGGAATGTGTTCGGTGAGCAAAGGTTGTGTGTTGAACTTGATTTGGTAAAGGTACCGGTGAAAGGCTGTGTAGGAGTACATGGCGGGTTGTTTCATTGGAACTGTCCTTAGGAACTGAGTTCCGTGTATGTAATCCAAGACTAGATACTACCACATGATGGGCCCTGAAATATGACCCCGCTCGGCCTATTAATCGCGTAGTACTCGGTCCAGGAGTTGCAAGTAGTTTCTGGTGTTTATAGTAATGCTGGAGGCCGTGCATGGTGCTGACCTGAGAGGTGGACCGTGATGCGGTAGGCAGTGGCACGGTGTACCAGGTGGCACCCGGATGGTGGGCTTGGGAACCCTGCGCACATCGTTTGAGGCCGCGGCGGAAACCTCGGCCGGACTACCGTACGGGTTACTCTCAGTTAGGCGATAAACCTGGACTAGGTACTAGTGTGGTTAACGGTCGTGGCCGACTCCCTCGCTGGGCTTCCGCTTGAAGGTTGCCAAGGTGCATGATGTGCACATGGAGATAAGTGGCGGGAGCGTGTGTGACGAAGTACACCCCTGCAGGGTTCTGATCTATTCGAATAGCCGCGTCCGCGGATATGGACTACTTGGAGACATATGTTGTTCATAGATAACTTCAATGGCTACTCATAAAATTGTCAAGATAAGCGTGAGTGTCGTGGACGGCATTTCTGTATGGAGACGGAATGATTCCACGATAGTGTATTGTTGTGGTGTTAGTGGACTCGTGTGCGAGAAATCAAGTTGTCAAAACTAATTTCAAAATGCAAGTTGTCTAGCCACGAGTCAAATGCTGGCTTTCCGCATGAAACCCCACAATACCTTTTGATACCTTGCATGAGTAGTTAGTTCTCCTAAAGTGTTGCTGAGTACCTTCGTACTCATGTTTGCTTAATAAATGTTGCAGAGGTTGCTAATGACCCTAATGGAGGGTTCTTCATAGACATCGACGACGACGAGTAGCTGGTGTCCCAGCTACGATCTGGCCCTACGTCGGCTCTGTAGTATAGTCAGGCCACGTGCCTACTAGTTGCCCTGTCTGTACCCAGACAGTTTATAACTCTTCCGCTGGCTTGTATTGTATGACTGCTATTATGGGTCGTGAGACCCTTAATGTGTAATATTATGTGTGTGGCTCTTCCGAGCCTCTTAAATAAAGCTTGTATGTTTATGGTTATGTTGTGATGCCATCGATCTATCTATACATATCGGAATGCCATGCGTACGTGTGTCGTACTTGATATGTATGGGGTTCGATTACCTAGTCGTGAACTTTAGTAGCACTCCTTACAAGGAAATGCCCCTTTGTGGTCCAACGAGCCTTGGTAGTTCGCTACTGCTCCGGACACATTGGTTGACCGGCATGTGTCCTTCTTAGCTGCTGTGTCTGTCCCCTTTGGGGAAATGTCACGCGATGTAATGGAGTCCTTGTAGCTTGCTACGACTCGTCTACATTCGCCGGTGACCGACACCTGCTTTGTTGGGTCATGTATGCCTGTCCTTGTGCGGTACTGCCACTTTGGTTTATGACTAGACATGTCGATCCGGGTTCTTTGACATTGGATTGCTAGCGATACTATCGCATACGTGAGTCAAAAGACGCAAACGGTCCCGGCTAAGGTAAGGCTGCAGCCGTGGAGTTAAACGTGCGTGAGACCACAAAGGGATGCGATGGGTTACAGGCTAGATTCCTATGGCTTAGGATCGGGGTCCCGACAACTTGATTCTCAAGCGAATAATATCATCTGTGGCCATCTGAGCAAACGTCAGTATGGCAGAGTGAGTGCTTTGGGCATAGCAAAGCTTATCTAGGATAGGCTGTCCAAAGTCAATGAAGGAATTTCAACTCATTGTGACTCTCGTGTTGATGTTCTTCACAATCGCTTCAAGAGGCTTGACAATGAAAGCTGCCAAGATACCTTTGATCGCCTCACTAACATCTCAAATGAACTGCAAGCACTGGGAGCTCGGGACATCACTGACCATGGAGTTGTGAAGAAACTACTGAAATCTGTGGATCCATCATTTGATACACTGGTTCTGATGATTCAATAAAGAGCAGACTATAAGATGCTTGATCGTGCTAATATACTCGAAAGACTCAATACTCATGAGTTTCAAGAGGAAGAAAAGAGAGATCTATATGGACCAAGCTACTCTAGATCTCGTGCGTTGAAGGCCAAAGCAATTTCCTCATCCGAAGAAGAATACTCAGATTACAGCATTGCTGATCCTGAAGAACTTGGATAGGAGCTTGCAATGCTCGTGAGGAAATTCCAGAAGTTTACAAGGCGTGGCTAGTTTGGTAAATCTTCAAGAAGAGATATGAGGAAATTAGAATCTTCATGTGAGGACTACAAGAAAAGAACCTGCCACAAATGCAAGAAATCTGGTCACTATATTGCTGATTGTACTCGCTGGGTGAAGGAATCAAAGAAGAAGAAATAAAAGGATGAAAGTTATGATGAATCGAAGAAAAAGAAGAAATCTTAAAAATCCTCATCCTCAAAGTCCTCATCACACAAGAAGACTAGTTTCAGAAAGGCTCGGGCACTCATTGGCAAGGAAATGGATTCTGAGGAAGAATATGAGGAATGTGAAGAAGAGGAAGGTTCTGAAGAAGACTCGGAGTCTGGTGTGGCAAGTCTTGCACGGGCTACCACATTCGTCAGCAAGTTAATCTTCAACCTTGAAGAAAATGGCAACGCTATCTACACTGATGACTATGCTGATGATTTCGTTCCAACCTATTTCTTCATGGCAAAAGGTTCAAAGGATGACAAACCCAAGAGTACTAAGTGGGTTCTTGATAGTGGGTGCTCAAACCACATGACTGGTGATAGAAGCTTGCTGATGAATATGCCACTGACTCCATCGCCACCGAAGCAAATCACTTATGCTGACAAAGGTAAAAGCAAGATATTGGGACTTGGCAAAGTGGCTCTTTCCAAGGACACACACATGGACAAAGTGATGCTTGTCGAATCCCTTGGGTTTAACCTCATGTCAGTCTCAATGCTTTGTGATCTTGATATGGTTGTTATGTTTGGAAAGTATAGATGTGTAGTCATCATGGAATCTGACAGATCCAAAGTCTTCAAAGGCTGTAGGAGAGGAGATTTGTACATTGTTGATTTTTCCACAGGTCCTCAACCAGCCACATGCTTACTAGCAAAAACCTCAGAAGGCTGGCTATGGCATCGAAGATTTGGTCATGCAGGGACGAGGAATTTGCACACGCTGGCGAAGAAAAAGCATGTCATTGGCATCGAATCCATCAAATTCCTCAAGGACCACCTCTATGGTGCTTGTGAGTGTGCAAAAATGACCAGATCCAAACACCCCTCGAAGACCATCATGACTACTACTCATCCGTTTGAATTGCTTCACATGGATTTATTTGGACCTACTCATTATGCTACTCTAACCAATGTAGCATCCTTATATGGCTTTGTCATCGTGGATGACTATTCTCGATATACTTGGGTGCATATCATTCTGTATAAAACTGAAGTGCAGGAAGTCTTCAAATGATTTTACTCAAGGGCCTCGACAAACTTCTCCGTCAAGATCAAAAACATCAGGAGTGACAATGGGACATAATTCAAAAACACTGCTATTGATGATTATCTTGATGAACTTGGTATTACTCATGAATTATCTGCTCCTTATACTCCTCAACAGAATGGCGTCATTGAATGCAAGAACATGACTCTGGTTGAAATGGCATGAACCATGCTTGAAGAATATCAGACTCCTCGTCGTTTCTGGCCTAAAGCTATCAACACTTCTTGCCACATCATCAACAGGGTATATCTTCACAAATTCCTCAAGAAAACCTCATATGAACTCCTCACTGACAAGAAACCCAATGTAAGTTATTTCAAAGTCTTCGGTGCAAGATGCTGGATTAGAGATCCTCACCATAGCTCAAAATTTGCACCTAAAGCACATGAGGGTTTTATGCTTGGATACGGAAAGGACTCTCACACCTACAGAGTCTTCAACAACTATCACAACAAGGTTGTTGAAACTGTAGATGTGCGGTTCTATGAAACTAATGGCTCACAAAGAGAGCAATTGCCTCGTGTGCTAGATAAATTATCTCCTGAGGAAGCAATCAAGTTCAAAGCTACTGAAGACATTGTTCCTACTGAGGAAATTGCTGAAGAAATCGTCCACGACACTGATGAAATTCATGAAGGTGCTCCTGAGGAAATTGATCCAGAGCAAATTCCTCAGCGCAGACAAAATCCTCAACCTACTCATCCAAGGATTGCAAATTAAGTAGAACTTGACAAAATCCTCGATGACATCAACGCGCCAGGTGCTCTCACTCGCTCAAAAGCTTCACACTTAGTTAAGTTTTGTGGGCATTCCTACTTTGTGTCTATCACAGAACCCTCAAAAGTTGCTGAAGCTATCACGGAACCTGAGTGGATTCAAGCCACGCAAGATGAACTTCTTCAATTCAAGCTAAATGACGTGTGTGAACTCGTCAAATGACCAGATCCTCGCAAGCACAATATCATCGGTACCAAGTGGATTTTCCGAAACAAGCAAGATGAGGATGGTCAAGTGGTGACGAATAAGGCACGACTTGTAGGCCAAGGCTACACACAGGTTGAAGGAATTGATTTTGATGAAACTTTTGTACCTGTTGCTAGACTTGAAGTTATTTGAATTCTACTTGCTTATGCTAATCATCATAACATTACCTTATATCAAATGGATGTGAAAAGTGCATTCATCAATGGTAAGCTTGAGGAAGAAGTATATGATGCTCAGCCCCCAGGTTTTGAGGATCCGTAGAATCCATACAAAGTCTTCAGACTAAAAAAGGCACTCTATGGCCTCAAGCAAGCCCCTCGGGCATGGTATGATACATTGAATGAATTCCTCATGAAGAAAGGCTTCAAACCTGGTTCACTCGATCCTCTTTTCACAAAATCCTATGATAATGAACTATTTCTGTGCCAAATATATGTCGACGACATCATCTTTGGTTGTACTGACAAATGCTACAGTGATGAATTTGCTTACATGATGAGTACAGAATATCATATGTCTATGATGGGGGAGCTAAAATTCTTCTCAGGTCAACAACGCAATGGCATCTTCATATCACAGGATAAATACCTCAAGGATGTTCTGAGGAAATTCTACATCAATGAATGCAAAGGCGCCAAGACTCCCATGCCTACCAATGGCCACCTCTGCACCGACGAAAATGGTAAAGATTTCGATCAGCAGGTGTATTGCTCGATGATTGGCTCTCTATTGTATCTATGTGCATCTAGGCCAGATATAATGCTTAGTGTTAGCATGTGTGCTCGTTTTCAAGCAAAACTGAAGGAATCACACCATAAGGTTGTGAAGCATATTCTACGATACTTAGCTCAGAAACCAAAACTAGGATTATGGTACCCCAAGGGCACAAATCTTAATCTCGTGGGATATTCTGATTCAGACTATGCTGGTGACCGTGTGGATCGCAAGTCAACATCTGGCACTTGTCATTTCCTCGGGAGATCATTAGTCTGTTGGTCCTCAAAGAAGCAGAATTGTGTTTCTCCCTTCACTTCTGAAAATGAGTATATTGCTGCTGGATCATGTTGTGCTCAATTGCTATGGATGAAGCAAACCCTCAAAGACTACAACATCATTATGAAAAAGGTGCCTCTCTACTGCGACAATGAGAGTGCAATCAAGATCGCATACAACCCAGTACAACACTCGAAAACTAAGCTCATCCATATTCGTCGTCATTTTCTTCGGGACCATGTCCTCAAGGGCAATATCATCAGCGACCATGTGAATACTGACGGTGAACTAGCAGATATTTTCACTAAGCCCTTGGATGAGAAAAGGTTTTGCTAGTTGAGGTGTGAGCTAAATATCTTAGAGTCTTCAAATGTTTTGTGAAAACATGCACACATCCTAACACTTACGCAAAATTGATGACTTAGATGTGCAACACACGAAGAATCTGTTTTCTTCAATCAATGAAGAATATCACTCTTAGTGTGAGGAAATTAATGAAGATTTGGTTCTCAGGGCCCTACGACAATTGTACGCGGTGCCTGAAATCATCATTCTTGTACGGTGGGTCACGCCACCACCCAACTTTGAAATTCTTCAAGCTGTTTTTCCTCAAAGTTTTAATTCATTAATCTGACACTTAGTCACAAAATCCTCAAGTCTTTCAAAATCATCAAAATTCTCAAATTCTTTAAAACATTTGATGATTTTCATTTGCCTATATATATATATATATGTGTGTGTGTGTGTGTGTGTGTGTGTGTGTGTGTACATATATATATAGATAAATATATATATACATATATATATGTATCTATATATATGTACATATATATAGATACATATATATATATAGACTGAGATTTCAATGTCCTCAACATCATTCACTTATAGCACATTCTTCAATTTGGTATTTCATCTAAGTGAATGTGATCAGACCCGACTCCCCTCTATGCTATACTCAACCCAATCTACTCATTTCTTCATATGCGTTCTACTTGAAACTTGTTTAAAATCCTCACTGTGTCCTTGTCAACTGAGGACTTTGCAACGAAATCCTCAATTCTCCAAAAATGAATTTTATAATCTTACACAGTAACTGGACACACTACCCATGATCGGATAAGCACGATCTCCACCGCTTCAATCGTGGGCTCCACGTGTCGTGTGGAGACGAATAGGCAAGGGCAGTTCGGTCCGAAAGATTCGCCCAAACAGTTTTTCACTTGAGCTATAAATAGGCCCTTACCCCCCCTCAGTTAAAACCCTTCGTCCTCTCATCAACTCTCCGCTCGAGCTCAACCCTAGCGCCACCGCTAGCAACCTCGTCGCCGGTGAGGAACAACTTCCCCGCCTCGCCCTCGCCGTCGCCGAACTCACGCCGGAAGCGGAATCTCTTCCTCCGCAACAGCCGTAGCTGACTTCTGTCGCCAAGTTAGGGCGCAGTAGATCTGAACACAAGAGCTTCTCACTTTTACTGCTCATGTTCTTTGTGTTCTTCACTCAGGGTAATTAAACTCTTATTTTACTGCCTCTGTTGATCTATTATTTCACTTTAGATTCTCGAAATCTGTTTTTCCTCAGTGTCTGTCAGCCTCGCACACTCATTCCTCAAACACTTGACGAATTTCACTAAGCCACTCAAATTCTTCATGAGATTCCTCAATTGTGTAAATTCTCGAATCTGCACAACTCTGGAACCCAAGATCAGAATGCTTAGTCAAATTCCTCAACCCACTGGTCAAATTCCTCAACTTCTAAAATTTTCAATTTCTTCAAATTTGAGAACGCATATGACCTCTCCAAATTCTTCGCACCCATACTCTATTCATAGGTACAAAATGTCAGCTGATGAATCACTAGGTTCTCATCAACTTAACTCATTTGCAGCGTTCCTCGAAGAAACTTTACCACTGTCATCAAAATATTCAAGATTGCATAGTCCTCAGCAAAAACCTCGGTTAAAGAAAATGGAAGATGACAGATAACAAAAGGGAGGAAAGAATCTTGAATAGAACACTGCAGTTGATATTCCTTAAGAAATATATGCTGACTACTGCACTCGTGATGAGGAAATATATGGCAAAGAAACCATGGCAAAGCATAAGATAAGGCTTCAGAAAACCGAACACAGGTGGGCTCAAGAGTGGAAGGAATACTGCTATGTAACTCCAAAATATGCGAAGAAATTTGCCCTCAAGCCACGTGGCAAGAGGCCTCCTCAGGATGATTGCTACCTCTTGAGCTTGCGTTGGTTTTTCCCTTGAAGAGGAAAGGGTGATGCATCACAGTAGCAGTAAGTATTTCCCTCAGTTTGAGAACCAAGGTATCAATCCAGTAGGAGTATCAAGCCAAGTCTCCAAAGTACCTGCGCAAAAACAGCAAACTTGGACCCAACGCTACAAAGGGGTTGTCAATCCCTTCACGATTGATTGCAAGGTGAGATCTGAAGGTGGAAAGTGCAACAAAGTAAAAGTGTAGGGCTGAAAATATGTTGTGAAGTAGACCCTGGGGCCATAGTGTTCACTAGAGGCTTCTCTCATGATAGCAAATATTACGGTGTGTGAACGAATTACTGTCGAGCAATTGATAGAATCGCGCAAAGTCATGACAATATGTAAGGCAATGATCATACATATAGGCATCACGTCTGAGACAAGTAGACCGATACTTTCTGCATCTACTACTATTACTCCACACATCGACCGCTATCCAGCATGCATCTAGTGTATTGAGTTCATAACAAACAGAGTAATGCCTTAAGCAAGATGACATGATGTACATGGATAAATTCATGCAATAGATATAAACCACATCTTTTTACCCATGATGGAAACTACACGATGCGTCTCTCGCTACCCCTTCTGTCACTGGGTGAGGTCAACGCACGGTATGAACCCAAAACTAAGCACTTCTCCCATTGCAAGAATTATAGATCAAGTTGGCCAAACGAAACCCACAACTCGAAGAGAATTACAAGGATATGAAATCATGTATATAAGAGATCAAAAGAAACTCAAATAAGATTCATAGATAACCTGATCATAAATCCACAATTCATCGGATCTCGACAAACACACCGGAAAAGAGGATTACATCAGATAGATCTCGATGAAGATGATGGAGACCTTTTTATTGAAGATCCAAGAGAGAGAAGAAGCCATCTAGCTACTAGCTATGGACCCGAAGGTCTATGGTGAACTACTCACGCATCATCGGATAGGCAATGGTGTTGATGAAGAAGCTTGCGGCGGCGAAAAAGTATTTTCGTGGCTCCCTCCCATGGTTTCAAATATTTCAGGGATTTATAGGCGGAAGAAGTAGGGAAAGGAGCCACGGGGGGCCCACGAGTCCGCTAGGTGCGCCCCCCAGGCCGCGGCTAGGGGGCTTGTGGCCTCCCCTAGTGCCCTTTGCCTTTGTTCTCAAGCTCCCTGCGTATCTTCTATTCCGGAAAAAATCTTTTCGGAGGTTTTCTTCCGTTTGGACTCCGTTTGATATTCTCCTCTGAAAACGTCAAAAACACGGAAACAACAGGAACTGGCACTTGGCACTGAGTTAATAAGTTAGTCCCAAAAAATATATAAAAATGCATACAAAGCATCCAAAGTTGACAAGATAATAGCATGGAACCATAAAAAATTATAGATAGGTTGGAGACATATCAAGCATCCCCAAGCTAAACACCTGCTCGTCGTCGAGTAGGGAAGTGATAAAGAATGAATTTTTGGTGTGGAATGCTACCTAGCATATTTGTCCTTTGTAACTTCTTTCATGTGACATGAATGTTCAGATCCGTAAGATTCAAAACAATAGTTTGCTATTGACATGAAAGGAATAATACTTCAAGCAAACTAGCAAGGTAATCATGAACTTTCGAAATAACAAGGCCAAAGAAAGTTATGCCTACAAAATCATATAGTCTGGCTATGCTCCATCATCCCCTCACAACGAATTTAAATCATGCACAACCCCGGTATTGGCCTAGTAATTGTTTTCGCACTCTTACTTTCTCAAACTTTTTCAACTCTCACGCAATACATGAGCGTGAGCCATGTATATACCACTATAGGTGGAATAGAGTGTGGTGGAGGTTGTGAGGCAAAAGGGAGGAGATAGTCACATCGACTAGGCGTATCAAAGGGCTATGGAGATGCCCATCAATAGGTGTCAATGAAAGAGTAGGGATTACCATGCAACGGATGCACTTAGAGCTATAAGTGTGTGAAAGCTCAAAAGGAGAACTAGTGGGTGTGTATCCAACTTGCTTGCTCACGAAGACCTAGGGCAATTTTGAGGAAGCCCATCATTGGAATATACAAGCCAAGTTATATAATGAAGATTCCCACTAGTATATGGTGGTGGAAAAACAAGAGACTCTCAATCATGAAGAACATGGTGCTATTATGAAGCACAAGTGTAGAAAAAGTTAGTAGCATTGTCCCTTCTCCCTTTTTCTCTCTTTTTTTTGGGCTCTTCGGCCTCTTTTTTTCTTTTTTTCATTTTTTTGGTGGGCAAATTTGGCCTCTTTTCATTTTTCCTCACATGGGACAATGCTCTAATAATGATGATCATCACACTTTTATTTACTCACAGCTCAGTGCTTAGAATAATTATGACTCTTATAGGAAATGCCTCCGGTAGTGTACCGGGATGTGCAACGATCTAGCTTAGCGTATGACGTTGAAACATCTCGCTAGATATCTTACGATCATGCCATCATGCAATGGCAATATGTAAGTGACGGCAGAAGTCATGAGACGGAACGGTGGGAGTTGCATGGGAATATATCTCGGAATAGCTATGAAAAGGCAATGATAGGTAGGTATGGTGGTTGTTTTGAGGAAGGTCTATGGTGGTTTTGTATACCGGCGAAAGTTGCGCGGCACTAGAGAGGCTAGCAATAGTGGAAGGTGAAAGTGCATCTATACCATGGACTCACATTAGTCATGAAGAACTCACATACTTATTGCGAAAGTTTGTATTAGTAATCGAAACAAAGTGCTAAATGCATACTCCTAGGGGAAGGGTTGGTAGGTGTTAACCATCGCGCGATCCCGACCGCAACACAAAGGATGACAATCAATAAATCAATTATGCTCCGACTTCCTAACATAGCGGTTCACCATACGTGCATGTTACGGGAATCACTAACTTCAACACAAGTATTTCTAGATTCACAACACCTTACTAACATGACTCTTAATATTACCAAATCCATGTCTCAAAACTAATTGAAAGGAATCAAACTTCTCTTTACTAATCAATGCACATGAATATGGAAGTTTTATTGTATCCTCTTTGGATGCCTATCATCTTTAGGACTACTTCATAGCACAAGCCAACTACCAAGTTACTCAGGGAGATCACTCTCAAAAAGTTACAAGTGAAGATCGAGAGTTCTTATTTCTCCAAAATATGACACCGTCGTGCTCTAAAAAGATCTAAGTGAAGCACTTAGAGCAAAGTTATCTAGCTCAAAAGATATAAGTGAAACACATGCGAGCTAAATTGCATAACTCAAAAGATATAAGTGAAGCTCAATGAGTATTCTAGCAAATTCACGATGAGTGCATGTGTCTCTCAAAAGGTGTGCAGAAAGGATGATTGTGACACAACAAAAAGAAAAGACTCCTATAATACACGACGCTCCAAGCAACACACATATCATGTGGTGAATAAAAATATAGCTCCAAGTAATGTTACCGATGGATTGAAGACGAAAGAGGGGATGCCTTCCCGAGGCATCCCCAAGCTTACGCTTTTTGGTGTCCTTGGATTTGGCTTGGGATACCTTGGGCATACCCAAGCTTGAGTTGTTTCCACTCTTTATCCCATTGTCCATGAGAACATCACCCAAAACTAGAAAACTTCACAACACAAAACTTAAACAGAAACTCGTGATATCATTAGCACAGGAAAGCAAACTACCACCTCTTTAGGTATTGTAGCAAACTTGATTTCTATTTATATTGATGTTAGATTACTATATTCTCACTTTTCCATGGCTAGTACCCCCCCCCCCCCCCCGATACTATCCATAGTTTCATCAAAATAAGCAATCAACACAACAAAAACATAATCTGTCAAAAACAGACCAGTCTGTAGCAATGTGTATACTTCGTATACTTCTGGTATCTCAAAAGTTATGAAAAATTACTAAAATTTTGGCAATTAACATATCAACCAGTAGCAAAATAAATCAATTGAAAAGCTCTTTCTAGATAAAAATGAAAAATAATTTTGTGAGAAAATAGTTTCTGTCTTTTTCAGCAAGATCAAACAAACATCACCAAAACTAGTCATAAAGGTTTTACTTGGCACAAACACAAAAAGAAACACAAATAACACAATCATAACAGAATTACGATGGTGTGGACACAACAAAACAGAAAGCAAAAAGTAAAGATAAATTCATTGGGTTGCCTCCCAACAAGCGCTATTGTTTAAAGCCTTTTAGCTAGGCATTGGTAATTGAATGATGCTCACACAAAAGACAAGAATTGAAGCACAACGAGATTATCGTAAAGCATGTGAAAATCACATCTAAGTCTAACATAATTCCTATGCATAGGCATTTTATAGGAAAACAAATTGGCAAGACAACCAATAGTTACCAAATGCAAGGAAGAAGAAAGAGACAATAGCAATCTCAATATAACGAGAGGTAATTTGGTAACATGAAAGTTTCTACCACAATATTTTCCTCTCTCATAGCAATTACATGTGCGATCATAATCAAATTCAACAATATAGCTATCACAAAGGATATTCTTTTCATGATCCACATGCATGCAAAGTTGACGCTCTTCAAAAATAGTGGGATTATCATCAACTAAAGTCATGACTTCTCCAACCCCACTTTCAATGTTATTGCAAATATCATATTCATCATGAGGCTTAAACAAATTTTCAAGATCATAAGAAAAATAATTACCCCAATCATGATCATTGCAACAAGTTGTGGACATACCAAAACTAGCATCCCCAAGCTTAGGGTTTTGCATATTTTTAGCATGATTATCATTAATCGAATTTATAATGAAATCATTGCAATCATGATTTTCATTCAAGGAGCCCTCATGAATCACTTCATAAATTTCTTCATCACGATTTTCAGATTCACGCATTTCAAGAAAAACTCCATAGAGGAAGTCAAGTGCACTCAACTCACTAGCAAATGGTTCAACATAATTGGATCTCATTAAGAGATTAGCAAGTGGATGAGGATCCATATCAATACACTTTCTGCAAGCGAAGATGCAACCATATTGAAGGCACATAGCACACAAGCAAAGAAAAGGCAAATATTTTTGTAAATTTTTGTTTTTCAGAAGTGGGGGAGAGTAAAACCAGAGGCAAAAAAGTAAATGCAAGAGATGAGTTTGCGACAGTTACTTGGATAAGCTCCACTTAGAACAGTCCCCGATGCCAGAAATTGACACGTTGGAGGAAGACTATTCTTGACTTGATGCTCCCCGGCAACGGCGCCAGAAATTGGCACATTGACGGGAGACTATTCTTGTCTTGATCCTCCCCGGTAATGGCACCATAAATTCTTCTTGCTATTTCTTGAGCTTGCGTTGGTTTTTCCCTTGAAGAGAAAAGGGTGATGCAGCACAGTAGCAGTAAGTATTTCCCTTGGTCTGAGAACCAAGGTATCAATCCAGTAGGAGTATCAAGCCAAGTCTCCAAAGTACCTGCGCAAAAACAACAAACTTGCACCCCAACGCTACAAAGGGGTTGTCAATTCCTTCACGATTGATTGCAAGGTGAGATCTGAAAGTGGAAAGTGCAACAAAGTAAAAGTGTAGGGCTGAAAATATGATGTGAAGTAGACCCGGGGGCCATAGTGTTCACTAGAGGCTTCTCTCATGATAGCAAATATTACGGTGGGTGAACGAATTACTATCGAGCAACTGATAGAACCGCGCAAAGTCATGACGATATCTAAGGCAATGATCATACATATAGGCATCACGTCCGAGACAATAGACCGATACTTTCTGTATCTACTACTATTACTCCACACATCGACTCAAGAGCTTCTCACTTTTACTGCTCATGTTCTTTGTGTTCTTCACTCAGGGTAATTAAACTCTTATTTTACTGCCTCTGTTGATCTATTATTTCACTTTAGATTCTCGAAATCTGTTTTTCCTCAGTGTCTGTCAGCCTCGCACACTCATTCCTCAAACACTTGACGAATTTCACTAAGCCACTCAAATTCTTCATGAGATTCCTCAATTGTGTAAATTCTCGAATCTGCACAACTCTGGAACCCAAGATCAGAATGCTTAGTCAAATTCCTCAACCCACTGGTCAAATTCCTCAACTTCTAAAATTTTCAATTTCTTCAAATTTGAGAACGCATATGACCTCTCCAAATTCTTCGCACCCATACTCTATTCATAGGTACAAAATGTCAGCTGATGAATCACTAGGTTCTCATCAACTTAACTCATTTGCAGCGTTCCTCGAAGAAACTTTACCACTGTCATCAAAATATTCAAGATTGCATAGTCCTCAGCAAAAACCTCGGTTAAAGAAAATGGAAGATGACAGATAACAAAAGGGAGGAAAGAATCTTGAATAGAACACTGCAGTTGATATTCCTTAAGAAATATATGCTGACTACTGCACTCGTGATGAGGAAATATATGGCAAAGAAACCATGGCAAAGCATAAGATAAGGCTTCAGAAAACCGAACACAGGTGGGCTCAAGAGTGGAAGGAATACCGCTATGTAACTCCAAAATATGCGAAGAAATTTGCCCTCAAGCCACGTGGCAAGAGGCCTCCTCAGGATGATTGCTACCTCTTGAGCTTGCGTTGGTTTTTCCCTTGAAGAGGAAAGGGTGATGCATCACAGTAGCAGTAAGTATTTCCCTCAGTTTGAGAACCAAGGTATCAATCCAGTAGGAGTATCAAGCCAAGTCTCCAAAGTACCTGCGCAAAAACAGCAAACTTGGACCCAACGCTACAAAGGGGTTGTCAATCCCTTCACGATTGATTGCAAGGTGAGATCTGAAGGTGGAAAGTGCAACAAAGTAAAAGTGTAGGGCTGAAAATATGTTGTGAAGTAGACCCTGGGGCCATAGTGTTCACTAGAGGCTTCTCTCATGATAGCAAATATTACGGTGTGTGAACGAATTACTGTCGAGCAATTGATAGAATCGCGCAAAGTCATGACAATATGTAAGGCAATGATCATACATATAGGCATCACGTCTGAGACAAGTAGACCGATACTTTCTGCATCTACTACTATTACTCCACACATCGACCGCTATCCAGCATGCATCTAGTGTATTGAGTTCATAACAAACAGAGTAAGGCCTTAAGCAAGATGACATGATGTAGATGGATAAATTCATGCAATAGATATAAACCACATCTTTTTACCCTTGATGGCAACTACATGATCCGTGCCTCGCTACCCCTTTTGTCGCTGGGTGAGGTCACCGCACGGTATGAACCCAAAACCAAGCACTTCTCCCATTGCAAGAATTATAGATGAAGTTGGCCAAACGAAACCCACAACTTGAAGAGAATTACAAGGTTATGAAATCATGCATATAAGAGATCAGAAGAAACTCAAATAAGATTGATAGATAATCTTATCATAAATCCACAATTCATCGGATCTCGACAAACACACTGCAAAAGAGGATTACATCGGATAGATCTCCATGAAGATCATGGAGAACTTTGTATTGAAGATCCAAGAGAGAGAAGAAGCCATCTAGCTACTAGCTATGGACCCGAAGGTCTATGGTGAACTACTCACGCATCATCGGAGAGGCAATGGTGTTGATGAATAAGCCCTCCGTGTCTGAATCCCCCCTCCGGCAGGGCACCAGAACATGCCCCGGATAGGATCTTGCGGAGACAGAAGTTTGCGGCGGCGGAAAAGTATTTTCGTGGCTCCCTCCCGTGGTTTCAGATTTTTCAGGAATATATAGGCGGAAGAAGTAGTGCAAAGGAGCCTCGGGGGGCCCACAAGCCTGCTAGGCGCCCCCTAGGCCGCGGCTAGGGGGCTTGTGGCCTGCCCTGGTGCCCTTTCCCTTGGTTCTCAAGCTCCCTCTGTATCTTCTGTTTTGAAAAAAATCTATTTGGAGGTTTTATTCCGTTCGGACTCCGTTTGATATTCTCCTCTGAAAAAGGTCAAAAACACGGAAAAAACAGGAACTGGCACTTGGCACTGAGTTAATAAGTTAGTCCCAAAAAAGATATAAAAATGCATACAAAGCATCCAAAGTTGACAAGATAATAGCATGGAACCATCAAAAATTATAGATACGTTGGAGACGTATCAGTGATCAACAAGCTTCTCATCCCTCAAGTTTTGAAACCATTGAGAACTACCCTGATGAGAAAGACAAACATTTGTCTAATCTACAAAAGAAAGCAGAAGCTGCAATGAAGAAATTCAATGAGGACTCTGCTGCTACTGCCACTAACGCCACCTCTTGAGCTGCTGAGGCCTCTGGTACAACTATTCCTCAGAAGAAGACAAAGCCAAAGAAACCAAAGGCCTCGGTGCCAAAAGAGCAATTGCCTCAAAAGGCTGCACCAGTGCCAAAACCTTCAACAGCACCAGAGTCCTCACAGCCTCAACAAAAGAAGATAGTTACGCATCAGCCTGCTCATTCCAGCTCCTTAGTGCCATCTGCCACGAGCTCTGCTGCAAAGTCTTCACCGACTCTTTTGAAGAATAAAATGACTGCTGGAAGAGGCATCATGCCCAGTCCTAGCAAAGTCATCAACATTCCTTCTGCATCAGAAGGAAGTGAGGAATTCGATGATGAAACTCTTCAAGAAATCATCAGAAACAAGCAGGAAGGAGTTGCACAAGCCTCAGGCAGCTCTATTCGTCTTGCCATGAACCCCAAAGTTCTGCTCGACTTCATCAATCTCTGGTATGAAGATCCAAATACTCCTATTGATGACTTACAGCTTCCCTCTGGTGTCAATCACATGGTTGCCAAATTCATCAATGAGGCAAAATGGAAAGAACAGCAAGCCAAGCAAGCAAAGGCTGCGAAACTGAAGAAGGAGAAATTCCTCAAGCAGAATCTCCTCAATATGACGCGTGAAGCTCTTGTCTCAACTCAGGCTGAACTGAAAACCTTGACAGATAAGTACACAAGACTATCGGATCGTCAAAGTGTCAAGGTGAATTTCATCAAGCTTGCAACAGATGCAGTTGATGAATACAACAAGAAGGATGCTCCTTCTATGCAGGAAAAGCTACCTGAGTCTAGCTACATGGTTCAGCTGACACAAGAAGATGAAGCTGATGAACCTGCTGCTAAGGAAATTCCTCAAGATACTCCAGTTGATGAATCTGCTCCAGCTGAAGAAAATGTTCCAGCTAAAGAAAATGCTTCAGCTGAGGAAACTGTCAGGACTGTGACTGCACCAGCTCCTGAAGAAACAATTCCTTCACCTCAACCCTCAAAGATGAAGAAGATAATTCCGTCTGCATGAGACGTGAAAAAGACAAAAGCTGCTGAGAAAAAAGCAAAGAAGATAAAAGCTTCAATGACCTCAGAATCCTTAGAGGCCAAGCGCCCAAAGGTCACTCAGATAGAGTCTTAAAATGCCCATGTGGATGCTATGCCTCTGAATGTAGCTCCATCATACTCAATGGTTCCCTTCGAAGTTGACTATGTCATTCTTGAAGATGATGAGGAAATGGAAGATGTTGAACCTAAAGAAATCATGGATGAAGAAATACAAATTGATGACATTCCTCAACCCTCCATTCCTCAAAAGACATCTCATGAAATTGTGGGTGATGATGAAACTGGGTGCACCACTCCAGTTATTCATGATAACTTCTGGGAAGAAACTCATCCCTCCTACTCCTGCTGCAACAGAAATTCTCACAGGATCTGATGGGAAGACCTTCTGTCAGAAATCTACTCGAGAATCAACTGCATAAGCTGAAGATAATGCAGCGACCAATGCTACAACTGCCTCCTCCACCAAGCAAATTCCTCAAGCTGGGGAAAATCATCAACCTGAAGAAAAATCTCAGAATGAAGAAAATGCTCCTGCCCCAAATACCGAAACTGCTATTGTTATGGTAAACATAGAAACAACAATGATAGTAGCTCCTCCTCAAGAACAGCTGCATAATCTTCAACCGGAGTAAAATCAGCCTTTTTCAAAAAGGCAAAAGTTTCAAAAGGAAGCATTCTATGAAGAACGGTTGTACTTCACCGGCGCAAATCCGTATGATAAGCTTCGCATCACGCACCGGAAGTTTTGGACGAGGACTCAGCTCAACTACTATGCCTCTGTGCTCTGTGGGAGGAACAAGATATTTCAGCACAAGCATATTCCTCACTGTGACATGGAAGAAACTCCTTGCTTCACTACAGTACTCAATGTTCTTCACGAAGCTGGACTGCTGCCTCTTTGCACTGACATAGGTGACTGGAACTATGACATAATTCTTCAGTTCTATGCCACTCTGCATATCTCTCGCGACCCAAAATATGTCAACACTTGGGTTTTGGATTGGATGACTCAGCACACGCACTACAAAGCGCCTGCCACTGAATTGCTTCGAGATCTTCCAGTCTCAATTCCCTCAGAGAATGCGGTGTTGATGTATGATGAACGTGAGCTGCCCAACACACTGATGGAAGTCCTCATGAAGCCTTTGGCCAAGGACCAACCTCCAAGTACTCGCTTTCTGGTTCATGACTTGAAGTATGAACCACGAACAGTCTACAGAATCCAGACCAATGTCATCGCTCCTATCAAAGGCCATGATAATGAAGAAGATCGTAGGCATCAAGAATAATATCCTTTTCAATATCATCCATGGCATACCAATAAACCTTCATGACTTCTTCTTGATGACTTTGGCTGATAATGCACTGTCGCCTTCTGACATGAAGATTTATGCTCCGTGGATCATGAGATTCATCAGAAGTAGGTCAGGCATCAACTACTATGCTGATTTTACTAATCACATCGAATATCTGCCGCCCATCAGAGTCATCCAGAAGACACTTGAGCCTGTTGAAGGCAAAGGAAAATATGTTATTGATGAAGGAAATCGGCCCCTTGATGGCCAGTTTTGCTAAGCAGAGTCGTATTCTTCATATGATGACACTACCACGCAAAATCCACCAAGCTAAACTGCACCAAGAGTGATGAACAACAGAGAGCTACTCCTCAGTCTTCATTAGAAGGTCGATCGCAATCACAAATGGGTCAAGCGTTAATTCAATGCCATTGCGAAAACCCTCAACGAGACTCAGAATACAGTGACAAAAAATCACTATTATCTTCATGAGGTGTTTGATCGTACCTGGGCCACCTTGGCTCATCTCAAGACTCAAGAGGAACTTCAGGAATTGGAGTTAACTCAGGACTTTGTCTGGTCGTGGCCTCCCAAGAACGAATTCAAGCCAATCCCAGTTCCTGACCTTGTGGACAGTTCATTTTCTTCATTCCGCACTGCAGAGTCTGATGAAGAACTAGAAGACACTGCCAAGAATCCTCATGCCTCTTCATCTGCCAAGAAATGAAAGTCTTCATGGGGCGTTAGTCCTCAGTTTTGTCCCTTTTCCTCACTTGATGACAACGGGCGAGAAATCTGAGTTAGTCTTCACGCGGGATATATTTTGGGGCTTATGAACTTTATTAAGTTACAAACTCTTGGTTCTTCTAAAGTGTTTTATGTAATGAATTGTAACTTAAGCCTAATGGTACTTTGACTCTTTTGAACGTTTTTGTTCGTATGCTTATTCCTCAAAGTATGTTAATGCATGCATGCTAAAATTCGTCAGACACCATTTTTCATCATGCATTTTTCAATTCCTCATATTGTATGTCAAATGAATGCATACTTTACAAGATACACGGGGAGATCTCCATGATATAAATCATCAATGTGCGTCTACTGTGAAAAGCAAATTTCTCTAAATGTGCACATCTTCAGGGGGAGTCTCTTAGTATCTTGATTTCAAATTCCTCAAACTCAGTATTTACACTTCATATTTTTATCCTCGTTGAAAACTTAACCTAATTGTCATCAACCAACAAAGAGGGGGAGATTGTAAGTGCATCTATTTCCCTTAGTGATTTTTGTGGTTTGAACACTTATAGGTTAAGTAACTAATGTGTTTATAAGTGTACACATGCTCTATAATTCGCTGAGGAGTTTGAGTTATACGATGAATATCGACCCCTAAAAATGTATGTCTTCGGCTAAAGAAATTGGTCTTATGCTGAAGACTTTGATTGCAAAGAAATTGCGATGAAATTGATAATCCTCGTGAAGATATTGCAGATGAGGAATTCGGTGTGTTCCGAAGAAAATCAGTCCGAAGACTTTGAAGCGTGAAGATTTATTCTTTCTGTTGCATTTTCTTTACTATTGAGTCATAGGAACACCGTACTGTTAAAGAGGGTCGACATAATACCACATGATGCTCAACTCAATCCTAAACCTACAAAAGCCTCAAGTGTGGAATATGAGAGACATGAGGACTCTCACAGTTGAGAGTTCCGACCATTGCCGCGATTCGCGCCACCTCAATGATCTTATCCACACCAACGGTCACAAAATTAAAGGGCATTTATGTCAAATCATGTCGGGATGCTCCCAGGCTATAAATAGCCACCCCCACAACCACTAGCTGGTTGGCTGCTCTGCGAGAAACTGACACTTGTCATTTAGAGCAATCCAAATTCCTCAGAGTCTTCGAGAGTAAATCATCAAGTGAGGAAATACCCCAAAGACCAAACCACAAACCAAAAACGAAGTGATTGAGCATCACTGTAGAATTTGTTCCTGTGCGGAACAGAAGCCTTTTACCTTTGAGGACTGTGCATCCTCTAGATGTTTAGGCGTCACGGTCTAGAGCATCCAACAGTCAATTGTGGATCCCCGGGTGACCGAGTTTGTGAGGGTTTGGAAGTCTGCCCTGAAGACTTACCACGAGTGTTGGCGAGGACTGTGTGTCCTTAGCTCAAGGAGAATACGGTAGGGACTGTGTGTCCCGGTACTGTGTGTCCTTTGGTTTCAATACCAAGCTGCTCAAAACCAGACGGACGACTGTCATCGCAGTTGGAACTGGGTCATCAACAATTGTCTTCATCATGATACGGGTTCTATTTCTTCAACTCTTTCAATTCCTCAATATTGTATGTTGAAGACTTCCATTCTCATTGTTTGAAGAATTTGCTGAAGACTTTCTCTGAATTTCCTCAACCTCAAATTCTTCATAGCAGTTAATCTTCACCTGCTTATTCTGTGCATGCATACTGTGCAAACCGACTCTCATAATCTTAATTAAGTAAACTATTGTTGTAATCGTTGCACCTCTGATACTGTGCTATTGCCGCTGCTCGTTATTCATCAGTGAGGAATTTCCTGAACGATGAAATTCTAAAAATCACCTATTCACCCCCCCTTTAGTCGATATAAAGCACTTTCACCATTCAAACATGGACGCTACTAGTATCAAAGAGAGTAAGTCGCCTTGATGTGACTACTCAAACATAGGTACCAGTAAAGCCAAAGAGAATCAAGTGCCATGATGCACGGTTCAAACATAGGCGCCTATGTATGATCATGAACGATAAAAACCGGCTTACTTGGGGGCTACTAGTTCCCAAGTCGTTTAGTAGTAATAGCATTGTCTTCTGCTATCATTGGTCATTTGGGGCTTCGGACTCATTGAGTCCCGCCTTACTAAACTCTTGGCTAGCGAAAAATTAACGCATTCCTAAATGGTTATACTGGACTGTGTGTTTTGCGACTCGCCCATAAGGCCCGTGTACTCTTGGCGAGTCAATCCAAATATTGGACCCTGAACTTCCAAGGTTAAAACATTGAGGTACTTGCGAGAGCCAGCATATGGAAACTAGACAAACCATGGGTTCACGGAACCTGCTTCACTGAACCTTGACTTGAGCCTGATCAGCCAGTCTAAATACATAAAGGTTTTTGCAAAAACCTCTTAGGGTATGGTTAGAGCCTTGCAAGCCCATCTACCCGCCGTGACTCATAGAGCCGGCTTATTTTCCACCTTATATGGTGATTATGCTTTCAAGTAGAGATTCAACACCAATGATAAATTCATTCAAGATGGGTGATTATCAAGGAAGGAGCACAATACTTGTTCGGATCGGCAATAGCCAAACCAAGGCCACTTATATTGCAAGGTAATAACCAAATACATAAGTAGTTTTAAGCATATTCCAAAGCAAGATTACATGGCTCCTCAAGGCCAGAAATTTTCTATGTTAACCCGGCGACAAGATTTCTCTGGGTTCAATCTCCTTTGCGACTGAAGCTTCATGAGATCGCCACGTCTAAGTCGCCTCCGGCTCACCCTGTACTGAGGTTTCGGGGTCTTGGATCTGGAAGTTATCCACATCCCAGGTGTAATTGATTAAGGTGTGAAATGCAGGTTCTTCCGTCAAGATGGGTGACGGGTCAGTGTTAGGGGCAAAAAGAGGCTTACGGCGCTGAGGTGTTAAGTCCAAAGACGCAAAACTGGGAATTGCCAGACGCTTCCCATCATCATGATAAGCCGCCTCATATTTCAACAGATCAAGGCTTTCAGAAAGGCGGCTTGCCGTAGGGCGAACATCCTTTATGCATTGCACGTAGTCTTCCTACATGAATTCTGAGCCGTCGTCCTTGTATTCAGGGAAGCCCCCGGCTATTTCAACCGGCTTGAGTTCAAGAGCATAAGCTATTACCCGTCTCATGGTTTCCATCACGCCCTCCCACACGGTTGATTTCCTTATTTCGGCTATGTGCTGAGGAATGGTTGAGAGCCGTAGCAGCATATCCTTGATATACTTCACTTGGTTTTTATCCCCCCCAGACAACCTTCACGGCGAGTAAGCCGCCAGCGTAAGGTTGCTCTATGAGAGTGTATATTGCCTTCAGCTTCAGAACAGAATCATCTTGAAGATTGGCGGACCGCGGGTCTATAGAGAAGCAACTGAGGTATAATTCGCCTATAACTTTTTGACCTTTACAAAAATGATTGACGGGTCAAGGACTTACCAAAGATAGCATTGGTCATATGAGAGATATGACGACGCAGAGCAGTTAAGTCTTCGAAGGCTTCTTTCAATCGACCCTCGGCCTTCTCAGCTCGTTTCACAAGGGCGGCTTTTTCGGCTTCGGTCGACTCCTTAAAACTCAGATACTCAGCCTTGACCTGTTCATGTTTTGTCAATGAAACTCGAAGCTTTTCCTCTGCTGCGACCCTGGCGTCTTGTTGACGTCCCAGACTTTTTGTCATCTTGCTTAGGGATACATCATTTTGACTGATAATTTCCTACAAAATTAATCTGGAAGAATCACTAACCTTACCACTACTTGGTTACATTAAAAGGCAGCCAATCAAGTCTCAAGCATATTGCAAGCAATACACTCGACACTTGGGGGCTAATGTATTTGCTTTTCTCATGGAAAGGGGAGTTTCAGTTTATTAAGCAAGACTCGGCTCATCTTCAAGAAGATGACCCGGCCCTTGGGGGCTACAGGTTGAAGCTTTTCACATTATTAAGCAAGACCCGACTCATCTTCAAGAAGATGACCCGGCCCTTGGGGGCTACAGGTTGAAGCTTTTCACATTATTAACCAAGACCCGTCTCATCTTCAAGAAGATTACCTGGCCCTTGGGGGCTACAGGTTGAAGCTTTTCAAAGATTATTACACGAGACTCGGCTGATCTTCAAGAAGATCACACGGCCCTGGGGGGCTACATGTTGAAGCTTTTCAATGTTTATTACACGAGACACGGATCATCTTCAAGAAGATGACCCGATCCTTGGGGGCTACAGGTTGAAGCTTTTCAAAGATTATTACACAAGACCCAGCTCATCTTCAAGAAGATGACCCGGCCCTTGGGGGCTACATGTTGAAGCTTTTCTAATATTATGACACAAGACTCGGCTCATATTCAAGTAGATGACCCGACCCTTGGGGGCTACAAGAGAATATACAAGGCAGTTTATTCCATACATACCTTGTATCTTTTCTTCATCATGTTCACTAAGCCAGCTTCAAAGTCCCGGCTCACAGCAAGGCGGTTCAAATATCCTGCGTGAACTTCCTCAAAATTTAACTTCTTGATATTAGGGAGATCAAGTGCAGATTTTCCTTTCGCCATCTTGGTAGAGATGTCCCCAGCAGTATGCTTTTCCAACAAATTGCGGACAGGGGTCGTATGACATGTCCCGATAATAATGACAACATCGTCTTCGGGTGTCGCGTCTATGGATGACTTCACACTACTTGGCGGGTTGAGTTTGTCTTTATGACTCGGCTCCATGGACACATCGTCCGTCCTTGGCGGAGTAACTTGGGCATCTGGGATATTGTCCATAGTGGCACCTTCTGGAGGATCAGCATAAGCTCCAATATTCTCTTCTGGAATATCAGGGACAGGGGCATCTGTTTCATCCACTCCAGAAGTGTGAGAATTTAAGAGTTGACCTGCCAGTTCTCCGTTTCTTGGCTTCAGCTCTACAAATATGAAAGGTCAGGACATACATGAATGACATGTGAATATCATGTGACGAGTTCATAAAGAAAATATCACCATACCTTGCAAGACGGACAAGGGGTGGCAACTCTGAGGACGCTGAGTCGCCAGATGAAGGAGGAGACACCTGTTATAGTCACAAAAATTGGGTGGGTATAAGATAACTTGCCATAAACTTGACAAGAAACAAGAAGGTACCTCGGTACGACGTTTGCGGCCGGATGTTTTTTCAGGTAGACCCACCATAAGGTCACCTGAAGAGCTGCGGGTATGGCGTTTTGGAGTATGTAGAGCCTTCTTCAAAAGGAAGTTAGGATCCAAGTGAGCGTTTGGGTGATTCAAACAGACTTTCTTACAAAACTCGCCTTTGAGTTATTTCCAAGGAAATAATAGAGTCAGAAGATATGGAAATTACCTTAGCCTCTTTAGCATCACTTTCTACATCATCTCCCTGAAAATGAAATAGATGGTTAGAATAGGTATATGATGCAATAAGGGGGTGATCCAGATATTTACCTCAAACAAATTTTCAATATGTGGAGACTCGCCCACGACGGATGACTCGCCCGCACCTGATTTCCCTTTCTTCTTCTTGGCGAGGGTCTTTACTCTTTTGACGGACGGCTTTGCAATCCTACGTTTCTAGAAGGGTGTATTTTTCTGTAACAGCGGAATTTAGTTCTACAAAAATAAAAAGAAGATACGAGATAAAACAGATAAGGGATGAATTTATCTACCTCAAGAGCTAGTAACAGGGGGATAACCCCGGGGTAGGCTCATCGAGCCTACTCCTTTGCATTCAAGATTAAAGGGAAACCGCAACTCTCTCCATATGGCCGAATCCTCCTGGCCGGCTAGGAAGCCCGTGTCGGCTAGGGGAGAGAGGGCTGGCTCCTCCTGGCCGGCTAGGAATCGCCCGCCGGCTAGGAGCGAGACGGCTACCTCCCTGAGGACGTCTAGGAGGTGCGTGCCGGCTAGGGGCAAGACAGCCGTTCCTAGGCCGGCTAGGAAGGTGGCTAGCCAGCCAGGGAGCTCAAGTCACATGAGATCGTAGGCCATGGCGGGACTCTATGATTAAAGGTGAATACACGTCAGCACAGGTACAAGGTTGGAGCGCACGGTAGGTATAGTGTCAGCGGTCATGCCACTTACCTACTCCGGCTCCGATCCGTCAACCCCGCACAGTACAGGCCCGTCAGCAGCCACTCCATTACCAACCTCGGCATGGTAACAGTGGAGACGGCCATACTGGCGACCCATGACGAATCTTGCAAGACGACGCTGGACGTACTACACGTGTCCTGCATCGGCCTTATGTGAGAGCTTCATTGGCTAGCCGACACGTCCCATGGCGAGATGGGACCTTGCAGACGGCGGGCCCCTCCAGTGACAAGACAAGACCGTTGTGGACCCCCTGGCCAGCAGACGAGGCTACCAGGCCGGTCCCTCCTTTGTACTTTTATCCTTATTGTAGGTTGGTGGGTTTGTCTATAAAACCCCCTGATTCCCCTCCAATTAGAGGGTAGGTCAACTATTCACACACACACCCATACAGGAGACGTAGACGCGAGCCGGCAGCTCTTTCTTCCTCCTCCGTCGAACAGCTCAAGGAGCACACTATAATCCCTTTGGTCCATCAACCATTCCGGCAGGACTAGGGGTGTTATCTCTATGGAGAGTCCTGAACCTGGGTACATCCTGCGTCCCTCGCTTGTACCAACCCCGTTCCCGGAGCCTGCCGGTGTCCTTTCAGTTCCCACCACTCATGTTTAGCCTACACATGGCTGATTTCGTGAGTAAACACCAACATTTGGCACCCACCATGGGGCCATCCGCGGCACCGGCCGAAGTTATGCTCCGGGCGGGACCCTTCACCAACACTGTCGGATGCTTCGCACCCCGATAATTCAACATGCCCGTGGAGCCTGCCTTTGCGGAGGTTTCTCCGATGCAGGTCGATGATCCTGGCCATCTCAGGGACTCTGATGTGGAGTCCGATGACGATTCGCTCCCCAGTGTCGTCATCGCTGCTTTTGCGAACCTCGGCGCCCTCTTCAGCGACCTGCTCCTCGACGATAATCCTCGCCACCTCGGCAAGGAATTCGACATCGACGCGCTATGCGCGAGCTTCAGCAGGCTCTCCCTCAAGGATGTGCGTGCGAATGATGAGTACCCTAGCGAGGTGCTCGTCTTTGACGGTCCACCGTCATCTGCGGGGTTCCTTACCCGCACCACGTCGCTGTCGTCTCCAACCTCATAGAGGAGATGGTCATTCGTTCCGGCACTAGGAAGCTACACGGCAAAGCGTTGGCGGAGGCAGCTGACCCCGCTGCGGGTTTTGCAGACACGCTTCACGATGCCCTTGTCGGCTTGAAGACGCCTATCGCCACCCTGCAAATCCAGCTAATGCTAGGGCCTCGCTCGAGGATGCCCACAGGCAGATTCTGGAGGAGGGCATTGTCATCGTTGATGCCAAGCGCCGGATGGAGGCCGTGCAGCGCGAGTACAACTCTGCGAATGACCTCACTCCGGCTACTCATGGTCCTAGCCGATGCAGCGAGGTCCACAGCCACGGACGAGTCATCGCTGATATCCGAGGTGGCAGGTAGCCCATTTATGATTCTCCCGCGGCCAACTTGCAGGCTTCTTAGGCGGCTATGGCATAAATGTCTAGTTTGGAGGGCTAGGAGCATGTCCTTGAACAGAAGCGGGTCAAGGATCTCCTTGACGCCGCTAACGAGAAGCAGTCTCTTCTTTACCCGGGTCATGCTCAGTCGGTGTCTCCGGGAGCCGACCCCGGAGCACACCGCAACCCCAGCGGCTGTCATCACGCTGAGGGTTCCTCCACGCATTGCACTTTTTGCCGGAAGGACAAGGGCAGCCAAGACAAGTGTTCCCTGCGCCAGAGCGAGCCGGTTTCATGCCGACATCACAGCGAGGCTGGCGACGAGGGGATTCGGTGCATGAGGTTCCTCCTCCGAAGCAGCGGGAAGGGGCCATCGCCACTAGGTCCCAGGACACCCTTCCGATCTCAGCCCGGATCGGCCCTCGCGTCCCTCACAGCAACAACGATGCTCGTAGACGCATCAACCTTCTGGCGCAGTCGACCCTCATGGAGGAGGATGGTCCCATTGGTTCGGCCTGCTTCAGCCCCTGGATACGAGGGGAGCCATTCCCCAGAGGCTTCACTCTCCCTCGGGACACCCCCAAGTACAACGGCATGGCCAAGCCCGAAGACTGGATGATCGACTACACCACCGCAGTCGGCATCGCTCGGGGCAACAAGCGCGTAGCAGTCTGCTACGTGCCTCTCATGCTGGCCGGCTCAGCGAGGACATGGCTGAATGGCCTTCCAGTCGGCAGCATCAACTCTTGGGTTGACTTCGAGGAGGTGTTCGTCCGCAACTTCACTGGCACCTAGAAACGCCTTGGTCGGCCCCACGAGCTCGCCATGTGCGTCCAAAGGCCTGACGAACCCCTTCACGACTACGTTACGCGTTGGACGAAGCTGCGCAATTCCTGCGAAGAAGTGGATGAGGTACAAGCCATTCAATATTTCATTGACGGCTGCCAAGACGCCACCCTACTCAAGAACAAGCTCATGTGCTCCGAGCCCACCTTTCTAGCGGTGCTCATGGCCAAGGCGAACAAGTACGCCACGGCTGACTCCGCTATGCGGGTCAAGGTGACTGCCTCGGACAAAACTGTCCCCACGCCGTCTACTCCCAAGCTGGCTGGTGACAACCGAGGCGTCCAGAACAACAAGCGCAAGGTGGATCAACTTGATCCACGCTCTACAATCAAGCAAGTGGCTTGCATGGAGGAAGATGCGTCGGCTACCCAAGCCGACTTTCAGTGGCAACGGACCGGCAAGAACACCTGGCAGCCCAAGCTTACCTTCGAGCAAATGCTCGACGCACCATGTAAGATGCACACTGGGCGAAGCCGGCCACTCATACCCTCCAGCTGTGTAGTTTGCACAGGGACTTCCGCGAGGAAAGGGTCTACCGGCTCCCCCGGCGGAAGCTGCTGCGCCTCGTGCTCTAGCTCCCGGGACGGCTCAGGCTCCACCACCGCCACGTCACCTCCACGACGCTTACCCCCACCAAGATGGGGCTTACGTCGTCTTCACCAGCGAAGGAGACGACAAGCACATCGAGCGACAACGCATGCGTGAGGTGAATGCCACGGTCCCCCCCCCGGTTCCCCAGTTCATGCATTGGTCTGAAAAGCCAATTATGTGGAGCTGGGCTGACCATCCCGCGGTGATGCCAAACCCTAGCTCATATGCGCTTGTCCTCGAGCCCACCTTCGCCTCCAAGAGGCTCACTTGTCGGTTCTCCCGGGTGTTGGTCGACGGCGGCAGTAGCGTAAACATCCTCTGCCGCGACACCTTGCTCAAGCTTGGGCTAAAGGAGAAGGACCTCCAGCTGACCAGCATTATCTTCCACGGTGTAGTGTCGCGACAGTCCTGCTCGCCGATCGGCAAAATGAAGCTGAATGTCCTCTTCGGCAACAAGGCGCACTTCCGTCGAGAACCAATTTGGTTCGAGGTGGTGGATCTCAACAGCCCATACCACACGCTGCTGGGCAGGCCGGCTTTGGCTAAGTTCATGGCTATCCCCCACTACGCCTACCTCAAGATGAAGATGCCGGGTCCAAAGGGCACCATCACCATCGCTGGCGACTACAAGAAGTCGCTCGAGTGTGCACACGACAGCAGCCGTCTGGCCGACGCCCTGGTGATTGTTGAGGAAAAGTGGCAGATCGACTGGATTGTTGCTCATGCTACCGAGTAGTCGGCGATCCCTAATCCACCATCCCAGTCGGCCGGTGAAGGCTCATTCAAGCCGGCCAAGGAAACCAAGTAGGTTCCACTCGACCCTGCAAACCCCAAGCAGTGCGTCACCATCGATGCTGATCTCAGCACCAAATAGGAAGGCGAGCTCGTCGACTTCCTCCGTGAGAATCAGGACATCTTTGCATGGTCTCCAAAAGACATGCCATGAGTTCCGCGGAAGTACGCCGAGCACAAGCTAAATGTGCGGTGAGATGCCAAGTCGGTGAAACAACCCTTGCGCCGCTTCGCCAAGGGAAGCGGCACATGATTGGAGAAGAAATCACCCCAGTGCTCGCAGCTGACTTCATGATGGAGGTTTTCCACCCGGACTGGTTGGCCAACCTAGTCCTGGTGCTGAAGAAGAACAATACATGGCGAATGTGTATCGACTACACAAGCTTGAATAAGGCGTGACCGAAAGACCCTTTCGCTTTGCCCCGGATAGATCAAGTGATCGACTCCACAGCTGGCTACGAATTGTTGTCCTTTCTGTAAATCTATTCAGGCTACCATCAGATCAAGCTGGATCCGACTGACCGGTTGAAGACCTCCTTCATCACACCTTTCACGGCCTACTGCTACACAACCATGACGTTCGGTCTGAAGAGTGTTGGTGCCATGTTTTAGCGCTACACGCAACAATGCCTCCAGCCGCTGATTGGCAGGAACATCCAAGTCTATGTGGATGATATCGTAGTCAAGACCAAGAAGCATTTTAGTCTCCTTGAAGACTTGCGAGAGACATTCGCCAATCGGCGGGAATACAAGATCCGGCTAAACCTGGAGAAGTGCGTCTTTGGAGTTCCACTCGGCAAGCTCTTGGGTTTCTTTGTGTCCGCTCATGGCATTTAAGCAAACCCTAAGAAAATCGGAACCATCGAGCGGATGGTGAAGCCGGCTCGAATCCTCAACGTCCAGAAGTTCGCTGGTTGTCTGGCATCCCTTAGCCGGTTCGTCAGCTGGCCGGGCGAGAAGGTGCTTCCACTCTATCAACATATGAAGAAGACGACCAAGTTTGAGTGGAACGACCAGGCGGACGAAGCCTTCCACTACCTCAAGTGCGTCATCTCGAGCTTGCCAATCTTGGCGGCGCCGGCTGAAAGAGAGCCCATCATCATCTACATTGCAGCAACCACTCGCATGGTCAGTGTGGTTCTAGTAGTGGAGCGCAAGGAGGAGGGCAAGGTACGGTTAGTGCAACGCCCTATATACTACCTCGGCGAGGTCTTGTCCGCCTCCAAGCAAAACTACCCCCACTATCAAAAGATGTGTTATGGTGTTTACCTTGCCGCTAAGAAGTTGAAGCAATACTTCCAGGAGCATGCCATCACTATGATGAGCACTGCTCCGCTTTCAGAAATTATGGGCAACTATGATACCACGGGCCGGATTGCCAAAGTGGTCCATCTCCATGGCTGACCACGACATCCGCTACGAGCCGTGCACCGTGATGTCCCACAAGCGTATGGGATCACAACAGTTTTCGAGGGGAGAGTATTCAACCCATTTTTTTTGGTTCGCACGACGGGAAGTGAAAGAATATTCTCAAGTATTAGCAGCTGAATGTTTCAGATTCAACCACAACTCAAAGATTAGTGTCTGCAAGCAAATTATCAGTAGCAAGGTAGTATGATAGCAACGGAGCCAGAAACGATCTGTTGACACGGCAGACTATTCCTAACTGTTGTATCAATGGCGCCAGCATGTTGATGGGGGATTATTCTTGAGAAGAATGCTTCCCCGGCTACGGCTCCAGAAAAGTCTTGCAACAAGTAACAGCGAAGTAGCAAGGAACAATAGTAGCAGCAGCAGCAAAGTAACAAGTAACAGCAGCAACATAGTGGCCCAATCCCTTTTGTAGCAAGGGACAAGCCTAGACAAAGTAACATAACAAGGACCAGTAGTAAAAGACTCGTAGGTAGTGGATCGGTGATGGATGAGTATGATTGATATGATTCATCACGTAATAGCTATAACACAGAGAGATAAGTAACTAGCTCCTGTTCGTCAATCTAATGTAGGCATGTATTCCGTATGTAGTCATACATGCTTAGGGAAAATAACTTGCATGACATCTATTGTCCATCCCTCCCGTGGCAGCGAGGTCCTAATGGAAACTACGGGATATTAAAGTTCTCCTTTTAATAAAGAACCGGACCAATGCATTAACACTTGGTGAATACATGAACTCCTCATACTATGGTCATCTCCGGGAGTGGTTCCGGCTATTGTCACTCCGGGGTTGCCGGGTCGTAACACATAGTAGGTGACTACAACTTGCAAGATAGGATCTAAAACAGACATATATTGGCGACAAGATAATATGTTCAGATCTGGAATCATGGCACTCGGGCCCTAGTGACAAGCATTAAGCATAGCTAAGTAGTAGCAACATCAATCTAGAACATAGTGGATACTAGGGATCAATCCCCGTCAAGAACTAACTCGATTACATGATAGATCTCATCCAACTCATCACCATCCAGCAAGCCTACAATGAGATTACTCACGAACGATGAAGAGCATCATTGAATTGTCGATGGAGAAAGGTTGATGATGACGATGGCGATGATTTCCCCTCTCCGGAGCCCGAAACAGACTCCAGATCTGCCCTCCAGATGAAGAACGGGATGTGGCGGCGCCTCCGTATCGCAAAACGCGATGAAACCTTCTCTCTGATTTTTTCCGGGTGACACGGAAGATATAGAGCTGAGTTTGGGGGCGGTGGTGGCACGTGGGCCCCACAAGTCTGCACGGCACGGCCATAGGGGGTGGCCGCAGCTTGTTGGCTTGTGGCCCACTGGCACGCCCCCTCTAGTGGATCTTTGCGCAGGTATTTTTCTTTTATTCCAGAACAAATCTCCGTAAATTTTCAGGACATTCCGAGAACTTTTATTTCTACACAAAAACAACACCATGGCAATTCTGTGGAAAATAGCATCAGTCCGGGTTAGTTCCATTCAAATCATGCAAATTAGAGTCCAAAACAAGGCCAAAAGAGTTCGGAAAAGTAGATACGACGGAGACGTATCACACCGCCATCAAATCCCAGGTGGTGGCTGACTTCCTCATTGATTGGGCAGAAACCGAATTTATGCCACCACCTCCAGACTCCAATCATTGGCGAATGCACTTCGACGGCTCGAAGATGCGAACAGGTCTGGGAGCCAGCATCATTTTGACGTCTCCGAAAGGATACCAACTCAAGTATGCTCTCCAGATACACTTTGCCGCCTCCAACAACGTCACCGAGTAAGAAGAGCTCGCTCACGGCCTCCGGCTTGCCAGAGAGATTGGCATTCGGCGGATCCTTTGCTTCGGCGACTCAAACCTTGTGATGCAGCAGGTCTCTCGCGAATGGGACGCCAGGAATGCCAATATGGGGAGCTACCGCTTCCTCATTCAGCAGCTCAGTGGCCCTTTCGAGGGCTGCGAGTTCCATCATGTACCCCGGGCGGACAACGAGGCGGCCGGCACCATGGCCAAAGTCGGCTCCACAAGGCACGCAATCCTAGTGGGCGTTTCCCTTGAGCAATTATACAAGCCATACATAAAGCTGTCTCCGGAGTCGGCGTCGATCTTTGTGCCAGCAGATCCTTCAGTACCAATGACGTCGGCTACGCCAGTTCTGCCGGCTACAACTACCGTGCCGGCTACACTAGCTCTGCCCACTCCAACTGTTGCGCCGGCTACAACTGCTTCATCGGCTACAACTGCTTCTGCGGCTACAACAACAACTTCGGTCAAACCAAGCCTCGAATTCTGTCAGCTGGACACCCAGTGGGTGGCCAACATGGAGATAGACGGCATGCCTGCTGCCACAACGGCACTAGAAACAGAAGGTCTCGAGCCTGCGACTACATCAACAAGCGCGGGCGCTGCAAAAGCTCCTGATCCTCAGGTTGAGGCAGAGCCGGCTCCTGTGGCGGCTACTTCGTGGGCTCAACCCATCTTGGCCTTCCTTCTTTGTGGCGAGCTTCCCCAAGATGAGGCGGAGGCAAGGCAGATCCAGCATCGATCAGCAGCATAAGCCATCATCAATCGTGAGCTGGTTTGGCATAGCGTGACTGGCATGTTCCAACGCTGCGTCGAGTCAGAAAAGGGGCAGGAAATCCTCAGAGACATACATCAGGGTGAGTGTGGGCATCATGCCGCTTCTAGAACCCTGGTGTCCAAGGCATTCCGCCATGGATTTTACTGGCCCACGGCACTTGAGTAGGCCGTGGACATGGTCAACAAGTGTGAAGGCTGCCAACACTTCAGCACACAGAGCCACATGCCGGCTTTGGCCCTCAAAACCATCCTCTTGTCATGGTTGTTTGTCGTTTGGGGGTTGGATATGGTGGGGCCATTCAAGACCGCTCGAGGCGGCATGATGCATCTCCTGGTTGTTGTTGATAAATTTACCAAGTGGATTGACGCCAGGCCCATCAAGAAACTTGACGGTCCCACGACCGTTAGGTTCATCAAGGACGTTGTTGTCCGCTACGGCGTCCCCCACGGCACCATCACCGATAACGGCACCAATTTTGCCAAGGGTGCTTTGGTGCTCTTCTACTCTAATAAGGGCATCTGTCTCAACTTGGCATCGGTGGCGCACCCACAATCCAACGGCCAGGTGGAAAGGGAAAATGGCTTGATCATGTCCGGCATCAAGCCAAGACTGGTGGCGCTGCTAGTCAGGCGAGCCGGCTGCTTGATCGAAGAGCTACCGGCTGTACTGTGGAGCCTCCGCACCATGCCGAACCGGTGAACCGGCTTCACCCCATTCTTTCTGGTACATGGGTCCGAGGCAATCATCCCCACAGATGTTGAGTTCGACTCTCCTCGGGTCACCATGTACACAGAGACAGAAGCAAAGGAGGCAAGAGAAGACGGCGTCGATCTGCTCAAAGAGGCATGGGAGCTGGCCATGAGCCGGATGGCTATTTATCAGCAGAAGCTGAGATACTACCACAGCAAGAAGATCAAGCCCCTCTCTTTAAGAGAGGGAGACTTGGTGCTCAGAACAATACAACGAACAGCTGGCCAGCACAAGCTCTCTTCCCCATGGGAGGGACCTTTCATCGTGAGGAGGGCGTTGCATAACAATGCATACTATCTGATAGACGCCTAGAAGCCAAGGAAGCGCAAGAGAGATGACTCTAGCCAGGAAACGGGGCATCCATGGAACGCGGCATTACTTCGCCCATTCTATTGCTAGAATGCAAGAGAAGAAAAAAGCATGTACGTATGTATGTTCTTCCCATTTCGGGACTTCTAATGAATGCAATGGGTGTTTCAAGCTGGTGCTTGAGGCACACCTCTTTCAGATTCATGACAAGGGTTATTCACTCGTTTGTGAGTTCCCTGGTCCGACTCTATGTGCTCGGGGGCTCGCTAGCCGTCCCGAATGGATTCCTTAGTTGTAGGTGAACGCATAGTGTATGCTAGGTCGAACCCTTACCGTCTCGCACAAGCTACAGTCCGGCTCCCGGCTGTCCGTCTCACGAGACGGTGGCAGGGAAGGAAGGCTGCATGAAAAGCTCAAGTACAAAGAAGGTTCCCGGCTCGGGTCGGTTTGATCGCTTTCGATCTTACTTTCTAGCCGGCCTCTGCTAGCTCTCTTTTGAGTCTAAGAGCCTCGATGGCTTCGAAAAATCTAGGTCCAATGTTTTCAAAGGCAGAAGCCCCGTCCCAGTCACAGACCGGCTCCCGGCTGTCGGGCTAGCGGGGCGGATACTAGAGAGAACAAAGGAGCTGAATAAAAGGAGTCAAAAGGGAATCGAAAGATAAAAATGCGAGTCAGCAAGCACAGTGCTTATGAATACAATGCAGAATAAGATAGCATACATCACATTCAAAGCATTCAGAGGCCCAAAGCTGAAGTTCATTACAATAAAACACCCATAGTCGGTGGAACTGTTGGACTGACGACAAAATGCATAGAAAAAACGAAAAGGGCAAGCTAGTGGGCGGCGGCTCCGTCTATGGCCCCAGCAACAGCTCCTGAAGTGGTGGCTTCACCATCGTCGGCTACGCCTAAGGTTGATGCGCCCTCTCCGCCTCGAGCACCTCCGGAACCGTCCTTCACGGTCGAGTCTGCATAGGCCTCGCTGCTGGAGTCGGCGGCTTCCTCCTCAAAGGCCACCTTGGAAGAACTGCCTTCGGCGTCGTAAGGCTGCAGATGGAACGGGTCCTCAGGGACCACATTCCCGTCTGCGTCACGCTCCAAGCCGAATTCGTCCGAGGCGGCGAAGGAGGCGATGCTGCTGGCTCTCACCTGCAGGTGGTCCTCCAGGGCCACCAGCTCCCCCTCCGAGCCGGTGCATTGTGCTGCGAGCTTGCCCAAGTCCAGGTTTCGGTACCGGGACTTGGCCATGCGGAGTGCCATGTATGCACGAGCGCGCACAGCTGATGCGTGCCAGGCGTCGAGGCGGGAGCTGCTGGCCTCAAGCCAACGGGACAGCCGGCTCATGGATGCCGGCTCCACTGCATCAGACCACAACGCCTTCACCATCTCTAGTCCCGTGTTCTGGAGCCGCGCCAGTTCGTGCAAGCGAGCCTTGGCGCCAGTGGCAATCTCCTCCACGGACCAGCCGGCGTTGGCGTCTACTTCTTCGCCAGCGACGCAATGCTCTTCGTGGCTGGTCTCCACGGCCGCTTCTGCTGCCTCCCGTGTCCCACGGAAGAACCCTGGGGAATGGGGGTGGTATGAAGAGGAAGGAGGGGAAACGCCAGCAAAATGGAAGATCAAATCAAGACAAAGGATACTTACAATTGAAGTGGATATCGGTCTCACGGGCCTCCTCCAGGGCCTCGCGATCCCGTGTCATGCTCTCTTGAGACACGCGGGCGAGCTCGTCTCGGAGGGCCTGGACCGCCTCAGTCTCCTTCACCATATGCTCCTGCACTTGCGTCAAGGCGGCCTCCTTCTCCTTCAGGTCGGCGTCCTTACGCTCCATCTCTTCGAGATGGACCGTCTTCAGGCGCTCCATGTCGGCGGTGTGGGAGGATTCCTTTTCCTGAAGGGCGGCGCGCAATTGCTGCAGCTCCTCGTGGTGGGCCGCCTCGCGGTCCTTCTTCTCCATGTGGAGAAGATCCAACTGCAGGTGGAGCTGCTTGTCCGCCTCGCACAGGGCGTCTAACTCCAAGACGGTCGTCTCCAGCCGGCTCCAAAGGTCGTCGGTTCGGCCTTTGGCCACCTGGATCCAAGCCAGCAGTGTGTTATATGCTTGCACTTGGGCGTCGTGGAGTTCCTATGAGCAAGGCAAACAAAGAAAAAAATAAGATTCGGCCCGGCTAACTTTCAGTCAGCCCGATTCTCGGGGGCTACACCCAGTGGGTGCGCTAGCGCGCCCCCACTAAAAAGGCAACTACAAGCATAGCACAATGAGATTCGGCCCAGCGAATTATTGGCTGACCCAACTCTCGGGTGCGCTGGCGCTCCCTTACTGGCGCAAGAACAACGAAGAAAACCCAAATTGAAGCAAATAAAAAGCAAAGGCTTGAGGACTTATGGAGGTTCGATCATCAAGGCGGTCTAGGTTGCATTTGGCCATCGGGGCCGCATGCGACACCTTCTCGCGGCTGCGAGAGAATTCTGCCACCAGCGCTGGGATACTGCTGAGTTCGGTGCCTAGGGGCAGTGATGCGCGTTCGGGGTTGGCTGCGCGCCAGGTATTCATGGGTCGGCTCCCGGAGATGGGGCTGGCTTCCGGTGCAGTCGGTCCGCGATTGACCACGACAATGGTGTCATCTCTGGGTGGTGGGCCCGCGACTGGCTCCCTCGACGTTCCGGCCGACGCCGTCTCCACAGCCGGAGGTGGATTTGTCATCTCTGGCGCCTCCATCGTCGTCTCCGGTGCCTCCATTGTCGTCTCAGACGCGCCGTCTACATCAGCTTCAGTCGCGTCGGGGATCACATCGAGATCCACCGGCTTGGAGGGTGCTAGATCAATGGACTTGGCTATCCTGGCCCCCTTGGTGCAGTTCGGGCCGGATCGCTAGCAAGGTTCTCCGCGCGCACCCGCGAGGCGGGGTCGTGCCTTGCCTCCAATCTCTTCTCCTTAAAGGGATTCTCGGTCCGGCTTCGTTGAGGTTGGCCTTCGGCCAACTTTGAGCTGCTTTCTCCCAGCGGAGGGTGGACTCCTCGTCTTGCGCCTTCTTGGCAGCGTCGGCAGCTCGCTTAGCGGCGGAGGCAGTTTTCTCCTCCACCTCTTCGGAATCCCTACCAAATGCAAGCCAATAAGGAATCGATCTTCACACAACAATCCAAAAAAGGGTAATGATGATCTCTTACCCAGCAACAACGGGCGGAATCGAGCGGGCCCAAGCCAAACGCCATGATCCCTTGCTTCTCCCGTGCAATCCAGACTCCAGGGACGTTGGCGGCACGCAAAAAGGTTAGATTGAATTTTTTTGAATCTAAGGTCAGATCTGTATTTTGTTAATCTTTTAGGTTAGAACAAAAAAATGGTCGTGTCTTGAAGTAGGTCAGCAGACACGCAAGTACTGAATTCCGCATCAGACTAGATCACGGAGATTCTTGCTTCCTTTTTCTTTCTTGCTTTTAAGTCAGATTGATTTTGTTTACGCCTTGGGTGGCCTTCATGAGTAAATTTCTTGGCACTTTAGGGTTCATAAGATGTACTCCACCGCTGCCTAAAACTTTCTTGATCAGATCCCATCTGGTGTACGATGCTGCCAAATAATAGTTTGTTTCAATATTTTTTCATTCAGCTAATCACGAGCTTCTCAATCTTTGGGAGAGCTCCCTCCAAGAACACAACATCGTCGTGCACGGTGTCCTGCGGTGGTAACTATCGTTGTTTTGCGACAGTAGATGTCCTCATGAAAGGAATAAGTCGCGAGGCTATTGCGACGTACATGTCGAGCGGGGTTTGTCAGAATCGAGAGACACAAGTTTTACCTAAGTTCAGCCCCGATGGCCCGCAAGTATAGGGAATCAATCATAGTTCTTTTGATAAGCGTGTCAAACCCAACGAGGAACAGAAGGAAATGATAAGCGGTTTTTAGCAAGGTATTCTCCACAAGTGCTGTGAGTAACAATGATAGATAGTTTTGTAGCAAGATAATGCGTAACAAGTGACAAATAACAATAGTAGCAAGTGTGCAGCAACATATCCCAATCCTTTTTGTATCAAAGGACATGTCTGCAAGTACTATCATATCAAGCAAAGCGCTCCCGAGGACACATGGGAATTTCCGTCTAGTCATGGTCATCACGTTGAGTTGATGCACGTTTTTTACTTTGAAAATTTGATATGTGGGTGGATTGGTGCTAAGGTGTTGTTCTTACTTTAACAAACCCACTTTTGATTACCCCTTCTCGCAAGCATTCACAACTACAAAAGAAGAATTAAGATAAATCCAATCATAGCATGAAACATGTGGATCCAAATCAGCCCCTTATGAAAATAATGCATAAACTAGAGTTTAAGTGTGTCACTCTAGCAACCCATCATCTACTTATTACTCTGCAATGCTTTCCCACAGGCCCATAACATGGTGAAGTATCATGTAGTCTACGTTCAGATGGCACCACTAAGAGAAGCAACAACATACATATCATCAAAATATCAAACGAATACCAACTTCACATGATTACTTATAACAAGACTTCTCCCATGTCATCAGGAAAAAAAGTAACTACTCAAAAATCATCACTTTGTTCAATACTAGAGTTTTAATAATTATGAATAAGGATCTGAAATACTATCTTCCACCCAATAAACCAACTAGCATCAACTGAAAGATGTAATCAACACTACTAGTAACCCACGGGTACCAATGTGAGATTTTGAGACATTGATTGGATACAAGAGGTGAAGTAGGGTTTGAGATGAGATGGTGCTCGTGAATATGTTGTTGAATATTTCTCCTACCACCCCCCCCCCCAAGGAGGAAGCATTGGTGATGGCGATGGCTTTGATTTCCCTCTCCCCGGGTGATGTTTCCTCGACATAATCACTCTGCCGGTGAGCAAAAGGGCCTCTGCCCAGGTTTCCCCCTCGAGGTGGCAGTGCTTTGTCCCAAAAGTTACTTCTTATCTTTTTCTTGGACAAAGTCATCTTATAGCATAAGAGGGAGGCCAGGGCACCTCAGAGGTCGTCCCAAGCCTCAGGGCGCTCCTAGGGGCGATGGGTGTGCCCTGTTGGTTTGGCACCAACAGGTGTCCCCCTTTGGTATATTTTTTCTCCATCAATTCCCATATATTCCACAAAATTTCACCATGAAGTTTTGAGTCATTAGGAGTCTAGTGAATTTTCATCCTTTTTCTTGGGTTTCATCTCGAGAATTCTAGTTTTTGTAAATCTCCCTCTTTGTGATGTACCTTGTAAATTTAGAGAAGAAATGCATAAGAATTGTACCATAAAGTGGAATGATGACCAAGAACAACACAAATATCAATAAGTAATCATGATACAAAATGGACGTATCAACTCCCCCAAGTTTAGACCTTGCTTGTCCTCAAGCGAAAGCCGAAATAGATAATAATGACAACATAATTTGAGAGAGAGGTGTTGATAAAACAGAATACGGACATGAGAGCATCAAGAATATTGTCACAACACCAAGTTTTTCATCATATGACTTCTCATAAACACGTAAAAATCGATCCACAATTATTGAAGTATGAAGCATAAACTTTATTGACAATCAATAAACTATGGTCTTAATCATTGAGGCAATTACAATTCATCATATTTTAGAGAAGAGTCTATGTAAGAGCTTTCATTTTATCTAGTTCACATACTCAACTATCATTTATTCTTCTATGATTTCTCGCACTCATTGCATATTTTTGGAGCTAGTTTTTCCATCAAACATATAGAAAGATATGGGTTTAATGTTCTCACCACCCAACATTTTTACCTCCAGGATAATGTCAACAATATATATATATACATATATATATACATATATGTGTGTGTGTGTGCGTGTGGATATTCCCCAACACATGATGCTTGCCAACTAGAGAATTAATAGGTAAGAATAGGAATAAACATTATTGACTCTTGCATAAAAGTAAATACATGAAAGTAAAATATAAACCCTTCACGGATCAAAGTAGAGGTTGTCATGAGATTTTTAGTTTAGGATGTGCAAATTCTTCATGTAAAGGAATGTCACTTTATACTGCCCCATATGATAGCAACTTTTATTATGTAGTCTATTACTTTTATTTCTTTGTCATCACAAGATCATACGAAGATTGTTTTCCCTTACAATAAAATATCATACATGTTTAGGAGAAATTTTTATTGCTTTGTGCACCGATGAAAAATTACTTGAAGGTCCTTATTCAATCCATAGGTAGGTATAGTGGACTCCCATGGAAAGAAACTGGGTTTAAGGGTTATGTATGCACAAGTAGTATCTCTACTTAGTGCGAATTTTTGGGCTAGCAAAGGATCCTAAGCAAGCACCACATGTTGGAGGATCCATAATAATATAACTACTATTTAAATGTAAACAAACATAATGTATTACGATGTCTTCCTTGTCCAACATCAACACTTCGATCATTATATAATACTAGTGGACCCGTTGCGCCACATGGTGTAGAGGCACGCTAAAACCATTTTCGTGATGAAAAATTCCATGATTTAAGGGTTCATGGTTACAGATGTATATACACATTTGAATTTGATAGTACAAAGCCTCATTTAAAACAAAATATATCTTTTAGTTAGTTTAGCTGTAGGCAAGTACATATATGATAAAAAAAATTGGTGTCTTGTTGTACACAATAAGATATATATAGACACACACACTCTCTAATATGGCAGTATATACTCCCATTTAAAACCATGTCAAGTTGAAAATATGTGTGTCCTTTTAGTAATCTTTTTGTCTCGGCAAATACACACACTAAGAATTTAGATGCTACACCCTCCGTACCAAAATAAATGTCTCAAGCTTAATGCAACTTTGATTAGAACTAGTACAAAATTGAGACACTTATTTTGAGACGGAGGGAGTATATGTATAAAAAGAAACACAATGCATGCATTAACAAACCCTAAGAAAGTGCATACTCTGGTGCTAAAAGATATTTGTATACCTAATAGAATGTATGAAACATTTGAGGAGGCTTTTTTTGAAAAAGCTAAACCTTTTGTTGTTTTTGTGCGCAAGAAAGAAAAACCTTTCTATTTGCTCATATGGACGCATATGTATCTCAAAATGTACACCTGTAGTTGATGCGTTGCACCAACATAGAGCCTAATGTCCCAAGGTGTATGACATGCAACTTTGCAGCAAAGATGCGACACAATATCTTCCTTGACTTGATTATGTTCAAGCACATGTGGAGATCGAACCCACAATCTACAAAGACATGGCTATCCAAGCATGCAAACTATTTTATCAAGGTGTCACCTCCCTGAATTGAAAGCAAAAACACATGTGCAACATGGATTTTTACAATGGCTAGAAAAAATATTAGCACAATTATAGTTCATATGTTACATGTTATAGAAGTATTTAGCTTGAGGAGTTGTTCTGTTATAGGTACATAAATCTCGAACGTTTGATCACATTAGCAAAACGAGCCTTCCTAAGGGGAAAATTCCATTATGAAGGGTTGTCCTCTCACCCATTTCAAAATTCAACCTGCGCAGTCAAGCACTGAAAACATTTTATCAATGCACAACAAAATATTAAACACACATAATAGGATAACTAGGAATCGAAATGATCGATTTTTACACATCAGCATACACTCAAATCATCTAAAACAAAATTTGTTCTTTCCTTACAAATCACATGCTTCATCCTCCCTTTGAACTGCTCTTCTGCTCATGCTTCCCCTTCAAGCTCTCACCATATTAGTAACACCTGAAAACGAAAAAACACTTCTTTGTGAAGAATAGCAGTGCCACTAACTAAGATGAGCACTCTCATATATTTTAAACCAAAAAAATATTCTAAACTATGTATTCAAGAGATGTGGTCTAGATTTCTAGAATGGTGTACTATCAACCCATATATGCTTTATCAAAATTTTCTTCTTTGTGAACTATACTCTCTACAATGGTTAAAAATTCACATGTAATCAACAAACACAAACTATGTGTACCTCGCATAATTGGCAGCAGCCTCACCCTATTTCCTTGCAAGGCTGACCTCGTGGCCTGCCTTGGAGGCTCATTTTTTTGCCAAGCCCGACTAAAACCCACACACCGAATAATTTTTTGGATATTAGTACAATTGTAGAAGAAGTAAAAAAGAATTGGTACATGTTAATGCTTTTTGTTACACAAGAAAAGTAGAAAGACAAATTCACCCCACTGTTAGATTGAGTTAGCAACTAACCATCACTACATACCATAGCTTGAATTTTGATGTGCTCTCATAGTGAGCACAATGTAGATGATAGAAAGCAGGAAAATAAATTTCCCACACAGAATGTTTATTTAAAAACATGCACACTGAGCGGAGATAACAGAAAACTCGTAGACATGACAAAGAAAATAGATCTTCTTTAGTCCTATTCATATATGGTTCATATGTACCAATGCATAGTTTTGTATATATATGAATAGAAAATTTTAAGGCACATTTTCTAGTTTTTTTTTATTGGGACACCATAGAGATCACATGCACATAGTCTGTCATGCAAGATTCTGCAAATTGATAGGTGGAGCAACATTTTACTACAACAATCAGTGGATCATGTATTTGACTTAAGTAGTATTACTAAAGTGTCTCTATTGTATCTCAAGAATTAACTGGATGATTGTACAACAAATAGTAATCTTGAGCATAACTTTGGCTCTAATTCTTCACCAACTTATCAAATATTATTCTAAAAAACGGAGCGACAAATCTTGTTATTGTACATATGAGATAGCTTAAGTCCAAAGACTACATCAAGCTGTGGCGTCCTTCGCATGCCATTGTCTAATGAAAGAGACATTTCTATCAGTTCTACTAATTTGTCACGAACTTCCTGATGATTATTCCAAAAAACGAAAGTGAAGTGTTTTTTCTTTACTGGAAATAAGAGATAAGTGAAGGAAATACAAATATATACTATTCTAGGCGGCAAAGTGTTTGGCATGTAGTCATCTCACTAGTAGAAAATGGGCGTTTAGCCCTTGTTCGGTTGGGCCATTAGTACCGGTTCGCGAACCGGAACTAATGCTAGCCTCGGTTCGGCCCCGAACCGGGGCTAACGGCCTTCCACGTGGCGGGGCTGGGAGCGAGGGTGGAGGGGTATTAGTCCCGGTTCGTATTACGAACCGGGGCTATTTCTTCGCTGTTTTTTGAGCAATTTTTGGTTTTAGAGTTTTGCACTAAATTGGATGGGGCTATTTTGCTGCCCCCTATTTTTTCATTTATTTTTTTGGTCATTTTTTAATATATATTTTTTCACTAAATTGGATTGCACATACACAACAATAAAGGAACAACTATATCGCAAATCGTCACGAATATATTACATCATCTCATCCGTCGTGCTTTGTGGAACGTACTTAATTACAAAATATAGACACGAGTTTCATGCACATATACGCATCTTTTTTACACTATAACATTTCATATCATTGTCATCGAATGTCAATAGTATTTTCCCTTGGGATCTAGGACCTCTGCATCAAAGAATCCGACAATTTCCTCTTGAATTGCTCGTACATGTTCCTGTGGTAGAAGACCGTCCCGTAACCGTTCGGTCTAATTTAAAGAATGGGTCAATAAATATATATCAATGAAACCAAACACAATTCACGTTAATAAAATAAAGTTGTGAGTATTGTTTATCGTACTTCAATTTTTTTATGTCCCGGGTTTTGCCCTTCTCATGGGTCGTCTCGCAAATGAACTCACAAACATAGTATCCACATAAATTGTTCCCGTGTTCCTGCCTCAAGCACTTTACGAGAACATAGTTCAATCAAAAACATAATCAAGAATTATAATGGTATTGAAACTAGAATAAAGAGATGCACGGATCTACCTAGTAGTTGCTTACATCTATTTGTTTAAATGTAAGCTCTGGCTTCCAATCACCCCGAGCCTTGGCGGTGAACTGTTTCCAAGCCCTGCCAAGAAAAGGAAATGAATAAAGGAGTTCTATATTAATTCCTTGCTATCAGGAAATGAACGAGAAGTTGTCGATGTAGTGTCATAATGATTGAAATTACTTCTGGAGGCATTCGAGCAAGTTCGTCCATTGAGTGAGGGGTGTGTGTTTCGGGTCCATGACTATTACTTGTCCATTGTCAGGTACAATAATTAACAAAATAAAGTGAAACCTGCGCGTGCATAACGAGTCAATTATACGTACACTTATAATAACATCGAGTAAGTGAAAATAGAATGTGTGTATAGTAACACTCACTTGAAGTTGTAAGGAAATAGTATTTCCTTTTTGGTACTGCAGAACCTTAACGCTTGTACCATGTTATTCTCTATCTCGCGGGGATTCGTTTCGACACTTTGGTGATGATTGTAATTTCGGTCAATGAACCCAATGTCATAGATTTGTCCTCTTTTGCATTCGAGAATCTTCATTCTTCAAAATTAATATAGTGATGAGTAAGATTATACATGCAAGAACGAGCTGAGTAAGACTTAATGACATAAATTAATAATACTTACAAACAATAGGCACTGATGATAGATTTGTCGAGGGCGTCTTGTTTGTATAACTGAAATAATTCTTCGAATTCAATCATCACCACGCCTCGTCCAGTCTTGAAATGCGCGTCTTCATATGCTAAGTAGAGCCAGTTTTTCGATTGATCACATGCTTGCATGTACGAGTCATGCAATCTTCGCATTTTTGTTGGTAGCTCTTTGACTAACTCAGGTTTGACCAGAGGACCCCATACCGATACGTGTATTCTACGTCAGTGAATACCTCCAAATGGTTTAAGTACTCATCAATAGACATGCCTTGATCCTTGGCCGCTTCTCCGTAGTGTGCAAGAAATTTTGGATCGATGTCAGCTGTTTTATCATTCCTCTGTTGGACCGCAGCTCCGCTTGAGCACACATTTGTATCGGAATACACTTTCAGCGGGTGGCACGCTTGGTTTTTCTGTTGTCCAAGTTGGGCAACTGATTTCCCACTAGACGTACTGCTCTTTAACCACTGCTTTTTTGCCTGAGCCAACTTGATAATAGAGCATTCATAGTGTGTTGGCAACGGTGGCGGGGGATCTTCAAGGTTTTTCAGCATTTTCACTACCGCGGCGTGCTCTCCTAGGGTGGCCAGGTACTCTGGCTCTTTCGGTTTATTCTTGTTAACCACTTTAGACTTCCACCGTTCATGATGGGTGTCTGCCCTCTTAATATTGTCCTCTCCAGTATAGTCCCAAGGTCTCTTCACCATATTCTTATGAGGTATTGTTGGAGGGGCGACAACTTACGTTTTGGTGATCGGATCCTCTTTCTCCCACCACTACTAGCGGTGGTCTATTTCCGCTTTTTGCTCTGATCCTGAGTGGATGGAGACAACTGACGGGGCGGTGGAGACGGCTGACGGGGCGGTGGAGATGGCTGATGCGACGATGGAGACGGCTGCGCTGGAGACTGGTGAGGCGGCGAAGACGACAACTGCGCTGGAGATTGGTGAGGCGGCGAAGACGATGGTTGCGCTGGAGACTGGTGAGGTGGAGGCAAAGAAGGATTGCTGCTATGAGGAGTCGGTGGCATTGACGTCCAATTTGGAAGGAAGATGTCCTCCTTTGGCCATACAACGGTTTGGGATTTGACTTCTCCAAGTTGAGTCAAATCCCTATCTTGAACTGCAGGGTGGTTGAGCTTCAGCTCCTCATAATCTTTCATCACTTCATCCACCGTGACGACATCGTACCCTTGTGGAACTGGAGAGCAATGCCAAGTTGGTTGTGGTCCAATTGGTAAGGCCATGCCGACCGCCATCGTCAACCTTAAGTTAGCAACTTTCACCTTTAGCTCACAATGTGTGCTCTCAGTGATATCATCCACTAGGTAGTGACGAGGAGGACTTGTCGTCGGTGCATCATCACCATCATCCTAGAGCTGCGTGGAAGCGATAGTGCTTTTCCGATTCGATGCAGCTTCTATCATGAGCCGCTGAGATTGGTCGCTACCTTGCTGTCTCTCGATTTGATCCTGCTACAGCGGCTTTATTGCTTCTTCTACATTACGCAGCCGGTCTGCAGCAACCGCTTTCTCAGCTGCCTACTTTTCCTTTCTCCTCTGATGGCTTCTATCGGGAAATCTCTTTCTTTCCTTGGAAAACGCAAGCATCCACGGCGGGGAGCCTGGTAAGCCTCGTGCTCACCCTTTGTGTTCCTTATTGCCAAGGGCGCGTGTGAGCTCGTCGTTCTCCCTATCGGGAACGAACACTCCCTCTTCAACATCATGTACTGCACGTCTAATCTGCTCGATGGGTAGGGGGTTATCTTTGTGTATTTGGTTATATATTGCCTTTCCTTCTTCGCCCAACAAGCCCCCATGCTCGTAAAACCAGTTTCTTCCTCGTGGGAGCCATCTTAAGGGCTCTGGAGTGATTTTTTATTGAGAAATGATGCCTCAAGTGCTTCCCACTTAGCCATCTTAGCGTCATAGCAACCAGGCCCCATAATGTGGTGGTACTTCTTCTTGCCTGCATTCGTCTTATTTTTTCAGAATTTTTCAAGGCGTCCTCCGATTTCTTGTACGTCACAAATTCAGCCCAGTAGTCTTTTATCTTCTCATAGCCGTGATCGAAATCTGGAGTCTTATCTTTGAAAATAAATAACTGGTGTATTCTCTTTTTCAGCCCGTGAATAGATCGGCCATCTTCTTAAGAGCCCACTCCTTTACTTTTTTCTCTAGGGCCTCTTTTCGCCTATTCATTTCCTCCTCATTTGGCTCCTCGTCATCTGGATCCACCTGTGGCGCCGGCAGGGTGAAATTAAGTATGAGTTTTCTCCAAAGGTTTTCTTTGGCTGTTGTGCCGACATATCAGACTCCTTCCTAATCCCTTGGATTAATCCGCTCTCGAGTGGTTATAGGGATGTAGTCCCTAACAACAACTCCGCATGCCTTCACAAACTTCTGTGTTACATCTGCAGGAGCAATTGGTTCCTCAGCATGTGAGACTGTTTCGATCCTGTACCTCTAACCGCCATCCAGCTTCTTGGTTGGGCCTCGTTTCGTACATACTGAAGTTTTGCTTGATCCGGAGGGCTAAAAGAAAGAGAGTTAATATATGTATACATATAGCAGAGGATTAATTTATTAATATATATATATATATGCACCTCGATGGAGCGGTCGGCTTCTCCCTCGTTGGCTTCTTCCTCATTGGAGCCGCCGATTCCTCCCTCGCCCGAGGCGTGGGCGTCTACCTCACCGGAGCTTCTACCTTGTGTGTTGAGAGACTCATCTCCCTCGCCGGACTCGTTCAGAAACTGATTGGTGACATCGACATCACCAACTAAAATATCATCCCCGCGAATGACACCATGCATCACGTCTTCCTGATATTCTTCTCTATCGTGTGGATACATAATATCTACAAATTAATTAAACATAAAAAACTAAATTAACTAACAACTAAAACTATATACATCGAATAATCCACTTACTTAATGCATCATTGAATAATCCACTTAATATTATCGAATATATAATCTGGAATACATAAATAATACATCTCTCGAATATAGTAATACATCGAATAATAACGACTGGTCAGTCAACAATGAGTCGTCGTACTAGTGAGGCACGGGCGGTGGACACCCAAAGAGCAGGGACCATCACCGGATCATAGCTCCGGTGAGATCCCCAAAGAACCTACCAGGTCCTGTCGAACCTGGCATCCAACGCCTCCATGTAGCGAAGGACGTGCTCGTCCTCCTCCCTGACACGGCGACGTACCTCCTCCTCGGGTGTCGGCACCCTCTGCACCCTCTATGGCCCCCGCGACCACCACCAAAGAAGCTCCGGGTCGACGACGGGAACCTGGTTCCTCACCAAGTTGCGCGCCCCGGAAGGTAACTCCTCCGAGTGCCAGCCCGGCGGAGCCCAGTCCCGCACACGGTTGGGCATCGTATGTCCTGCTATTTAAATTCCTATTGTTTAATAAAATTTTCTAAATGTGTACTCTCCTTCCGTTCCAAAATATAAAACCTTTTAAAGATTTCATCAGAAAACTACATACGCAGCAAAATGAGTGAACATATACTCTAAAGTATGTCTATATACATCCGTATGTAGTCCACTAATGGAACCTCTAAAAAGACTTATATTTAGGAACGGAGGGAGCAATTAATTGGAAATACATAACAAATTTTTGCAAATGTCAAAATTCATCAAACTTTTGCAAAAAAAAACTAAACAACTAGAACAAATAAATTAACTAAAACAAATATGAAACACTTAATTACCAAAAACAATATGGACACTTAATTAACTAAAGGACCCAACTATAGAGCGGCGTCGTACCCGAGCGGTTGCCGTGCGGCGGCTCTTATACTAATATACATGAACGTCGCTATCACGCATTATTAAAAAACGGATTTAACTCGCCTCGCCTGCACATGCACCTAAATATAGACATAAAGATTCTCTCCAATGCTTGAAATTCAAATAGTTTTATCTATAAAACCGTTAATCCAATCGATGATCTGTTTTCGTCGTTGGCTTTGTCGCGACAAGATCTTCGAAACTAGATCACATGTCGACATGTTTCGATAAACTTTTTTTTCTTCCCCTAATTGCCATATTGTTCCACTCACTTGCTATATTATTAACCACTTACTTGCCCAATAAAAATAACTTAATTGTCATATTTTTTGATGTCGTTTCGTGCAAAGATTGTCGATGCTTATAAATGCAGTTCCGAAAATGTTTTGATGTGCTTATCATTTTTATTCTACTAAATTGACATGTGGTCTCATAAAGCTTGTAGGTGCTTATAAAATCACAGTTGCCACGTATATTTTTTGTGCTTGTTATTTTAATCCTACCTCGTCATCATATTATCTCATAAAACTTGTCAGTCATTGTAAATATGACAAGTTGGTATATTTTGAATTGGCAAACAGAACCAATGACATGCTTTTATATCATGTATAATGAAATCTGTTACAAGGCTTTTGTACGAAACAATATTAAAAAGTGACAATCAAGTTATTTTTTTGAGGTAAGTAAGTGGTTAATAATATGATAAGTGGGTCAAAAAATGTGGCAAGTATAAATGGAAAAAAATAATTGACGAAACATATCGACATGGGATCTACTTTCGAAGAACTCGTCGCGAGAAAGCCAATGATGAAAACGGATCATCGATTGAATTAACGGTTTTGTAGATAAAACTTTTTGAATTTCAAACATCAAAAGGAATCGCATGTTGTCTGTAGCATGCAAAACTCTTTCCTCTCCCTAATATAATGGTCCCACACGACATGCTTAAGTTAGATGGGTCAGTCTGCGCGCCGCACGGCAACGCAGCCATGCACACACTGCCAATTAGATTTTCCCTTAACTAAAACAATATGAACACTTAATTACCTAAATCAATAATGCTAATTTTATGTTTTACTATCTAATTAACTAGTTTTATTTCTTAACCCTAATTTTTTCAGAGTGTTTCAGAGAGTGTATGTGTGTATGTGTACGTGTGTGTGTGTACGTGTGTGTGTACGGCACCGGTGGCTCGAACGTCGGAGATGGACGGGGTGCGGCGGGGCTCCTATGCCGGAGATGGATCGGGCATCTCCGGTGGTGGCTAGGTGGGGGCTGGGCTCGGGGAGGGGCGGCCATGGCGGCAATGGACCAAGCTCGTCGGTCGCGGCCTTCACGACGAGAGGGAGAAGAAGGTGGGTGCCTCACCTCGGGGGAGAAGAGGCCCGCGCGGAGATCTGATGCCGGCAAGGAGGACAACGAGCGTTGGCGATGGTGACAACAAGGCAGACGTCGGGGCAGCCTGGCGGCATCGAGCTCGTCGTCGCGTCGACGTGCGGTGCGCAGGCGAGAGCGAGGAGGAAGAAAACCAAACTGGCAATGGTGGGGGTTGGAAAAATTGAAGTCCCGCTTATATAGGATGGGCTTTAGCCCCGGGTCGTCGGAAGAACCGGGACTAAAGACCACCCTTTAGTCCCGGTTCTTCCCATGACCCAGGGCTAAAGGTAGTTTCCGGCAAGCGAGGAGACGGGAAGGCGAGGGGCTTTAGCCCCGGGTCGGGGCTAGACCCGGCACTAAAGGGGGGGGGGGTCTTTAGTCCTGGTTCTAGCCACGACCCGGGGATAAAGCCCCTCGACTGGCCGCGCGATATGTTTAGTCCCACCTCACCGAGCGAGGGGCGCTGGCACTGGTTTATAAGCCCCGCCGCAGCAACTGCATCGAGCTTCTCTCTAAAGCAGGCCTACGGGTCTATCTGTCCTCTCGTTGCGTGTTGGGCCTATTGGGCTCGCGGGCCTGCATCCTCGCGCACATGTTGGGTTGGGTTTATAGTCGTATGCAGGCCGTGATGGCCCAATATGCAGCATTTTTGTTTACTTTAAGAATTTTTCTCTTTTATTTTTGTTTTCTATTTAAGATTTTAATAAAGGGATTTCATTTTTGTTGAACTTATTTGAACTCCATACTTTTTGTGTGTTCAAAATTCACCATTCAAAGGCACAACACAAATTTTGAACAATTTCTGACTTCATTTGATATTTTTCGTGCATTTACTTATTTATTTTTGAGCTAGTTGAGGATGAAATAGAAAAGCGATACAAATGAACTCTAAAAACGTTGAAAGTTGGCATGGTATCATCATTTCACCCACATAGCATGTGATAAAAAGTTGAGAGGGTTATGACAAAAACTGGATGCACTTCATGTACAAAACGGACAATCTCTCTCGAAGTATCAGGGTTTCAAACGATAACTCATCTGTTACAAAGGGTTTCATTTTTTTTAACTTATTTTAATTCCATACTTTTTGTGTGTTCAAAATGCACCAATCAAAGGCACATCATAAATTTTCAACAATTTCTGACTTCATTTGATATGTTTCGTGCATTTACTTATTGTTTTGAGCTAGTTGACCCTGAAATTAAAAAGCACTACAAATGAGCTCTGAAAATGTTGAAAGTTGGCATGGTATCATCATTTCACCCACATAGCATGTGTTAAGAACTTGAGAGGGTTACGACAAAAACTGGATGCACTTCTTGTACAAAACGGACAATCTCTCTCGAAGTATTAGGGTTTCGAATGATAACTCATCTGTTACAAAGGGATTTTATTTTTTGAACTTATTTGAATTCCCTACTTTTTGTGTGTTCAAAATGCACAATTCAAAGGCACATCAAAAAAATTCAACAATTTCTGACTTCATTTGATATTTTCGTGCATTTTTTTTTGAGCTAGTTGACCGTGAAATTGAAAAGCACTACAAATGAACTCTGAAAATGTTGAAAGTTGGCATGGTATCATGATTTCACCCACATAGCATGTGATAAAAAGTTGAGAGGGTTACGACAAAAACTGGATGCACTTCTTGTACAAAACGGACAATCTCTCTCGAAGTATTAGGGTTTCGAACGATAACTCATCTGTTACAAAGGGATTTCATTTTTTTAACTTATTTGAATTCCATACTTTTTGTGTGTTCAAAATGCACCATTCAAAGGCACATCACAAATTTTCAACAATTTCTGACTTCATTTGATATTTTTCGTGCATTTATTTTTTTTTGAGCTAGGTGACCCTGAAATTGAAAAGCACTACAAATGAACTCTGAAAACGTTGAAAGTTGGCATGGTATCATCATTTCACCGACATAGAATGTGATAAAAAGTTGAGAGGGTTAAGACAAAAACTGGATGCACTTCGTGTACAAAACGGATAATCTCTCTCGAAGTATGAGGGTTTCGAACGATAACTCATCTATTACAAAGGGATTTCATTTGTTGGAACTTATTTGAATTCCATACTTTTTTGTGTTCAAAATGCACCATTCAAAGGCACATCACAAATTTTCAACAATTTCTGACTTCATTTGATGTTTTTTATGCATTTACTTTTTTTTTGAGCTAGTTGACCGTGAAATTGAAAAGCACTACAAATGAACTCTGAAAGTTGGCATGGTATCATCATTTCACCCAGATAGCATGTGATAAAAGGTTGAGAGGGTTACGACAAAAACTGGATGAACTTCGTGTACAAAACAGACAATCTCTCTCTAAGTTTAATACATTAGTACACATCACATAAAGTTTAATATAGTAGTACACATCACATAAAGTTTAATACATTACATAGATTTATATTTCGATCCCTTGCCTATGATCGCTTTGGTCGTAACCATGGAGCATCTTCATTATTTAACGGGATGCTTGGGTCAATTCTCACTATGAAGGGCGGAATTTCATCAAACTTATTATAATCTGCTGACATGTCTCTCTTGTCCTCGCACTACAACAACAACCCCGCTATAGCAACGCATGTTTCCGTATCTCAAAGTCCATATATGCGTTGTTAGTGTCTTTACCAACGGTTTGGGATGCGTTGCCTTATCCGGCGTTGCTACCGCATAATGCAACGCTTATATTGTCGTTGGTAAAAGGAACCATTTGCAATAATGCAACACATAGAACAGACTTGTGCAAAACTTCTATATGTTGGTGCTTAACGGACACGAATCAAAATCCCATTGCTTGGCAATAAAGAATTTGCAACGCTTCAAGCGTTGGTTCATATATAATGTGAATAATATTATTATTTTGTACATATTGCCAACAATTAAATAAATGCTTCACATAATGGTGATAATTATGTATTTCAAGTGCAGAAAAACAAGAGAATTTACTCAAGGGAGGAAGAAATCATATATCAGATAAAACTGCTTGTTTACAATATTGAATATTACACCAGGTAAACCATCCAAATGGGATGTATAATCTAAATGGTTTCTTGACGATGAAACTTAAATTGAAAGCATCCATCAACATTCGTACAACTTAACTAAAACATAATCGAGGAACATCGTCCAACAGGAACACCATCCCTACAAACTTAACTAGAACTAAAAGCATACGTCTTCATCATCATGACCATGAACATCATCATCGTCATTGTATTATACTTGCCATTTTCCACACACACATCCATTTATCTTTTGAATCTACAAATAAAAGAACAAAATGTACTGTTAACACACACTACATTGACATGATTCAAGTAGTGAGAGAGGCAAGATATTTGTCACTTACAAAGGTTACTATACAAAATAATCTGCATTACCAAGAGTATTGCATTTTTTGAGACTCTGCACCAAATCTCTAGTTTTCACAAGTGCCATATCAACATGAAGTACCGAGAATTCATTAGTAATCTCAGCACCATCAAGTTCAAATTTCGGATCACAACTTACAACTGTAGGAAGAGCTACGTCTGTGTTATGATTTTTTTGTCTAAATTAGAAAATACTTATGTTCCTGCCTGTTACAGCAATCAAAGTTACCATTGAGAGAATCATGTCGAGCAAAATAATTAATGGAAATGTGACATATAACAGAAAAGGTTGAGAGCCCAAGACCTGTCGCGTTTGCATCTTTTCCTCTACTATATGGTATCTTATGTTGTCTCGTGAGGTGTCATCTTCTATATCTTTCAAGGGCTAAGAGATTATAAGCCAACTAACAATGAGTTATGTTGTGGCCATGACACATGTACATATCTTCTATTTAAAGGACATACCAATATAAATAGGCCAGTTAATAATGGAAGCGTGTAACCAATGTAAAATGATCAAACCATGCCACATTGTAAAACATACGTCCAGTCAATGCACATAGAAGAAAATGGAAGGAAGCAAGGGGAAAAAAGAAGCCTTTCAGCATACAACTGCTACAACCCAACATCACACGTGTCATATAGTTATGAATATATTCTTCTACTGGTTAATCTCATGATGTGCAACATCTATGAAATTCTATGGAGCCTTGCACTACCAACAAAGTAGTTTTTGTGATGAATGATTAAAATAATTAAACTTCATATGATGCTTCAGTTTAGAACACAAATATAGTCATTTTTATTCGAGTAGCAATATATGGTCAACTGCAAAATTCTGAGGCACCTACTGGAAGATACTGAAGCAGTTTTTTTGACCATTAATCAAGTAACAGGTTATTAGTATATCAATACGTGGGACATATTAAGCCAAAAGATAAATAAAATTTACTAAATCAGTACAAATATAACATATTATACACTAAAAAGAAGCTTTCAGACATAAAATCCATCATAGATGAGGTACTCCCAGTACCGACCCAATGATTTTGCATGAAGTGCGGCGATAACAGCAGGGTGGATCAACCATTACTTCATCTTTACCAGCAACTTCTAATGACATATCCATAACACTCACACATTTTAGACATAAAAAAATAACATGGACTCACATTGTTCAACCACCTTTGATCTTTGCTTCTGATGAACCCATTTGTTAATTAAGTTAAACACCTTATGAAGAATATAATGAAGATATAGTGAGGCCCATGCGAAAAAGATATGTGCGTCGAAAATGTATGGCATCCTTCATTGCAAATGCAGATATGCAGTCTAAAGAGTACATATAAAAGAATTTCAGAAGTACTTGAAATTGAGAGAATATAATTCGCACTAAGCTAAATCCAGATGTAGACATATTAAATCTTAACAAGTGTGTTTTCTATTAACTCTAATTTATACATATGAATTCCAATAATAATATGAATAGTGAATACATAAACCTTTTCAACCTAAGTTTTAAAATTATATTGCAGATTATGTGATGTAAATCACCTACAATTTGCAAGCCTACATGAATCATAAAGGCGTACCTCTCTCTGCAAAAGTAGCATGCTATATATGACCTGATCTTTAATGTTGGAAATTTTGGTACCGCAAGGAATTATGAACTCATTTCATAAGCACGTGCAAGCACATTTAAGTTTTGCAAATCTGAGTCATAGGATCACAAGCCACTCCATAATCATTAGATAGTATCATCATTCAGAACCTGAAGATTTACATGTTAAGAGAAAGAACAAACACATAAATGTTGGTTGCATTAACGATTATACAAGAAAAAGAAATATAAGCAGAGGGAGGTACATATGGGGCTTATTCATATGGTATTATAGAGCATGTGAAAAGGAAACTAGTGAGGATTCGTCACATCGATAACAAGATATTCATATTATGTCCCGAAAATAATCATGATGTCATATACTGATACTACAAGTATTTTGTTTGGATAACTAGTTAGTCACAAGCTCATAGCTAGGCTATATATCACAAAATGCTACCAACTTATTTAGTTAATTTATCTACAATGATGATCTTAACAAAAATATTGACTAATTATCCAGGCAGTAGCACCAAGAAAAATTAAAACCTAATGCAACACAAGATAGAACTATTGTGAAAAAAGAGGGCGCAATCATTGTTGCAGAATTAGCACATACATGTAGTGAATCACATAATCGTACATGAGGGATAAACAGATCAGACAAATTTCATGCATACAACTAGATCACAAATTTAAAGAGCCAAGCTCATAATGGTGTGTTGTTGTCTTGTGCAGCCGTTGCAATGTACGGCAAAGAATCAGGTTGGCACACAAAGCAGTAGATAGGGAAAGAGCAGAGAGGATGAGTGCCTTACTGAACCGTCTGCGTCGTAGTCGAGGTAGCGGAGGTGGATCAGCAACATGGAGCCCTAGCCGGAACCCAAGCATGTGGAGGCGTGGAGGTTATTAGGTCGACAAACAAGAGGCGCAGGAGGAGCGCCAGTGACCCGACGCCTAGGGTTTCTGCGGTGGCGCGTGCAGAGGCATCAAGAATGTCACGATGGTGCGTACTCACAAGAGAATGACGAGGGAAAGATGGGACGACGAGGAGTTGTGCAGGGTAGCATCGGACCTCCCTCGAATCGGCGGCAGTGGTGGCTGCCTTCTGGTGATAGATCTCAAGTGAAATCGTGAGAATTCTAAATCGGAGGACAGAGAGGTGGTGGCGAGAAATGTTTGGATAAAAAATCACGCTTGGCTGCCTGATAATACGGTGGAGGTGGGCATCTCTTTTCCTGGGGGTGGGGTTTTTCTAGGGACGAGGGAGGTGGGAGTTTTTTTTGACGGGTGGGAGTTGTTTTTAACTCAGCAACATATAAGTTATCTTCGTTGCTAGATATCCGTTGCTATAGGTGGGTTTTTGTTGTAGTGTCGATCCTCACGATGTTTCTTTTCCCTGAAAGAACTATGTGACGCTTTGGCTCATCATCTGATGTATTCATTTGCTTATTTTTTTTTCTCTTTTCCGGTCTCGAGGACATGTCTTTCACGTAGAAAACCTGAGCCACATCATTGGCTAGGACGAATGGCTCGTCTCTGTAACCAAGATTCTTGAGATCAACTGTTGTCATTCCGTACCACTGGTCGACCTTTACCCCTTCTCCATTCATGTTCACCCTACTACACCGAAACAAAGGGACCTTCAAAGTAGGTCTGTAGTCAAGTTACCATATATCCTCTATGTAACCATAGTATGTGTCCTTTTTCCCATTATCGTCTATCGCATCATAGCGGACACCACTGTTTTGGTTGGTGCTCTTTTTAACTTGGGCGGTCGTGTAAAAAGTATTCCCGTTTATCTCGTACCCTTGGAAATGTAATACAGTTAAAGAAGATGACGCGTCCAACAAGTAGAGTTCATCTCCAACAGTGTTGTCATTCATGAGACGTGCTCACAACCAACTACCGAAAGTATCCATGTGTTTTTCTTCAATCCAGAAGATAGCCTTCCCCGGGAACTCGGAGCGTACAAAATTCTTGTGCTCCTCGATATACGAAGCCACGAAGGTGGAACTTTTTAGAACTATGTAGTGTGCTTGAGTGAAAGTATGTCCGTCCCTACATATCACTGCTTTCTTTCCTAGTGTGCCTTTTCCACTCAGTCTCCCCTCATGCCACGATTTAGGAATACCAATCGGCTTAAGGTCAGGAAAAAAATCTACACAGAACCCAATGACCTCCTCTGTTCCATAGCCCTTGGAGATGCTTCCTTCTGGCCTAGCACAGTTATGAACATATTTCTTTCATACTCCCATGAACCTCTCGAAGGGGAACATATTGCGTAGAAATACAGGACCGAGAATGGAAATCTCATCGACTAGGTGAACGAGGAGATGCGTCATAATATTGAAGAAGGACGGGGGTAACACCAACTCAAAACTGAAAAGACATTGGACCACATCCTTCTGTAGCCTTTCCAGATGTTCTCGATCGATTATCTTCTAAGATATTGCATTGAGGAATGCACATAGCTTCACAATGGGTAATCGAACATTTTTTGGTAGAAGCCCCCTCAATGCAACCGGAAGCAACTGCGTCATAATCACGTGGCAATCATGAGACTTCAGGTTCTGGAATTTTTTCTCTGCCATATTTATTATTCCCTTTATATTAGACGACAAGCAAGTGGGGACCTTCATATTGCTCAGACATTCAAAAAAGATTTCCTTCTCTTCTTTACTAAGAGCGTAGCTGCTTAAGTATTGACGCCCTTTATCAGTCTTCTTGTCGTATGGGTCTTTCATACGTTGTTGCTCCTCCCGTGCTTCTGTTCTATCTTTTGTCTTCCCATACATGCCCAGGAAGCCTAGCAGGTTCACGCAAAGATTCTTCGTCACGTGCATCACGTCGATTGAAGTCCGGACCTTTAGGTGTTTCCAATAGGGTAGCTCCCAAAATAAAGATTTCTTTTTCCACATGGGCACATGTCCGGTAATGTCGTCTTTCATAACAGATTGACCACCAGGAACCTTTCCAAAGATTACTATTTGATCTGAATCCTTGACCATAGCCAATAACTCATCACTAGTAGGGAGGTTAGGCTTCTTCCGGCGATCTACCTCACCGTTGAAATGCTTTCCTTTCTTTCTTACGGGATGACTGGCCGGTAGAAATTGACGACACCCCAGGTAGACAACCTTCTTAGATTTTTCCAAATATGTACCTTTAGTCTTATCTAAATAGTGCATGCATGCATTGTATCCCTTGTTTGACTGTCCTAAAATGTTACTAAGAGCAGGCCAATCATTGATGGTTACGAATAACAATGCTCGTAGGTCAAATTCCTGATGTTCGTTCTCATCCCACACACGTACACCTAGTTTGTCCCACAACTACAAAAGTTCATCAACTAATGGCCTTAGGTACACATCAATGTCGTTGCCGGGTTTCTTCGGTCCTGGGATAAGCACTGGCATCATAATGAACTTCCGCTTCATGCACAACCAAGGAGGAAGGTTGTAGATACATAGAGTCACGGGCCAGGTGTTGTGACTGCAACTCTGCGCCCCAAAAGGATTCATGCCATCTGTACTTAGACCAAGCCATAAGTTCCTTGGGTCATCTGCAAATTCCGGCCACTCCCTCTCGATTTTCCTCCAGTGTGACCCATCTGCGAGGTGTCTCAACTTTTTCCCGTCTTTCTTACGCTCATCTTTGTGCCATCGCATCAACTTGGCATGCTCATTGTTTCTGAACATACGTTTCAACCGTGGTATTATAGGAGCATACCACATAATCTTAGCAGGAACCTTCTTCCTGGGGGGACCGTCATCACCCTCAACATCACCAGGGTCATCTTGCCTGATCTTGTACCGACTTGCAGTGCATGCCGGGCATTTATCCATATTCTCGTACTTCTCACCATGGTACAGGATGCAGTCATTAATGCATGCATGTTTATTCTGCACATCTAATCCAAGAGGGCAGATAGCCTTCTTTGCTTCGTACGTAGTCTCGGGCAATTCGTTATCCTTTGGAAGCTTCGGCTTCAATATTTTCAGTAACTTCCCAAATCCCTTGTCAGATAAACCAGTTTCTGCCTTCCATTTCAACAGTTCCAGTGTGGTATCGAGCTTTGTGCCGCCATCTTCGCAATTTGGGTACAACAACTTTTTATGATCCTTTAGCATGGCCGCCAACTTCATCTTCTCCTTTTCTGTATCGCATTCTCTCTTTGCATCAGAAATGACCCGACCAAGACTATCAACGGGCTCATCTGATGCCGGTTGTTCTTCACCTCCTTCTTCTTCATTGTCTTCCATTGTAGTATCACCGTGTTCTTCAGTGAACATATGATAGTTGTCATCATCATCTTCTTCTTCATTGTCTTCCATCGTAACCCCTCTTTCTCCGTGCATGGTCCAACAATAATATGTGGGCATGAAACCTCTCTGAAGCAAGTGGAGATGAATGACTTTCGAGCTAGAGTACTCCTTCTCGTTTCGACAACCAACACATGGGCAAGGAATAAAATTATCCACTTTGTTTGCCTCAGCCACTTCGATAAATTTATGCAGGCCTGCAATAAATCCAGAACCGCGGCGTTCGCCGTACATCCATCGCTTCCGTGCATCGATCTGGCATCATACATGAATAGTGAAATGACCACCGTACGTTGAAACATGCAATATTTTTGTATCAATTACACATGAAGAAGTTTGCTAACCTCGGTCGAAGATATCAGTTTGTGTGAACTGTAGTGTGACTCGGGCATTAATTAGTCCCGGTTCGTAATGTACTCCGAAGTGCGCCGGTCACCGTACATCCATTAGCGGTTCATCTCTATTATGAAATTAAGTATATCAAAAAATCATTGCAGAACATCATGAATAAAGAAATGATCAAATTAATACAAGTTCATCATCACATTAAAACCAAAGCTCAGTAGTGATCAAACGTTATTATTGCAAAAATAAATACATAAAGTTCTCTCATAAAACAACATACAACTATGTAAAACATTTAAATGCAACAACAAATGCGATCAAAATCGGAACTAAGGTAACAATTGACCCAACAGCATAATGATACCAAGCCTCTTTATCAATGGCATATTTTCTAATATTCCTAATCTTCAAGCGCATCTCATCCATCTTCAAGCGCATTGCATCCATCTTCAACAACATCGCATCGATCTTCATCTTGCGATCATCGATGACATCGGCGACATGCAACTCCAGTTCCATATTCTTGTCCTCAATTGTTTTCAATTTTTCCTTCAAGTATTTGTTTTCTTTTTCAACCAAATTTAACTTTTCGAGAAGAATTTCTATGTGGGTTGGAATTTCCGGTTCACATACCTCCTAGATTAAAAAATATATGTCACGTTGGTCGTCATAATTGTCATAAACAATAAATAAAAGAAATAGTTATAAAAGATAATATATACCACATCCGAATCATAGACAGGACGAGGGCCGACGGAGGCGGATACCAAAATCATTGTACTATATAATAACAAAAAATAATGAAAGTAAGTAATTTATACAAGTATGTATCTAAATCATATAAGTAAGATTTTTTTTTTAAAAAAGAAGACAAGAACAAGAGGCTCACCACGGTGGTGCTCGCGATGAGATCGGCGCGGGGCGATCGACAACGGTGAGGACGGGCACGGGACGGCACCCTACACATGTGCAGACTCTAAAAAGTTAATTTGAGCATTTCAAATGAGCTAAACTAGCAGTGACAGATGAAAGGATGAAGTAGCTAACCTTTTAAAAAACTTATGGAGTTGGTGCACGGCCAAACCTAGACAAATATTGAGGAAAATGGAGTTTGGAGGTCGAGTTTGGAGAGGAGAAAGCTTAACTAGTGTGGCTCGGGCATTTCATCGAATACGTCAAGTGCATGAACTAGAGTGACAAGGGTGGCATGGCACGGGCACACTTCAGCCAAAAAACAGAGGAGAGTGTGGGCAGGGGCGACGGTATATATAGCCAGAACTTTAGTCTCGGTTTTTGTCTAAAACCGGGACTAATAGCCTGCCCTTTAGTCCCGGTTCGTGCCGTAAACCGGGACTAATGCTCCGCGGCACGCCACGTGGGAGTCGTTGGATCTTTAGTCCCGGGTTTTTCCCTGAACCAGGACTAGTGAGGTTAACCGAACCGGGACCAATGCCCCGGCAAACCGAACCGGGACCAATGACTGGCATGGGTCTCGGTTTTGATTTGAACCGGGACCAATGACTGGCATTGGTCTCGGTTTTGATTTGAACCGGGACTAATGGTCTTTCGGCCCTCGGCCGAAAGACCCTTTTTCTACTAGTGTCTAATGCTAGATGGCGCAAGCCATTTATTTTAACAGGTTATTTGCACATCAAGGCATTTTTTGTATACCTATAGGTTTTATATAGCATTTAGTAGCACCGAGCAGAGCATACCTTAAACGCAGCAATGGACCATCAGCAGCAGGAACAAGCCACACAAATACATGTTATTTCCTTGATCACAGTAGCTAACCTTCACATCACCTGCAAAAGAACCATTAAAATATGGGTCCGGAAATCAACATGGGTTTACGCCCTGTATGCATTCACACACACACTCATTAGAAAAACAGAGAAAACTAATTACTCCTCTAACTTCTGTAGAACATAAGAAACAAGAGCTAAAATTTGATCCAGTGGAACCTAACACCAGCTCCTAATATGTCAAGTACAGAAACAATTCCTCTGAACAAAAACACATAACAAAAAATGAGCAAAATAAAAGAAAATGTAAATCTATACATGATCCAAGTACTAACATATGTTTTTGCCACTAAATATGGTACAACACACTAACATGCAAGATAATATGCCAAGGAAGTAGGGAGCAACCAACATTCTGTGTGTGAAATTTATTTTCCTGCTTTCTGTTAGGAGATTCCTAGTGAAGTATCACCACAAAAGTGAAATTTATTTTCCTGCTTTCTGTTAGGAGATTCCTACCATAGGCAACCACCATTGCCATCACCTAGGAAGTACAAAGCCATCTCATACCAAGTGAAGATAATATGCCAAGGAAGTAGGGAGCAACCAACGGTACTACACATGCAGCAAACTTTGCTCGTCCACGGAACAGAATATACTTCGTCATTTATATGGGTTAGCATAGTATAGTACTGCACATGTAGCAAAAGACCAAGCACCAAGAACCTCCTAGATAAACAACAGAAACAACCAAGAATCACTCAGTTTTCAATTCAAAGGACTAAAATTATGTAACTTTGCATGCAGAAAAATTGACTCGCATGCATTGCAAAATTGACCAAATTCTGAATCCATTTTCGGATGAGGAGCACCAAAAAAAAATTCCTAGTGAAGTATCATCACAAAAATGGCAATGGTAGGTGGAAAAGACAAAGACTACACAACTGTAATCTACGAAAAACTCGAGTAACAAAATTTCAAAGATCGATGATAGTGCAAATGACATATTTTGCCATCTTGAAAACTATCGAAATAAATGAGAACTGGTTGCCTATGAAGAAAATTCTAAATAAGAGGTTATGATATCCGACTCACTGACTGCAAAAATCATGCAAGGTACAATGCAGCACAAAGGAATGTAATTTATGAAATTTCAGTCGCTCTGAGAAGGACTGGTTGGTAGTAATGAAAAGTGTGTATTGTCGGCCATAGACAATGAGATCATTCAGACCGCGAGAGTCTAGTCGATGGCCATATGACCCAAAGATAGAAGCGAGCTTCCAGCCGTTGACCATACGAACCATAGATAGCAGTGAACATCCAGCGAACAACCATATACATTAAAGATATTAGCTACATATAAGTAGTACATTTTTCAGCATAGCTTGAGATTGTTGTAGCAAAGGATGTAGCTTGAATATGAAACATAAATTCATGCATACCTGGAGAAAATAGGATAGACGACATACATTTGTACTGATAGAAATATAAACCCAACTGTTTGATTATTAATTCAAATTAAAAAGGAAATTCATGAGGTGTCACTAGAAACAGAATCTACATCCCAGAAGATGAAACCTGCTGCCACTGGCAATACTACCGAGCAAAGAACTTCTATAATTCTAATGTAACCAAGATGAGAGCCCTTTAAACTGAACCAAAACCAGTAAACCTGCAAATCAAACAACATCACAAGAGGCAATCTGTTAGCAAATCCATTAATTTGATATTAATTGTATTAGTGCCACTACTTATATACACTACTGGAATTTTCCTCTTTACCGAGTGTTAGGCTCTTTACGAAGTGCATTACAACGGACACTCGGCAATATTATATTTGCCGAGTACCTAACTCGGCAAAAACGCGAAACTCGGCAAACATGCACTTTTCGAGTGTCATCGAAAAAACGCTCGGCAAAATAACAAAACTCAAGCAAATAGAGCTTTCCCGAGTGTCACACTCGGCAAAAAGGGTCTCCGCTAAACTGCATGGTTTTGGTTGTAGAGGTTGCATACGGCCTCGGATGAAGATGGTCTAAAAATCAAAGTTGTTCATTTTAACGAGACAAACAATTTCCATGCTGAGAACCTTTTCATTTAGGCCATATTAATTACACTGTTTGGCATGCCAAATATTAATATAATCTCAAATGACCAAGGTGATGGACATATTCATTGCATGGTTTGTTATAATGTTCCCAAATTAAACACATAGGTGCATCTTGACATTACAAACAACGTTGCCAAATAGAGTTTTCTACTTTTTTATACAAAAAAATCAATTTTCATTTTCGAAGTGTCAAAAATGGGTGTTTTTTGTGAAGCGAGTACAACAATCAGGGTGCAAAATGGCACCACTCCAGTTATCACAGTAAGTAGACCATGTTTTATGCACAATTCACAAGTTTCACTGATTTTCCAGTTTTCTACCTACTTTCGCATATTTAAATGACTTTATGTCAATTTTCTGAAAGTAATTTAAATTTGAACTGCAAGTGTGTAATAGCTCAATCACAAAAATTAGCAAAAAGTATTTTTAGGTACACAAGTAGTCATTATATGGGAGAACCACTTAGATTTTTGAAAGATTCAACCTCTTGTTATGAATAGTCATGTCAACCATTTTGACCCCGTTTTGGAAAATAAAAAGAAAAATAATACTAGTTTAAAAAATACAATCCTTTCGCATGGATTCCTTTTATGTGAATTAGTTGCGAGGAAAAGTACTAGACTTTCAATATAACTAAATTGAAAAAAAATTGCTTCAAAAATTGGGCTATCGTGTATGAACATTCGTGACTTTCAAGTCAAAGGACCACGGTGATGATCATATGCATTGCATAGTTTATTATAATGTTCCCAAATTAGACACATAGGTGCATCTGGACATTACAAACAATGTTGCCAAATAGGGTTTCCTACTTTTATAAAAAAAAGTCAATTTTCATTTTCTAAGTGTCAAAAATGGGTGTTTTTTGTGAACAAGTACAAAAATTGGGGTGCAAAATGGCACCCCTCCAATTATTATAGTAAGTAGACAATATATTATGCACAATTCACAAGTTTCATGGACTTTCTAGATTTCTAGCTAATTTTGCACATTTAAATGCCTTTATGTCAATTCTTTGGAAGTAATTCAAATTCAAACTGCAAGTGTGTGATAGACGAATCATAAAAGTTAGCAAAAACTATTGAGAGTGTTTCAATAAGCTTCCTCTAAGGCCGCTTGTAAATCGCACTATCTCCGAGCTAGTCTTCAGATATTGAGAGGGAATGTGTCCGGTTTGTGAAGGAAGTGCGGGTCCTATTGCTCCGTTGGCTTCGAAATTTGTCACGCTCTCAAAGGAAACTATTGCGTGACACGTGTCGGGCCCCACATTTTTTGGACCCGCGTGTAATATTTCATACATCCATTGCTATGTTAGGGTTTCATCGCCGAGAATTGTAGATTTGTAAGGCCACATATGAAATATTGTCAGGAAGTGGCATCGAAAATCTTGTGTGATGTCCTTGCAGCATGCGTAGGCCTTTTGTAGATGAGGGAGCGGCCGACCCTGCCACCGGTGGGAGAAAGTACCACATTGGCATGCCACATGACTACTAGAAAAAGGGCTATAGATAATATGGACATTAATGGCGCACCATATATGTGGTGCATCACCGCTATATAGCAGTGGCGCACCAGATACAGGTGCGCCATTACTGTCCATATTACTAATGGCGCACCTTGTGTGTGGTGCGCGATTACTATGTTTGTCCTGGCCCCACACCCTTTACTAGACATATGAGTGGCGCACCAGGGGAAGTGCGCCATTACTAGTTTTAACTAGTAATGACGCACCACATCCACGGTGCGCCACTACTAACAAAAAAATAGTTTTTTTTCAAAACTACTAATGGTGCATTCTTACCAGGTGTGCCATTAGTAACCCTCGTTACTAATGGCGCATTCTTTCTGGGTGCGCCATTGGTAACCTGGGAGTAGTAGATATTTTTGACAACCCACTTCACTCTCACTTTCCTCCCACTTCATTCTCTCCACCTCTACCAACCTTGTTGGTCTCGGCTGCCTCCTCCTCCTCACCTCATTTGCACCATAGATTCACCCAAATTAAGTAGTTAAACTTCATTTTTTTGATAGGTAAGTAAGGGGAAAGCTTTCTTTATGTTCTAGACCTACTTTTTTCTCCCTCCAACGTGTACACACTTTTTATGGCCTAGATCTATGTATGTTTGTGGTGTTGCATATGTCTGTGTTTGCAGGTACCAGTATTTGAAATGCGATAGTTGCCAATATGTTGACGGAATGTTGATTCATTTCCGTTTCGGCGAGAATTTGGCACTATGTATTCTTTTTGGTCTTATGTTTAGGCAAAGTGAGGCCAAACTTTTTCTGGTTCTAAAATATCGTTTTGCTCTACCCTGTAGGCGACCATGGTCCGCACGATGACCGAAGGCATCGTGAATAGGTTTTTGAGCTCCGCGAAGGCCGAGATGCTTCAAAAGAACGAGACGGAGATAAGATGTCTGTGTCGAAGATGCAAGCTGAAGAGCCTTATGGACCCGGATTCCAAACAGGTGCGGGACCACCTGCTCGTGCGTGGATTCATGGATGGCTATCGGTGGCAAGGTGATGAAGATGATTATGAAGTCGTCCATGGGGGCCGGGCAAGAAATAAGGAAGGGCTGCAAGACAATAGCGGCGAGGGCAGGCGAGAAGACAAAGAATCTCCAGGACATGATCACGAAGTAGATGCAGGACACGGTCATCATGTAGAAGATGCCGTACATGATGATGAGGAAGATCAAGACAAAGGGCATGATCATGAAGATGAAGATGCCGGAGCAGACGACGATGGACTATCGATGGGCTGGGTGCAGGACCCTCATATTCAAGAGCTGCTTCTCAAGCACATGGGTAACGCAAGAGCTGCCGCCCGAGAGAAAGCCAAGCTGGATCAACTGGAGCTAGACGCGGGTACTCCATTGTATGAAGGATGCAGGCCCGAGGATACCCGCTTGAAAGTAACGCTCATGGCTCTGGAGATGAAGGTAAAACACAAAATGACCGACACATGCTTCGACGAGAACATGTGATTCTGGCACGAACGTCTTCCCATGGGGAACAAGTGTCCGAACAGTTTCGAGGAGGCGAAGAAAATCGTGTGTCCTCTGGATTTACCGCACGTGAAATACCATGTGTGCATGAACGATTGCATCATTTATCGGGACGAGCACGCGGAGTCTACCATATGTCCGGTGTGCGGCGTCACTCGATACAAGAAGAGGAAGAAAGCTCCTCGAAAAGTGGTGTGGTACTTTCCGATCACTCCTCATCTGCAGCGGTATTTCGCGGACCCTAAGCAAGCACAGCTCCTGCGTTGGCACGCGGATAGGGAGGAGAAGAAGCGAGAAGATGACGGAAATGATCTAGAGATAAATAAAAAAGACAAGATGCTGAGTCACCCTAAGGATGCGAGCGAGTGGCAAGCGTTGAACTTCGAACACCTAGAATTTGGGGATGATCCAGGGAACATCATGCTGGGCGCAAGCACCGATGGAGTCAATCCATTTGGCAGTCAGAGAAGCACACATAGCACCTGGCCTGTGTTTGTGTGGATGTACAACCTCCCCCCTGGATGTGCATGAAGAGGAAGTACATTCACATGAGTATGCTTATTGAAGGGCCGAAACAACCAGGGAACGACATCAATTTGTATCTGGGGCTGCTGAAATAGGAGCTAGACACGTTGTTGAAAACGCCAGCCAATACGTGGGACGCCGTAGCGAAACAATATTTCCCTATGAGAGCCGCACTGCTCACGACGGTGCACGACTATCTTGGTTACATATATGTCGGGGGGCAGGTGGTCCACAGATTTTGTGCATGCGTCAGGTGCATGGATGACACAACGTATCGCCAGCTAGATAGAGATCCCGGGTCTTCGAAAACCATGTTCATGGGACATCGAAGGTGGCTTCGCGACGATGACGCATGGAGAAAACGCAGGGATCTGTTCGATGGTGAAACCGAACCCTGAAGACCCCCATGTACGAGGAGCGGCGGGGGAATAGACGAGCTGTTGAAAAATTGGAAAGAGTGCCCACTGCCGGGAAAGAAGCAAAAGGCGCCAGAGCCGCTGCTGAAGGTATGGAAAACGAGGTGTATTTTCTGGGACTTGTCGTACTGGAAGATCCTCCGTGTGCCTCACAGCCTTGATGTCATGCATATCACGAAGAACGTGTGCGAGAGTCTGCTTGGTGCCTTGCTGAACATGCCAGAGAGGACCAAAGATGGGCCGAAAGCAAGAGCAGACTTGCAATCAATGGGCATCAGGGAGGAGCTTCACGCAAAACGCCCTAATGATGATGATGAGGCGAAGGACACGGAAAGTCGTCGCAAAGGAAAAAAGGCCAAGAAGATCGAATATGACTGCCCTCCCGCGTGCTTCACTCTAAGTCAGAAGGAGATCGATCAGTTTTTCACCTGCCTCGTAGGAGTAAAACTTCGTTACGGTTACGCGGGGAAGATAAGCACATACCTAGACTCAGCGAAGCAGAAGTTCAGCGGGATGAAGTCTCACGACTGTCATGTGGTGATGACGCAGATACTTCTAGTTGCAATCCGTGGGAACATGGGCGCGCACGTCCGTGAAACGCTATTTGGCCCATGCAACTTTTTCGACGTCATCTCTCGGAAGTCGGTTGGCATGAGGCAATTCAGAAGGCTACATGAATAGATCGTGGTGATACTATGCGAGCTTGAGATGTACTTCCCGCCCGCATTCTTCGACGTTACGGTGCATCTGCTGGTCCATATCGTGGAGGATATCATCCAACTCGGGCCGACGTTCCTGCACAACATGATGTCGTTCGAAAGGATGAATGGTGTCATCAAAGGATACGTTCGCAACAGGGCACGTCCAGATGGAAGCATAGCCCATGGATTTCTGACCGAAGAGTGCATCTCCTTCTGCACGAATTATCTAGGCATCGAGAGCCCCGTTGGTCTGCCCGTCAACACGCACCTCGGCAGGCTCGCTGGATGGGGCCACCGCGAGGGTCGCCGCGAAATGCATGTCGACTTCACGGGTCGACTCGCCGACTTTGAAAGAGCAAACCTAGTCGCGCTACAGCACATAGACGTGGTCGATGCTTGGGTGGTAGAGCACAAAATCTTTATTGAGAAGACGTACAATGACTGAGGCCAACAGAGGACGTACGGAGATATAATCAAATAGCACAACTCATATTTCACGCGTTGGTTCAAGGACAAGCTTCTGTCGTACCCTTTACATGAGGATTCTTCCACGGAAGAAAAACTCATATAAGCCTTGTCACAGGGCGCCGAGCACAAGTTGATGACCTATGAGGCGTACGATATCAACGGCTACACATTCTACACCGAGGAAAAGGACATGAAGAGCGATTAACAGAACTCTGGGGTAACGATGGAATCCTACACCGGTAACGACAAGAACAGATACTATGGAAGGATCGAGGAGATCTGGGAGCTGAGCTACGCTGGAGAGAAGGTTCCGATGTTTCGTGTCAGATGGGCCAAGAGCGTCCTAAAAGAAGACCGGTATTTCACCACCATGGTTATACACGAAGCTACTGTATTCTCACTTTTCCATGGCTAGTACCCCCCGATACTAACCATAGTTTCATCAAAACAAGCAACCAACTCAACAAAAATAGAATGTGTCAAAAACAGACCAGTCTGTAGCAATATGTATACTTCGTATACTTCTGGTAACTCAACAATTCTGAAAAATTACGAATGCCTGGGAAAAAGGCATATCAACCAACAGCAAAGAGAATCAACTCAAAAGCTCTTTCTTAATAAAAATGAGAAATCATCTCGTGAGCGAAAAGTTTCTGTCTTTTTCCAGCACGATCAAACAACCATCACCAAGACTAGTCATAAAGGTTTTGCTTGGCTCAAACACAAAAAGAAACACAAAAAACACAATCACAATAGAATTATGATGGTGTGGACGCAAGAAAGCAAAAAAGCAAAGATAAATTCATTTGGGTTGCCTCCCAACAAGCGCTATTGTTTAACGCCCTTAGCTAGGCATTGATAATTCAATGATGCTCACGTAAAAGATAGAAATTGAAGCACAACGAGAGCATCATAAAGCATGTGAAAATCACATCTAAGTATAACATACTTCCTATGCATAGGAATTTTATAGAAAAACAGATTGTCAAGACAACCAATAGTTGCCATATGCAAGGAAGAAGAAAGAGACAATCGCAATCTCCACATAACAAGAGGTAATTTGGTAACATGAAAGTTTCTACCACAATATTTTCCTCTCTCATAGCAATTACATGTGGGATCATAATCAAATTCAACAAAATATCTATCACAAATGATATTGTTTTCATGGTCCACATGCATGCAAAGTTGACGCTCTTCAAAAATAGTGGGATTATCATCAACTAAAGTCATGACTTCTCCAAACCCACTTTCAATATTATTGCAGATATCATTGCAACAAGTAGTGGACATAGCAAAACTAGCATCCCCAAGCTTAGGGTTTTGCATATTTTTAGCATGATTGTCATTAATAGAATTTATAATGAAATCATTGCAATCATGCTTTTCATTCAAGGAGCCCTCGTGAATCATTTCATAAATTTCTTCATCACGATTTTCAGATTCACGCATCTCAAGCAAAACTCCATAGAGAAACTCAAGTGCACTCAACTCACTAGCAATTGGTTCCACATAAGTGGATCTCTTAAAGAGATTAGCAAGTGGGTGAGGATCCATATCACTAGATTTTCAGCAAGCGAAGATGCAAGCATATTGAAAGCACATAGCACACAAGCAACGTAAAGCAAGCGAAAGAAAAGGGCGAACGAAAAAGGCAAACGAAGAAAAGGGAAAACTGGTGAAGTGGGGGAGAGGAAAACAAGAGGCAACTGGCAAACAAAGTAAATGCAAGAGATGAGTTTGCGACACCTACTTGGATGAGTTCTTGACTTGATCCTCCCTCCCCGGCAACGGCGCCAGAAATTCTTCTGCTACGGCAACAAAAGTCCTTCCCAGACAACGGTGCTGGAAATCCTTCTACTACTTCTCAAACAACAGGGCCAAAAATTGACACGTTGACGGAGACTGGGCTTGCGTTGGTTTTTCCCTTGAAGAGGAAAGGGTGATGCAGCACATGAGCAGTAAGTATTTCCCTCAGTTTGAGAACCAAGGTATCGATCCAGATGGAGGGTCTCGTCATGTCCAGAGTACCTGCGCAAACACAAACAAGCTTGCACCCAATGCTTCAAAGGGGTTGTCAATCCCTTCAAGATTGTTTGCAAAGTGAGATCTGAAGGCGGAAAGTGCAACGAAGTAAAAAAGTGTAAGGCTGAAAATATGGTGTGGAGTAGACCCGGGGGCCATAGTGTTCACTAGAGGCTTCTCTCAAAATAGCAAATATCACGGTTGGTGAACAAATTACTGTCGAGCAATTGATAGAACCGCGCAAAGTCATGACGATATCTAAGGCAGTGATCATACATATAGGCATCACGTCCGAGACAAGTAGACCGATACTTTCTGTATCTACTAGTATTACTCCACACATCGACTGCTATCCAACATGCATCTAGTCTATTAAGTTCATGACGAACAGAGTAACGCCTTAGGCAAGATGACATGATGTAGAGGGATAATCTCAAACCAATGATGAAAACCCCATCTTTTTACCCTTAATGGAAACAACACGATGCGTGCCTCGCTGCCCCTTCTGTCACTGGGTGAGGTCACCGCACGGTATGAACCCAAAACCAAGCACTTCTCCCTTTGCAAGAATCATAGATCTAGTTGGGAAAACAAAACCCACAACTCGAAGAGAATTACAAGGATATGAAATCATGCGTAAGAGAGATCAGAAGAAACTCAAATAAGATTCATAGATAATCTGATCATAAATCCACAATTCATCGGATCTCGACAAACACACCGCAAAACAAGATTACATCGGATAGATCTCCATGAAGCTCATGGAAAACTTTGTATTGAAGATCCAAGAGAGAGAAGAAGCCATCTAGATACTAACTATGGACTCATAGGTCTATGGTGAACTACTCACGCATCATCGGAGAGGTCATGGTGTTGATGAAGAAGCCCTCCGTATCTGAATCCCCCCTCCGGCAGGGCACCAGAACGTGGCCCAGATGGGATCTTGCGGAGACAGAAGCTTGCGGCGGCGGAAAATTACTTTCGATGAGCTCCTCATTTTTTTGGGATTTTTAGGGAATATATAGGCGCAACCCCTAGGGCAGAGGGCGCCCAGGGGGCCCACAAGCCTGTGGGCCGCGGCCTCCCCCCTGGCCGCGGGGTGAGGGCTTGTGGGGCCCCTGGGGCTACCCTGCCTTGGCTCTCAAGCTTCCCGATCTTCTTCCGTTACGGAAAAAATCTTTTCGGGGATTTTCTTCCATTTGGACTCGGTTTCAAAATCTCCTCTGAAAGGGGTCAAAAACATGGAAAAAAACAGGAACTGGCACTTGGCACTGAGTTAATAAGTTAGTCCCAAAAAATATATAAAAGGCATGCAAAACATCCAAAGTTTGACAAGATAATAGCATGAAACCATCAAAAATTATAGATACGTTGGAGACGTATCAATCGGTTAGGTGTAAAACATGCTTTCCTCGGGCTACTCGTAAAACACATTAGCTCGTTTGGCTAAACAAGTGGAAATGAGTGATTGGCTCTTTCCATTAAGTAGCCACCCTTTATTTGTCCTCATGCATGGTTGTAGTCCTCAAAGATCCAACCAAATCCATACAAAGGATGCTATTACGTAGATCAACATAGAATGTGGACCAAACCTACAAATATATAGAAGAATATGTCCCAAAGGACATAGTTCTTCGTCGTACATAGTTCTTAGTAAGAAAATAGATGAACTAAATACAATGTATACTAGATAGGCGGCGAAATTATTACACGCATGCAACTAAAAGTCAAAAAATCAAAAAAAGTTAGTAATGACGCACCAGGGGAAGGTGCGCCATTGCTATCACCTTACTTATGGCGCACCACTAGAAGATGCGCCATTGCTATCACCTTACATATGGTGCACCACTAGAAGGTGCGCCATTGCTATCACCTTACTTATGGCGCACCCCTAAATGGTGTGCCATTGCTAACCCTCCCCCACTATACCAATTCATTCCCCCCTCCCCTAACTCTCCCCACAGCACCCGTCGTTTCTCCCCCCACCTCTTCTCGATCTCGCCGGTGACTCCCTCCTCCTCCTCCATGGGGACTACGCCGCCGGAGACTCCCTCCTCCTCCTCCACGGGGACTGCGCCGCCGGGGACTCCCTCCTCCTCCTCCATGGGGAATGCGCCGTCAGGGACTCCCTCCTCCTCCACCACGAGGAATGCGTCGCCGGGGACTCCCTCCTCCCTCCACTGTCCACAAGTTCCTCCACTGTGCCGCCATCTGCTCCTTTGGCTTTCAGATCCCGGTGAGACTTCTGCTGGAAAGGTAACGCCCTTTTCTCTTTTTTTTCCCTTGCCTTGAGTTCTTGGTCAGGATTCTTGCTTGGTATGGAGAAAACCGCATCTGTTCGTGTTGTGGATTTTTGATGATAATGGGTTGTGTGCGAGTGAGTTGCGGTGTTAAATGGGATGTTACTTTTAGGACAGTTGTTGGGTGTATGTGCTAGGTGGGCAACTGGGCATGGACTATATTTATTTGGCTATGTAGGAACATTGTGCAATATGAGCATAACAAACCGGGGAAAATTGGCATGTTTATGCCATAGAAACAAAATTCCAACAATGTGCATGTATCACTCCAATTTGATCGCGGACCAGTGATAAGAGGGAAACAAAGTTCTAATTCAAGAACGACGGAACTGGATGGTTAGCTGGGCTCGACGGTTAGACAATGGTGCAGCACATAAACTTGTGAAAGAGGGACTTAGTCATGAATTATGAAAAGTTTGGTTTCATTTACCACCTGAGTGCTTTTTGCACTCTGTATCTGATGAAATTTCTGACGCTTTTGATTAAGTACCGAAGTCTATAATTAATCTCAAAAAAAAGTTGAGCTTACAGAAAGACACTTTGATTTGAATATTGCACAAATCAGTACAAGTGTACTAAATTAGTGACATCCTTTCACACATTCTGTTTCATCTATTAATACTTTAATAGTCTAGCGAACAAAACATCTTGGTATCTTAGCTCACCTTTAGATTTCCTTGAACATTTTCATTTCCACTAATAGAAAAAGCATGCATGTGACACTGAAATCTGTTTGCAGTGAACCAATAAAATCTGAAGTGTTAAATTATCTAGAACGGTGCATATGAGTACCTTATGTCAGATCGTCTTGGAATATAGACAACATGTGCCGCAAAAAAGATAAAGAAATGTTTGTCTTTTCATTAATATAGAAACTCTACTAGGGAAAAGATGATCGGGGAGAAGCCATGCACTACCTGCTCGTGTTTATTGATATGTAAATTGTGCAATGTTTTGAAATTAAGTAGGAAGACTTGGGATTGGTATAGGAGAAGCACTGACCTGCAGTAAGCAGGTGGAGGAGCGTTTCACCCTAGCATAATGCGGTATCATTTTCCTTTACTAATGTATGGGTTGTTGGATTGATGCGGTACTACAAGTGATTTTCGGAGTACTAGAATTATCTGCCTTCACTTTGCTGTTGTCTAGTCTAAGAAAGTGATGCAATACATGTTGTTTTGGTTTTCTGAATGTGATTTTGCTGCTACTGGCTATCAGGAGACTATTTAGCATTCTGCTAGTTTTCCATTTCAAATCAAAATTTACATGTCTCGCATGCGTGGGCTTACAACTCCTATATCATAGGCACAACGGAGGCTCACAGATCCTACTTGCTGCCAAAACCGGAAATAAGTGACAGGACGCTAACGGTGATTATATGTAGGCATGAGGGGTTCTAAAAAACAGCACTTAAAAAAGGTGTGGTAAAAATGTGACAATCCTAGGTCATATTTGTTACCCCTTTATCCATGTCACGGAACCGCAGACTCATATTTGTTACCCCTTTCTCCTGAAACTTCTCCTGAAACGTAGATTAATTTCCGTTTCAGTTGAGAATTGGGCACTCCTAGGTCAAGAAAATTAGCAAAGGTCATGCCCAATTTTCTTGACCTAGAAGGTGCCCGATTCTCATCCGAAACAAAATCCTTATCCTTTCTTGAAAACAGAGCTTACTTCTTTTTAATTCTTATGTTTATTTTTTATGTGAGTGAAATGGGTCCAAAATGATCTATTCAAATGTTAGATTACATGACATTATCAATACTACCACACTACTGGATTAGTATTATCTTGTTATCCTTGCTTTATGTGTGCTACTCCCTCTGTTTAAAAATATAAGCATGTTTAGATAACTATTTTGATGATCTAAAGGCTTTTATATTTCTTTACGTAGTGAGTAGATAACAATGCAGTAGGTGGATCATGAGTTCATGACTCATGAGTACTGTTATTGCTAAATAGTGGGATAGTGAATTGTTGAACTTTATTTGTGGGGAAGCTCATTGTTAAACTTGTGAAACTTCTCGTGTGTCACGTTTTGCGATCCTATGGAGTAAAAGAAAAGTAAAATTGGATACGGTGGAATTATAGTTGGTGATAATTCAAACCCATGCATGATTCATGTAGCGATTTAGCAGCATGTGCGGGGTGCATGTCGCCACACGGTTTAATTGTGTGCATATATACAACATGGAGAGTAAGTTGAAAGGCCAGCTAGCTATAGGAGCACACGAGGTAAAAAAAGAGGGGACTACCAGCACTAGCACTCATGATCGAACCGTATAAAATGATATAAATTTAATAGCGATAGAGAAATATTAAAACTGTTCATTGAAAGTAATTAAGTTGCAGAAAAATAGGAGATACCATTTTTTTACAAGAAGTACCAAATATGTGAGGCCTATAAAAAGTAATTAATACGCCTTTACTTGATTTTTCCCTGTCAGCCATACCTCATGTGTGCAGGGAACATAGATTAATTTTATTGGGGTTATATATATGTGATGCAAGTACTTACTTAATACTCCATAGATGAAATAAGGAGCTACTCTAAATCTGAGAAGAATACATACTACCCTGATCTCATCCAATAACTCTAGTAGCCTTTTTTCCAATTTAGAGCGAACATGGCCAACAACGATGAGGCCGGCAGTTCGGGCAAGCCATTCTGGGAGCTGTCCCAGGAGCTGGAGGAAGAACCTCACCGCTACGAGGACGCCGCGGAAGACACCGATCCCGACTACACAACCCCTAGTGGCGTCGGGGATGACACCACTGATGGTGCCGCCAGGGATGCCACCACGGATGATGGCAGCGAACGCACAGATTGCAGCCAACCGAAGAAGCAATGGATGGACCGGCGCCCGAACGTGCTCGACACCGTCAGGGAGGAATTTACTGAAGTGTCCTCTAGTGGGCATCCAACGGCGCCCAAAGAATTAGTCGGTGGGTACGCGGGACAACTCGGGTGCATTCTCCGGAGCACCGTCCCGATCAACACCAAGAACCTAAGGCATCAAGGCCGAGCGAATTTGTGCAACCTCCTCTTCACGAAGCTACACGAACGATACAAGTTCCCCGGTGATGTCGCAAACACACGCCTCGCAGGGAACAAAGTGAACAGTGCCGCCCTCATGAAGATGAGCACGGCCCTGGCCACTTGGAGAGCCTTGGTGAAGAGAAGGATTCTAAGAGGTGATAGTTATGAGAAGATCAAGGAGACAAATCCTTCGATCAGCGAAGTTGACTACCTTGAGTCAAGATCAAGTGTGAGAGAAACGCATCCGCGGAATCAAGTCTGTGGGGGAAAGATATGCGGGACTTGAACATAGGGGTCCACAAACTCGGTCCAGGCGGTTACAGAGTGGCGGAACCTAAATGGGACAAGGAGGACGCGGAGCGTGCCGAGCAAGGCCTACCGCCCCTCTTTGATAAATACCCTAAAAAGCTGACTAGGAACTATGTCAGGGCCCGGTACAATGTGGACCCGGTAACAAATGAGCTTACCACGGATCCGAAGGTGAAGGAGCTTGAGCGTGTCCTGGTAAGGAATACACCCCCGCGTAATTAGCTCCATATGGTTGCATTCTAATTAATGAAGCCAAATTTCTAAATGGTTCACGTTCCTTCCGGAGGAAACTGAAAGCAGTAGCGCGGGGTCTCCGAGCTCCCCGTCTGCCCCTTGGGACAACACTTTAAATAGGGCATTGGACGTAATGAAAGACAAGGATAAGCTCAGTAAGCCGTCGTCAGCTGGTCGTGTGGCCGGCGAAGGCTTGTCCACGAAATGGTCGGAATATTATAAGGTAGGCGAAAGGATAGAAAGACCATCTCGGAAAGCCAGGAGCGCGAGGTTAAAGAACTCAAGGCACAATTGGTGCGGATTCTGAAGATAGTCCAAGAGCAAGTGCGAGACCAACTTGGAGCGACGATCACCGCCATTATGCCTTCCTTGCTTGATGGGCTGCGGGAGTGGATTGCGGGGGCCAACAAGGGCCGCCCCCGATTCCCAGCTTCACGGGCAGCAACTCGCACAATGCGCCGACATCGATGTCTCCGGCAGAGGTGGCATTGTAGGTGCCTCCGGCGTCGGCGCCGGTATTGGAGGTCAATGCACCCGTGTGTGGGAAGAATACGCCGACCGGCACCTCGGCATCAAGAGGCCCCTCCGTCACTTGCACGCCCGCCGTTGGCGGTGCCTCGACATTAGCCGAGCTCGACGCCATCACGGTAACTATAAGCCTCGGCTGATGACTTCATCTCCTTGCCTTTTTGACTAGGCATCCCTGACGCCCTACATGTTTTCGCAGGGCGCCGCCAATATTCCATGCACTCTCCTGCACTTTGTGGACGGCGAGTTGATCGATGTCGCCAAGGCCAAAATCATTGAACCGGGCAACCGCGTATTCCACGGTAATCCGATGCCACCCACCATGTATAGGGTTCAACTGGTTCGGGTCCTGCGGGGCTGCGACGATTTGTTACCTCCGTATCGACCCGCTGGGGCCGACGAAGATGATGTGATGACCCTCAGCGCCTGCTTAAACTGGTCCATGATTTGGCCGAAGAACCAGATCCGTTTGGGGGCAGGGGACACCACCCTACAGACAACACCGCCAGTCGGGTCGGCACCAAGCCATGGCAAGACCACCGCAAGGCTACCGCCGTCAGCTGATCCGGACATGCATATGGCACAGGATCCGGATGATGACGATGATACAATTTCCAACGTCGATAAGTACATCAATGAACATGGGTACGGTGACGATGACGACTTGTTCGGGCCTCCTTCTCAAGAACCCAACCCTGCAAAAGACGATGGCGATCTAGCTGGTACCGCGGAGAAACCCAATTTCAACAGGCGTCGGCTGTTGTGTTCTCAAGAGAAGCCTCCAGCGCCCACCTTCACCGAGACTCAAATACCCGAGGTGCGAAATATTATCAACCCCAACACACTCAAGAAGGTGGTCTCTCAGCAGAACTCGATCCCATTACAGCAAAAGAAGAAGAAGGGACGGAAAAGAAAAAGTAACAACAGTGTGAGCCAGCCAGCACCGAGTACGATCCGTGCTCAGGACGGGCCACCAATATCTAAGGATATTGAGAGGAGGGTGCATGTGGCGGGTAGGCCGATGCTACCGACTAATTTGCTCAATGCTGCAACCAGTGCTATGCGGAGTCTGCATGACGTTGTTCTTTATATGGAGAAGCGGCGTCTCTCCGAGAATATGTGACATACCCGGTTTTCGTGGCCAAGGTGCCAGAGGGCAAGGGCTTTGTCGATAGCACCATCGAGCGTATGATCGTCTTGAGGTTTGATGACATCTTCGCTATGCTTAACCTTTACCGCTGCACTACACCTTCATTCGGCTATTTTCACTCAGTATAGAGATGCAGATCATTAGAGACAAGACCCCGAACATCGTGATAGTCGACCCCTTCTACATGCTTGCCAAGCTCATGGACGGCGCTGGGGACCAGCAAGTCGCGAGTTCATACCTCGAAGGCGTCATTCTGGTGACCGCAGATAAGGATAACTTCCTCGTGCCTTACTTTTCTGAGTAAGTCATTCCCTCATCGCCCCGTAACATATGATTTCTTAGATTTCGATCGTTCTTTTTTTTTCTAACATTCCATGTTTTGTGCAGTGACCCACATTGCACACTCATCCTCTTAAGCCTGAAATATTCCATGGCAACGTATTTCTACTCGGACCGTCAATCCAAGAAAGACTACACAAATATCAAGAAAGTTCTTGATGATGTCCTCCCCGGCTACGCCAAATCTGGAGGCACCTTCAGGAGGCCAATTCTTAGGTATGGCAAGCACGTGTTCACCCACGTAACGACGTTCCCCTACGTCAAGCAGCCGCCTGGCAGTCAGAAGGATGCCTACTACGCCCTCCATCACATGTGGGCGATCGTACGGGACCAGCATCACCGTATGCTACAAAATGATCTCAAAGATCGGGCCGCACGCTTGTCGGCAATCCAGGATGAGGACATCAGACAAGAATTCTTCCGCATCTAGTCGAAGTTGGCGGAAATCATCTATCAAGATGTCCTTGCTAGATCGGGGCAGTTCTACCTAAACTGTCAACCGTCCAAGAGTGAAATTGACAAAACGCTACAAATGCAGGTTCACAACGACCGCACATTCATGACCATCACGAAAGACGGCAGCTTCATCCACCCTCCGGTCCCTGAGTCGATTCGAAAGTACTGATGCTATGTTGTAATTAAACTTTAATGAACTTGTATGTCTCTTTAGTTTGGACAGTCGTTCAACTTATATGTGTAGTCGATGCTATTTATTAGTAGGACCATGAATCGTGCTATTAATGTGTTGCTTTTCTCTTCTGATCCTTTTGTTGCATACTTATATATTGCTTATATATTATCTGTGAATGGCTAATAACGTTTTGTTTGTCTAGTGCATAGAGATGCCGTCGTATGTCGTGTACAAGGGTGAGGTTCCCGGAGTCTACAACGACTGGGAGGAGTGTCGGAGACAGGTTCACCGTTTCAGCAGTAACAGTTACAAAGGGTACACCACTAGGGCGGAGGCAGAAGCTAGATACGTGCGCTATCTAGTGGGAGAGAGGGAGCGGAGGAGGAACCGGATGAAGATCAGTTTCATCGCGATGATGCTCATCGTGACTGCAACCCTCTTCTACGTGATGGTAGTTTTGATATCGACTTGTAATGTGAAGACAAACTTGCTACTCGCGGTCTCGAGACTTGTAGTGTTCTAACTTTGTTCGTTATTTTCAATTCGGAGACTAATATGATGAATTGTCTTCGGAGACTAATCTTCCATTGTATTCGATAAATCTGCTGTTTATATGTTGTGTTGTTTATATTCTGTACTATAATGTATTTTGTAACCTGTACAAATATCATAAAATAAAAAAATCCTAATATTCATAGTAGTGGCGCACCAAATTGCACTCTAGTGGTGCACCAGGTGGTGCGCCATTAGTATCTGGGATAGTAATGGTGCACCAGGTGGTGCGTGCTGCGGCAACAAAAGTCCTTCCCTGGCGCTTAGGAATTCTTCTTGTTACTTCTCTTGTTTGCGTCTGTTTTTTTCCCTTGAAGAGGAAAGGGTGATGCAGCACAGGAGCAGTAAGTATTTCCCTCAGTTTGAGAACCAAGGTATCGATCCAGAAGGAGGGCTTCGTCAAGTCCAAAGTACATGCGCAAACACAAACAAGCTTGCACCCAACGCTTCAAAGGGGTTGTCAATCCCTTCAAGATTGTTTGCAAAGTGAGATCTGACGGCGAAAAGTGCAACGAAGTAAAAAGTGTAAGGCTGAAAATATGGTGTGGAGTAGACCATGGGGGCCATAGTGTTCACTAGAGGCTTCTCTCATAATAACAAATATCACGGTGGGTGAACAAATTACCGTCGAGCAATTGATAGAACCGCGCAAAGTCATGACGATTTCTAAGGCAATGATCATACATATAGGCACCACGTCCGAGACAAGTAGACCAATACTTTCTGCATCCACTACTATTACTCCACACATCGACTGCTATCCAGCATGCATCTAGTGTATTGAGTTCATGACGAATAGAGTAACGCCTTAAGCAAGATGACATGATGTAGAGGGATAATCTCAAACCAATGATAAACCCCATCTTTTCACCCTTGATGGCAACAACACAATGCGTGCCTCGCTACCCCTTCTCTCACTGGGTGAGGTCACCGCACGGTATGAACCCAAAACCAAGCACTTCTCCCATTGCAAGAATCATAGATCTAGTTGGCCAGACAAGACCCACAACTCGAAGAGAATTACAAGAATATGGAATCATGCATAATAGAGATCAGAAGAAACTCAAATAAGATTCATAGATAATCTGATCATAAATCCACAATTCATCGGATCTCGACAAACACACCGCAAAAGAAGATTACATCGGATAGATCTCCATGAAGATCATTTAGAACTTTGTATTGAAGATCCAAGAGAGAGAAGAAGCCATCTAGTTACTAGCTATGGATCCATAGGTCTATGGTGAACTACTCACGCATCATCGGTGAGGTCATGGTGTTGATGAATAAGCCCTCCGTGTCCGAATCTCCCCTCCGGCAGGGTACCAGGACGTGCCCCAGATGGGATCTTGCGGAGAGAGAAGCTTGCGGCGGTGGAAAAGTGATTGCGATGATCTCCTGATTTTTTAGGATTTTTAGGGAATTTAAAGGCGCAACCCCTAGGTCACGGGGCGCTCAGGGAGCCTACATGCCTGGATGGCGTGGCCTCCCCCTGGCCGCGGGGTGGGTGCTTGTGGGGCCCCTGGGGCTCCCCTGGCTTGGCTTCCAAGCTCCCCGATCTTCTTCCGTTCCAGAAAAAATCTTTTCGGGGATTTTCTTCCGTTTGGACTCCGTTTCAAAATCTCCTCTGAAAGGGGTCAAAAACATGGAAAAACAGGAATTGGCACATGGCACTGAGTTAATAAGTTAGTCCCATAAAATATATAAAAGGCATGCAAAACATCCAAAGTTTGACAAGATAATAGCATGAAACCATCAAAAATTATAGATACGTTGGAGACGTATCAAGCATCCCCAAGCTTAACTTCTACTCGTCCTTGAGTAGGGAAGTGATAAAGAATGATTTTTTGATGTGGAATGCTACCTAGCATAGTTGTCCTTTGCAACTTCTTTCACGTGGCATGAATGTTCAGATTCGTAAGATTCAAAACAATAATTGACTATTGACATGAAAACAATAATACTTCAAGCAAACTAGCAAGGTAATCATGAACTTTCAAAATAAAAAGGCCAAAGAAAGTTATCCCTACAAAATCATATAGTCTGGCTATGCTCCATCATCCTCACACAACTAATGTAAATCATGCACAACCCCGGTATTGGCCAAGTAATTGTTTTCGCACTCTTACTTTCTCAAAAAAATTATAACTATCACGCAATACATGAGCGCGAGCCATGGATATAGCACTCTAGGTGGAATAGAGTGTGGTGGTGGTTGTGAGACAAAAAAGAGGAGATGGTCACATTGACTCTGCGCATCAATAGGCTATGGAGATGCCCATTAATAAATATCAATGTGAATGAGTAGGGATTGCCATACAAAAGGATGCACTAGAGCTATAAGTATGTGAAAGCTCAAAAGGAGAACTAGTGGGTGTGCATCCAACTTGCTTGCTCACGAAGACCTAGGGAAATTTTGAGGAAGCCCATCATTGAATATACAAGCCAAGTTATATAATGACGATTCCCACTAGCATATGGTAGTGACAAAGCAAGAAGCTTTCAATCATGAAGAACATGGTGCTATCATGAAGCACAAGTGTGGAAAAAGATAGTAGCATTGTCCCTTCTCTCTTTTTCTCTCTTTTCTTTTTTTCATTTGGGCTCTTAGGCCTCTTTTTTCTTTTCTTTTCTCTTTTTATTGTTTTGGGCTCTTTGGCCTCTTTTTTTTATTCCTCACATGGGACAATGCTCTAATAATGATGATCATCACAGTTTTATTTACTCACATCTCAAAGATCACAATGATGATGACCCCATAGGAAATGCCTCTGGCAGTGTACCGGGATGTGCACCGATCTAGCATGGCGTATGACGTTGAAAACATCTCGCTAGCTATCTTACGATCATGCAATGGCAGTATGAGAGTGACGGCACAAGTCATGAGACAGAATGGTGGGAGTTGCATGGCAATATATCTCGGAATGGCTACGAAAATGCCATAGTAGGTAGGTATGGTGGCTGTTTTGAGGAAGGAATTTGGTGGGTTTGTGCACCGGCGAGAATTGCGCGGCACTAGAGAGGCTAGCAATGGTGGAAGGTGAAAGTGCATCTATACCATGGGCTCACATTAGTCATGAAGAACTCACATACTTGTTGCGAAAGTTTTTATTAGAAATCAAAAAAAGTGCTAAACGCATACTCCGAGGGGAAGGGTTGGTAGGTGTAAACCATCAGGCGATCCCGACCTCAACACAAAGGATGACAATCAAAAGATCAATCATGCTCCGACTTCCTAACATAGCGGTTCACCATACGTGCATGCTACGGGAATCACTAACTTCAACACAAGTATTTCTAGATTCACAACTCCCCACTAACATAACTCTCAATATTACCGAATCCACGTCTCAAAACTAATTGAGAGGAATCGAAACTTCTCTTTCTACTCAATGCACATGAAGATGCAGGTTTTTTGCATCCTCTTTGGGTACCTATCACATTTGGGACTACTTTCATAGCATAAGCCAACTACCAAATCACACACCACCGTGTTCTAAAAGATATAATTGAAGCACATAGAGCAAAAGTATATAGCTCAAAAGATATAAGTGAAGCACTATGAGCATTCTAGCAAAAATCACGATGAGTGCATGTCTCTCTCTCTCAAAAAGGTGTGCAGCAAGGATGATTGTGACACACAAAAAGTAAAATACTCCTACGATACAAGACGCTCCAAGAAAAACACATATCATGTGGTGAATAAAAATATAGCTACAAGTAATGTTACTGATGGATTGAAGACGAAAGAGGGGATGCCTTCCCAGGGCATCCCCAAGCTTAGGCTTTTTGGTGTACTTGAATTTGGCTTGGGATGCCTTGGGCATCCCCAAGATTGAGCTCTTTCCACTCCTTATATCTTTGTCCATGAGAACATCACCCAAAACTTGAAAACTTCACAACACAAAACTTAAACAGAAACTCGTGATAACATTAGCACAAGAAAACAAACTACCACTTCTTTTGGTACTGTATAAAACATGAATTCTATCTTAATTGATGATGGGCTACTGTATTATCACTTTTCCATGGCTAGTACCCCCCGATACTAACCATAGTTTCATCAAAACAAGCAACCAACTCAACAAAAACAGAATCTGTCAAAAACAGACCAGTCTGTAGCAATCTGTATACTTCGTATACTTCTGGTACCTCACAAAATCTGAAAAATTACGAAGGCCTGGGAAAAAAGCATATCAACCAGCATAAAAAAGAATCAACTCATAATATATTTCTGTATAAGAATGAAAAATCATCTCGTGAGCGAAAAGTTTCTGTCTTTTTCCAGCAGGATCAAACAACCATTTCCAAGACTAGTCATAAAGTTTTTGCTTGGCTCAAACACAAAAAGAAACACAAAAAACACAATCGCGACAGAATTGTGATGGTGTGGATGCAACAACACAGAAAGAAAAAGATAAATTCATTGGGTTGCCTCCCAACAAGCGCTATTGTTTAACGCCCTTAGCTAGGCATAGAAGCGATAGAATCATGTATCGTCGGCTTTGGTGCTCAAACCATAAGTGGCCCTCATCATGGATTCATAAGGCAATCTTATTTTCTTTCTGGGTAAGTGTTCCATGCCCTTCTTTAAAGGAAATTGAAATCTAATATTCCCTTCCTTCATATCGATGATAGCACCGATAGTCCTTAGGAAAGGCCTACCAAGAATAATGGGGCATGTAGGATTGCAATCAATGTCAAGCACAATGAAATCCATGGGTACATAGTTCCTATTTGCAATAATAAGAACATCATTTATCCTTCCTATGGGTTTCTTGACAGTCGAATCAGCAAGATGCAAATTAAGAGAACACTCTTCAATCTCATTAAAATCCAGAACATCACATAAAAACTTTGGAATCGCAGAAACACTAGCACCCAAATCACACAAAGCATTGCACTCATAGTTTTTGATTTTGATTTTGATGGTAGGTTCCCACTCATTATGAAGCTTTCTAGGGATAGAGACTTCCAATTCAAGTTTCTCCTCAAGAGATTTTATCATAGCTTTGACGATATGATCAGTAAAGGCCTTGTTTTGGCTATAAGCGCATGGAGAGTTCAACATGGATTGCATCAAAGAAATGCATTCAATCAAGGAGCAACTATCATAATTGAATTCCTTGAAATCCACGGTAGTAATTTCGTTACTACTCAAAGTTTTAACATCTTCTACTCCACTTTCAATGCTTTTAGCATCAAGATAGATGGACTCCGAATCATTGGGGCACTTTTCAACCAAAGTGGATTCATATCCAGCCCCATAATCATTAGGTTTGACACAAGAAAACAAAGATTCAATGGGAGTCACACCAAGCACTTTATGATCTTCGTGATTCTCATCACGAGAACACGCCTTTTTAAGCCATTCATGTCTAGCATGAATTTGGGCGGTTCTTTCTTGGCTCTCAATCATGGAAACACGCACAGCTTTCAAAGTTTCATCCATGTTGATTTTGGGAGAAGCACATGTAACTTTTAAAGCATCAACATCACCAGAAATTCTATCAACGCTCTTAGCCAAATCGTCAATTTTGAGTAGTTTTTACTCTATGGACGCATTGAAAATCTGTTGAGAGTTGATGAACTCTTTGATATTACTCTCTAGATCAGAGGGTAATCTATTGTAATTACCATGAGTATTGTTGTAGGAGTTGCCAAAGTTATTAGAGGAGTTACTAGGAAAAGGCCTAGGAACATAGTTTCCTCTAAAAGCATTGTTGTCGCGAAAGTTATTCCTACCAACAAAATTAACGTCAAAGCTAGCGTTGCTACTCTCAATCAAAGAAGACAAATGCATATCATTAGGATCCAAAGGAGCACTTCTACTAGCAACCAAATTCATTAACTCGTCCGTCTTAGTACTTAACGAGTTAATTTCTTCAATAGCGTGTACCTTCTTACTAGTAGGTGACCTTTCAGTGTGCCACTGAGAGTAGTTCGTCATGATGTTGTCTAAGAGCTTTCTGGCTTCTCCTAATGTGATTTCCATGAACGTTCCACCTGAGGCGATGTCCAAGATATTTCTAGAAGCAAAATTCAAGCCAGCGTAAAAAATTTGAATAATCATCCAAAGGCTCAAGCCATGAGCGGGACCATTTCTAATCATTAATTTCATTCTCTCCCAAGCTTGTGCAACATGTTCATGATCAAGTTGCTTGAAATTCATGATATCATTACGGAGAGAGATGATCTTAGCCGGCGGAAAATACTTGGGTATATAAGCATCTTTGCACTTTTCCCAAGAATCAATACTATTTTTGGGCAACGAAGAAAATCAAGTTTTTCCGCAATCTCGCAACGAGAAAGGGAAAAAGCTTCAATTTAATCACGTCATTATCCACATCTTTTTTCTTTTGCATATCGCAAATCTCAATGAAGATGGGATGCAAAATCTTCACTAGGAAGGCCAGAGAAATGCTCTTTCATAACAAGATTCAACAAAGCAGCATTGATTTCGTATGACTCTGCACTAGTGGCAGGAGCAATCGGAGTACTAATAAAATCATTATTATTAGTATTCGAGAAGTCAAAAAGTTTGGTGTTTTCATTCATGGTGACTTCAGCAAGCAAGCAAGCACACGAGCAAACAAAGAGCAGGCGAGAAAAAGGGCGAATGAAAAGGCGAACGAAAAAGGCAAATTGGTGAAGTGGGGGAGAGGAAAACGAGAGGCAACTGGCAAACAAATAAATGAAAGAGATGAGTTTGCGACACCTACTTGGATGAGTTCTTGACTTGATCTTCCTCCACGGCAACGGCACCAGAAATTGGCACGTTGACGGGAGACTATTCTTGACTTGATCGTCCCCAGCAACGGCGCCAGAAATTCTTCTGCTGCGGCAACAAAAGTCCTTCCCTGGCGCTTAGGAATTCTTCTTGTTAGTTCTCTGGCTTGCGTCGGTTTTTTCCCTTGAAGAGGAAAGGGTGATGCAGCACAGGAGCAGTAAGTATTTCCCTCAGTTTGAGAACCAAGGTCTTGATCCAGAAGGAGGGCCTCATCAAGTCCAAATACCTGCGCAAACACAAACAAGCTTGCACCCAACGCTTCAAAGGGGTTGTCAATCCCTTCAAGATTGTTTGCAACGAAGTAAAAAGTGTATAAGGCTGAAAATATGGTGTGGAGTAGACCCTGGGGGCCATAGTGTTCACTAGAGGCTTCTCTCATAATAACAAATATCACGGTGGGTGACCAAATTACTGTCGAGCAATTGATAGAACCGCGCAAAGTCATGACGATATCTAAGGCAATGATCAGACACATAGGCATCAGGTCCGAGACAAGTAGACCGATACTTTCTGCATCTACTACTATTACTCCACACATCGACCACTATCTAGCATGCATCTAGTGTATTGAGTTCATGACGAACAGCGTAACGCCTTAAGTAAGATGACATGATGTAGAGGGATAATCTCAAAACAATGATTAAAACCCCATCTTTTTACCCTTGATGGCACCAACACGATGCGTGCCTCGCTACCCCTTCTATCACTGGGTGAGGTGACCGCACGGTATGAACCCAAAACCAAGCACTTCTCCCATTGCAAGAATCATAGATCTAGTTGGCCAGACAAAACCCACAACTCGAAGAGAATTACAAGGATATGAAATCATGCATAAGAGAGATTAGAAGAAACTCAAATAAGATTCATTGATAATCTGATCATAAATCCACAATTCATCGGATCTTGACAAACACCCCGCAAAAGAAGATTACATCGGATAGATGTCCATGAAGATCATGGAGAACTTTGTATTGAAGATCCAAGAGAGAGAAGAAGCCATCTAGTTACTAGCTATGGACCCGTAGGTCTATGGTAAACTACTCACGCATCATCGGAGAGGTCATGGTGTTGATGAAGAAGCCCTCCGTGTCCGAATCTCCCCTCCGGCAGGGCACCAGGACGTGCCCCAGATGGGATCTTGCGGAGACAGAAGCTTGCGGCGACGGAAAAGTCATTGTGATGATCTCCTGATTTTTTTGGGATTTTTGGGAATTTATAGGCACAACCCCTAGGTCATGGGGCGCTCAGGGGGCCTAAAAGCCAGGATGGCGCGGCCTACCCCCTGGCCACGGGGTGGGGGCTTGTGGGGCCCATGGGGCTCCCCTGCCTTGGCTCCCAAGCTCCCCGATCTTCTTCCGTTCCAGAAAAAATCTTTTCGGGGATTTTCTTCCGTTTGGACTCTGTTTCAAAATCTCCTCTGAAAGAGGTCAAAACATGGAAAAAACAGGAACTGGCACTTGGCACTGAGTTAATTAGTTAGTTCCAAAAAATATATAAAAGGTATGCAAAACATCCAAAGTTTGACAAGATAACAACATGAAACCATCAAAAATTATAGATACGTTCGAGACGTATCGGTGCGCCATTAGTGTCTGGGATAGTAATTGCGCACCAGGTGGTGCGCCACTGTTATGTATATTAACAGTGGCGCACCCACTATTTATTAGTAGTGGTGTGATAATAATGGCGCACCTATAGTGCGTCATTAATAGACAAAGTAGGTGCGCCACTAATAGTCCTTTTTTCTAGTAGTATATGCAACCGTATTAATATTTAGAAAATCATACGATGTCGGAATTCCTCGAGAGCTCGCATGGTGTCATCACATGGCCCCTATAGGGTGTGGTAAGAGTATGGGCATCTTTTAAACAAGCCTCCCCTACGGTCGCTTGTAAATGGAAAAGGTCCATTTTAATCCTTCAATTTGTGGAGGTTGGACGAAATACACCCTCAAATCAAAATCCCGGTCGATTGCACCCAGAACTATACAACCCCGCACTAAATTAAACCTTGAACCGGGATTCATCTGATGGGTCGGTCCGTTTTAATTTTTTTGTTCAAAAATAAAAATTTCGAAGGACATGCACCATGATTGGGCCCACCCATCAATTTGTACCGTGAGATAAAAAATATAGCAAAATCTGAGGACTGTTGAAGTGAAGATTCAAACACAAGATCTCCTGCTTCAAACTGCGAGCTCATAGCCATTACATCAGACAAGTTTTCTAGTATACATAGCAGCGCGCTCCATAAAGTATTAAGGCAGTGTACAACCGGGCTGCTATACTATCGCCTACTTGCTCCATTCCTAAATATAAGTCTTGTTAGAGGTTTCCCTAGGAGACTATATACGGATGTATATAGACACACTTTAAAGTATATATTCACTCATTTTGTTCCTAAGTAGTCCCTTAATGAAATTTTAAAAAGACTTATATTTAGGAACAGACGGAGTAGAGAATTGTATTCGCTCGCTTTCTCTCTCGACGAGGAAAAAAACTCATTTGCATCATCACAGGTTTCACGCCGTGTTCTTCTACCAACCATCGGGTATTTGTTTGCATATTGGTCATGGGCCATGCATGGGTTTGTCGTTTTCTAATGGTCTGTTCATAGCAATCGATCCCTTGGTTTGACTACACCAACAACTTATAATCTGGTTAGTGGACTTTGACCTGGACGCTTTGGAGCTGCGTTTTCTTTGTCAGCGTGCAGTGTAAGGTTTTGAAATGTTTTGAAATATAGAATGTTGTTGAAACTAGTGAACAATTATACCAACCAAACTTTATAAATATATGTGTTGAACAAGTTTTGAATATGCATTGAACACTTTTAATATACAATTTTCAAAAACATAGGGAACACTTTCTAATATACAATGAACATTTCAATAACACAAAATAAACTTTGTATAATGTAGGGAAAAAGAAACAGTTAAAATAAAAAAGACATCATAAAGAGAAAAGAATATAAATGCAAATATAAACCGAAAATAAAAATAAAAACAAAAGAAAAAAGAACAAAGATAAACAAAAAAGATAAATTTGAGTGAAAGGAAAAAGAACCAGCAAAAGGAAAAAGAGAAATAAAGAAAAAAGGAAAAAATCCAGCAAAGAAAAAGATAAAGATAAATAAAAACGATAGGAAAAAGAACCAGAATAGAAAAAAAATTAAGTAAAAGGAAAAACACTGGGAAAAAAGAAAAGGAGAAATAAAAACAAAAGGAAAAAGTAATCAGAAAAGAAAAAAAATATAAATAAAACGAAAGGAAAAAAACGAGAAAAGAAAAGCAAAAAAGATAAATTTAAATGAAAGGAAAAAAGAACCAGAAAAAAAGAAAACAGAGAAACAAAAATGAAAGGAAAAAAGAACCAGAAAAGAAAAGAAAAGTATAAATAAAAGGAAAAAAACAACAAGGAAAGAAAAAAAAATGAAAGAAAAAAATGGAAAATTAAAAGAAAAAATAAAATAAGAACGAAAGGAAAAAAAACCAGAAAAATAAAAACGAAAATAAAAAAGAACCAGAAAAGAAAAAAACAAATAACGAACGAAAAAAATTAAACAACACGCATCACACGCTTCCATGAACTCGGCCGGACCAATCCTCGTCATCCTTTGCCACGTTCACAATCCTTGTTTGGAAAATGACCCCAAGGTTTAATTTAGACCGGGATTTACATAGTTCAGGATACAATTGACCGGGATTTTGACTTCGGGGTTCATTCCGCCCGACCTCTACGAATTTATAGTTTAAAATGTACCTTTTCCCTTATAAACCGCACCATCTCCGAGCTAGTTTGTGGGTATCGAGACGGAACATGTCCGGTTTGTTTAGGACGTGCGGGTCCTGTTGCTCCGTTGGCCTTGAAACTTCTCGTACTCTAAAAAGAGGCCATCGCATAACACGTATCAGGCCCCTGCATTTTTCTGACATGTGTGCAATATTTGAGAAATTTATTGATGTGCTAAGGTTTCATCGTCGGAAATTACACATCTGCAAGGCGGCACATGAAATCATGTCCGGAAGCGGCAAACTACTCATTTTGCCGAGATGCAGGGTTAGGTGAAACGATGCAAACTACTCATTTTGTCGAGAGTGGCACTCAACAGAGGGGGCTTTTCCGAGAGTTGCTCTCGATAAAAGGTAAACCGTAGATCTAGTTGGTTACGTTTATCGAGTGTTCGCTCGATAAAAGGTAAAACCTATATCTAGATTAGGAATTTTATCGAGAGTACGCTCGATAAAAGGTGAACCCTAGATCTGATTTAGGACTTTTGCCGAGTGCCCTGTGTAACACTCGGTAAGAGTTTCGTTGCTTTCCGATTGGTCAAGTAGACCCTCCCACAGATCGTCTCTCCCCACCGCCTGATTCTCTATGATCCAACGGTGCTCAGCCCTTTCCTCCCACAACCACAAATCCCTCATCCTTCTTATCCATCCCCTGGCATCTCCTTTTGACGGGGGGATAACCCCGGGGTAGGCCAAAAGCAAGGACTCCTCCAGCACCCCTTTAAAAACATTCACAGGACTGTAGGTTCCCCACAAGGGGCCGGTTGCGCCTGGACGGCTGCACAGTCGAGCCGGCTTCAGCGAGACCACTCCCCCTTCGGCTCGACTACTCCCCGCTAGCCGTCGGGTCAGCCCGAGTCGCATCACCGTGACAAACCGCGTCAAGGGCATCATCATCAAAAGTATGGCTACAGAGTTTCACGTACCTCTGACGTGACTACGCGAGACTACAGTGGAGGGATCATACCACCGACCGTCACCGACTATGACCAGGCGAGACGGCATAGGGCGAGCACACCACCGTCCACTCCATTACCTGCCCTGTCGTGGCAACAATGCAGCCGGTCGTATGATGACCGAAGCCGGCTTCGCAATACGACGCGCATAATCAGGCGCACACCGCTGCGTAACAAGCACGCACCAATGGCGATGCCCGACCGCTGGGCCCCAGCTCCAAACGGGACCCAGTAGCCGGCGGGCCCCCACTTGCGACAAGACTTCTCCACCCGATGGGCCCCTTGGCTGGCTCCACAGGCTACCAGCCGGGTCCCACCCGGTACCTTCTATATCTATTGTAAGCCAGGGGGTTGGCATATAAAACCCCCTAGCACTGCCCCATGCAAGCGGTTAACCGATCACACACTCACAAACGCAGGAGAGGCAAAAAGAGCTCCCAGCTCCTTCTTCCTCCTCCGTCATACAACTTAAGGAGCATATGGTATCCCCAGCCAGATCATCAACCAACTCAAGCAGGGCTAGGGTGTTACCTCCCATGGAGGGCCCTAAACCTGGGTACTTCGTGTGTCTCGCACCGCTCGTTCCCAATCCCGTTTCTGGAGACCGACGGTGTCCTTCCGGTCCCAACCACGTATGATTAGCCACCCCATCGCATTTGTTGTGAGAAAACGAGGACAATTGGATCCTACCGCGGGGCCGTCCACGGCGCCGGCCAGAGTCACGCTCCGGGCGGGACCCTTCACCAACGCCCGTGGAGCTTTCCTTCATGGAAGCTTCCATGGCACTGAGCCCCTCCTCCGCAGGCTTCATCGTTGATCCTTCCTGCGGCAACAAAAGTCCTTCCTTGGCGCTAGGAATTCTTCTTGTTACTTCTCTAGTTTGCGTCAGTTTTTCCCTTGAAGACGAAAGGGTGATGCAACAGAGGAGCAGTAAGTATTTCCCTCAGTTTGAAAACCAAGGTATCGATCCAGAAGGAGGGCCTCATCAAGTCCAGAGTACATGTGCAAACACAAACAATCTTGCACCCAATGCTTCAAAGGGGTTGTCAATCCCTTCAAGATTGTTTGCAAAGTGAGATCTGAAGGCGGAAAGTGCAACGAAATAAAAAGTCTAAGGCTGAAAATATGGTGCGGAGTAGACCCTGGGGGCCATAGTGTTCTCTAGAGGCTTCTCTCATAATAGCAAATATCACGGTGGGTGAACAAATTACTGTCGATCAATTGATAGAACTGCGCAAAGTCATGACGATATCTAAGGCAATGATAGGCTTCTCTCATAATAGCAATGACGATAGCATCATGTCCGAGACAAGTAGACCGATACTTTCTGCATCTACTACTATTACTCCACACATCGACCACTATCCAGCATGCTTCTAGTGTATTGAGTTCATGACGAACAGAGTAACGCCTTAAGCAAGATGACATGATGTAGAGGGATAATCTCAAACCAATGACGAAAACCCCATATTTTTACCCTTGATGACAACAACACGATGCGTGCCTCGCTAACCCTTCTGTCACTGGGTGAGGTCACCGCACGGTATGAACCCAAAACCAAGCACTTCTCCCATTGCAAGAATCATAGATCTAGTTGGCCAAACAAAACCCACAACTCGAAGAGAATTACAAGGATATGAAATCATGCATAAGAGAGATCAGAAGAAACTCAAATAGGATTCATAGATAATCTGATCATAAATCCACAATTCATCAGATCTCGACAAACACACCGCAAAAGAAGATTACATCGGATAGATCTCCATGAAGATCATGGAGAACATTGTATTGAAGATCCAAGAGAGATAAGAAGCCATCTAGTTACTAGCTATGGACCCGTAGGTCTATGGTGAACTACTCACGCATCATCGGAGAGGTCATGGTGTTGATGAAGAAGCCCTCCGTATCCGAATCCCCCCTCCAGCAGGGCACCAGAACGTGCCCCAGATGGGATCTTGCGGAGACATAAGCTTGCGGCGGCGGAAAAGTGATTTCGATGATCTCCTCATTTTTTTGGGATTTTATGGAATTTATAGGCGCAACCCCTAGGTCAGGGTGCGCTCAGGGGGCCCACAAGCCTGGGTGGCGCGGCCTACCCCCCTGGCCATGGGGGGGGATTGTGGGGCCCCTTAGGCTCCCCTGCCTTGGCTCCCAAGCTTCCCGATCTTGTTCCGTTCCGGAAAAAATATTTTCGGGGATTTTCTTCCGTTTGGACTCCGTTTCAAAATCTCGTCTGAAAGGGGTCAAAAACATGGAAAAAACAGGAACTGGCACTTGGCACTGAGTTAATAAGTTAGTCCCAAAAAATATATAAAAGGCATGCAAAACATCCAAAGTTTGACAAGATAATAGCATGAAACTATCAAAAATTATAGATACGTTGGAGACGTATCAATCCTCTTGATGAGTCATGCCCTAGCCACGTCACGCCCGACATCGATGCTATCTACGAGCTCTTTAGCAAGCTCCAACTCAACGACGCGCATGCATTCGAGGAATACGCCAGCGAAGTGCTGGACTGCATCAACCCACCATCATTCGCTGGAATAGCCACCTCAAGCGGTGCCTGTGACTTTCGCATCCTCGCGGAGGTGATGGTCACCGGCTCCACCACGAGCTCTGATCGCATCGGGGAACGGGAGGACCCGACCCTGGCTACACCTCGCTCCAGAGCCGAGGCGCGCACGACCGCTGCCGCGGCTCGCCCTGGTCCCTCCAGTCCTCTCCGCTCCACACTGCAGGGGCTGAGCACCCCATCACGCCAACAGTTAACCCAGCCACGACTGCGGCTGAGCTAGAAGCGGCCCGCCAGAAACTTCTCGCGGAGGCCACCACCCTCATGTTTTCCAAGCGCCGGATGGAGGCTGCGTAGCATGAGTACAACTTCACCTACGGCCTCACCCCGGCTGACGACGAGCCCAGCCGACGCGGTGCGGTTCGTAACCGTGGACGCGTAGTCACCGACATCCTTGGTGGCAAGATCCCCACCTACGACAATACCGCGGCCAACATGAGGGCTGCCCAGGTGGCCTACGAGGAGTTGGCCACCATGGAAGACAAGGAACGTGCGCAGCAAGAAAAGCACATCCAAGACCTCATCGCCGCTGCCAACTTGTAGCAAGCTCATTTCGAGCCAGACTACCCTTGAGCTGAGTCGCCTCCGCCAGGGGGCGAAGACCTATGGGCGGCCTTCGGTCACCAGCCGGCCCAACACTCTTCATCCCCCCATGGCTTCGGTTGGCGCACCGGCGGGAGCCACGGCAGGCGCTCCCAGCGTAAAGACGAGCAACCGACAGTCTCGAGATGGCGCAACGGTGCCTTCGAGGGCGTCGGTCAGTCGACTCGCGCCGAAACCCCGCCTCCGAGGCAGGAGCGGGCGCACTCACTGACTCCTTCTACACGGACCAAGATCGCTCACCGGCTCGGTCCATGCGTCCCTCGAAGCGAGAACGATGCCCGCCTCCGGATCGACTGGCTAGCCCAATCCGCCCTCCTTGAGGAGGAGGCTCCGATTGGCCCGGCATGCTTCGGTCCCCAGATCCGCGAGGAGCCGTTTGCCACCAGCTTCACTCTTCCTTGCGACACCTTGAGGTACAATGGGACATCCAAGCGGGAAGATTGGCTATTGACTACACCACCACAGTCGGCATCGCGCAGGGCAAAAAGTGCGTCGCAGTGTACTATGTCCCACTCATGCTGACCAGCTCGGCGCGCACTTGGCTTAAGAGACTACCGGCTGGTACCATCAATGCGTGGGTGGACTTCAAGGAAGCCTTCGTCCACAACTTCACCAACACCTACAAGCGTCCTAGTCGACCCCGCGAGCTAGCCATGTGCGTCGAGGCGGAGCAGGAGCCTCTCCGCGATTACCTCACACGCTGGACCGAGCTGCTCAACTCTTGCGAAGGAGTGCATGACATTCAGGCCATCCAATACTTTATCGTGGGCTGCCGAGACGACACCCTCCTCAAGCAAAAGCTCATGTGCTCGGAGCCGTCCACTCAGGCCAAGCTCATGGGAAAGGCGGACAAATACGCCACGGTCGACTCCGCGAAGCAGATGAAGGTCACTACGACTAGCAAAGGTACCACACGGCCGGCTACGCCGCGGCCGGCTGCCGACAACCGGGCAAGGCCAAACGACAAGCGGAAATCCAACCAGCCGGATCCCCGGTACGGGAGCAAGCAGTTCGCCACCATGGAGGAAGAGCAATTGGCTGCCCAGGCCGCCAGCCAGTGCCAGTGCGACGACAAGGGTGCCTGGCAACCCAATCTCACCTTCGAGGCGATGCTCGACGCCCCTACAAGATGCACACCGGGTCAAAGCCGGCTACGCATACCCTCTGACAGTGCAGCTATTCCTAACGATTGTCCCGAGGCGAGGGCCTTCCGGCTCCTCCGCCTCCGGCCCCACAAGTGTCGGTTCCCGTGCCGGCTCCGGCTCTGGCTCCCCCCAACGACGGTCATCTGCATGACCAATTCCCCAACCAGGATGAGCCCTACATCATCTTCACTAGTGAAGGCGACGACAAGCAGAGTCAGTGTCAGCGCCGGCACGAGGTGAACGCCACCGTGCCCTCGGTCCCACAGTAGATGCACTGGTCCGAGAAGACGGTCACCTGGAGCTGGACTGACCATCCGGCCATGATGCCAAACCCTGGTAGCTACGCCCTCGTCCTCGACTCCGCCATTGCCTCCAAGAGGCCCACTTGTCGGTTCTCATGGATGTTGCTCGACCACGGCAGTAGCATCAACATCCTCTACTGCGACACGCTGCTCAAGCTAGGCCTTAGGGAGAAATACATGCAGCTGACACAGACGGTGTTCCACGGCATCATGCCGGGGCAATCATGCTCCCCCGTTGGGAAGATCCAACTCGACGTCCTCTTCGGTGACAAGACTCACTTCCGTCGGGAGCCGGTGTGGTTCGAGGTGGTTGATCTCCACAGCCCCTATCACGCGCTCCTGGGCAGGCTAGCGCTCGCCAAGTTCATGGCGATCCCTCACTGCGCTTACCTCTAGATGAAGATGTCGGGTCCCAAAGGCATCATCACCATATCCGGTGACTACAAGAAGTCAATCGAGTGCGCGTGCGATGGCAGCCGGCTGGCGGAAGCCAGAAGAAGACAAGGTTATGGGTAGAAAGAAGCCAAAGGAACAGAAACGGAAGACGAGTCGGCAAGCACAATTTTTTTCAAACAGACAAGCACATATTACACATAAGCGTGAACGGCTCACGGCCATAGGTTCAATACACCACACCCCCAATGTGTGGAATTGTGGACTAATGAAAATGCAGGAAAAGAAGAAATTCTACTCGGTGGCGGCTCCGCCATTGGGTCCGGCATCGCGTGCAGCGTCCGAGGCGGATGCCTCATCTTCCGCGTCGGCACGTCCCCCAGCAGCCGAAGTGGACGCTCCGTCTCCAGCTCTAGCGCCTCCTGCATCAGCCATCGCGCCTGTATCCTCCTCTGATGCGGGATCGACATATGTGGCACCGCTATAGTCGGTGCCCTCAAGCTCATTCTCGCCGACGCTACCTTGAGGGTCATAAAGGACCAGCCGGTAATGGGCCTCCGGAATCGCGTTGTCCTCAGCTCTCCGCTTAGGGAAGTACTCATCCCACGGGGAAAACAACGCGAGTTCGCTGGCTTGCAGGAGCAGCTCGCCTTCGACCACCGCCAGCTCCGCCTTCGTGACGGCGCGCTAGGCTGCAAACAGGGCCAAGTCGAGGTGCCAGTACCACGACTTGGCGACCCAAAGCGCCATGTACGCGCCGGCTCGCGCCGCCGAGGCTCCGACTCCCCTGGTCCCTCATCTCCAGCGCCTCATTCACAAACTGGCGCACTAGGGGCCCTCTCGCAAGGCTCCCGTCGGCTGTGCCCCAGGTCTCCAACGGACGGCTCCACGCGCTGGGAACGGCCCCGGGTGCAGCCGGGCCATGCGCCAACACAACCATGGCGCCAACTCCTGCAGGAGTACCCCCGGCCGGCTCCTTCGACGAGTCAGACTAGCACGACTCCTTCGCGGCAAGGACCTCAACTCTCGGGGCCCCCGCCTCCCTCCTTCGCTGCTAAATTATGAGTGGCATCCGCCTCACCGCCTAGGGCATTCGTCCTTCATGGAGGAACCTCAACCTCCGACGCGACGTCCAGCATGACGTCGGGCACCTCCGGCGCGGCATCGGCCCCCGGCAGCGCAACATCGGTCCCTTGCGGGTCCACCTCCGGCGCGTGCGGAGCGTTGTAGGCCCCGACTCGGGCCCCATGGCGGCCTCCGCCGTGCTCGCGTCCAGGCGCTCCACCTCGTCGGCCTTGCGTCCAAGCGCCATGCGGGGTCGTGCGACCGCTTGGACCGCTTCTCCCTAGTCGGTAGCATCGCGGCGGAGTCGTCCGGCAGCGGCTCCATTCGCCCCCCCCCCCCCCCCCCCCCGTTCGCCATGTTCTAGGAAACCTCCTCCCATGTATACCGCTCCTACTCGATTAGCGCCCGTTGTGCCCACTCCATCTTGGCCCAGCTAGCATGCTCCCTCTTGGAGCTTCCCCCGTCCTCCATCGTCGCCATCCGAGCCGACTTTGCTAGGGCACCAGGGGCCCTACTCGTCATCCTCCGATTAGCACTAACCCTCGCAAAGAAAAACAAGGGGAAACAAGCCGGTTGGGAAGCTTACTTGATGCTGACGGGAACCGGCCGTCTGGAGGGCCAAGCCGGCACAACCTGCCGCTTCTTTGCGCCGCCTCTTCGGCCCTCGGCCAGAGGACCACCGGCTCCTCACTTGGGAGCCGGACGGGTCCCCACCGGCAACTTGCCCCGCCTCTTGGCCTCCGCCTCGTCTCCAGTTGAGCCACGGACGGCTCGGCGCACCCGTCTCCTCGGCACGCTGGGGGCGTCTTCCAGCGCCTCCGAATCCTCCCCGGCGGCTACATCACGCAACTCCAATGACTCACATCATCAGCACACCAACCCAACAATACATACTTAAGGGACTTGCCAGCCGGCTCGGATCCATCTAACTCTACAGCGTCGTCTCCCGACATCTCGCCTCCTGCGCGGGCTGCCATTCAATTCTCCACCTCGTCTGCGTCTCCTATCTCCTCCGGGTCCGACTCCGGAACGTTGGCAGCCGGCGGGTTGTAGATCTGGAGCTAGGAAAACAACTGCCGCCACATTCGGCACTCGGCATCCAACAAAAAGCGCAACACAGACACTAAGGAAAAGGGGAGCTGGCGCGTCTCTTACCATCGGGGTCGAATGGTCCCGATCATAGGGGGCCTTGCCCCAGCTCCAGTCGTCCTCGTCCATCAGATTGTCGGAGATCAGGTTCACCCACCTGGCCACACAGTGCGACCGCAGCTCTTATGTTGTGAGCTAGCATGGGTCGTGCCGCCTGCCCATCTGGAAGATGAGATGCGGGCGATGCTGCAGTAGCTGGACCTGACGTGGCACCATGGTAGCCAGCAGATCCACAGCCATGAGGCCCTGTGCCTCGAACATCTGCACCAACCGGGTGCAGATCGCTCCCACCTCCTCAGTCGCATGCGGCTGCTCTGACTTCTAGTTTAGTTTATTAGCCGGCGGCGTGTCGAAGAAGGCGGGCAGGTTGACATAATCATCCCTCGGGTTGGCGTTCTTCACGTAGAAGAACCCCCTCTGCCAGTTTTTCACCGAATCTTGTAGAGGGAGCTGCGGGAAGCCGGATCCGGAGGGATGATACACGAGCACCGCTCCACAAGGGTACATCCGCTTCTCGCCGGTGGCCTTGTCCATCACCAACGACTTCTTGAAGAATAAGAGCCGGCTCCAATGATTCAGGCGCGACTCGATCCGAGGAAACCCTCGCAGAAAGTGACGAACGCAGCCAGCTGCACGACGACGTTGGGGATGAAATGATGTAGCTACAGGCTGTAGTGCATCAGAAAGATGGGGAAAAAAAGGCTCACCGAAAGCCCGATCCCACGAGCGAAATGCTCGGCGAACACCACCACCTCGCCGTCCCGCGGGGCCAGAGAATTCTAGCCTGATACGTCTCCGTCGTATCTATAATTTTTAATTGTTTCATGCAAATATTCTACAAATTTCATATAATTTTGGCAACTTTTTATACTATTTTTGGGACTAACATATTGATCCAGTGCCCAGTGCCAGTTCCTTATTGTTGCATGTTTTTTGTTCCGCAGAATATCCATACCAAACGAAGTCCAAACATAATAAAAGCTTTCGGGGATTTTTTTTTGGAATATTTATGATTTTTGGGAAGAAGAATCAACGCGAGGCGATGCACGGAGTGCCCACAAGCCCTGTCGCCGCGGTCAGGGGGTGGCCCCGCGGCAGGCAGGCTTGTGGCCATGTCTTAAGGCGGTTGGATCCCTTCTTTCGCCGCAAGATAATATCCGGAAGAAAATCGTGTTAAAATTTCAGCCCAATCGGAGTTACGGATCTCCGGGAATTTAAGAAACGGTGATACGAACATTCTGGGAGCGCAGAAACAGAAGGACGCAGAGAGAGAGAGATCCAATCTCGGAGGGGCTCTCGCCCCTCCGCCGCCATGGAGACCATGGACCAGAGGGGAAACCCTTCTCCCATTAAGGGAGGGGGTCAAGGAAGAACAAGAAGGAGGGGGCTCTCTCCCCCTCTCTCCCGGCGGTGCCAGAACGCCGCCCGGGACATCATCATGTGACGGCGATCTACACCAACACCTCCGTCATCTTCACCAACATGTCCATCATCTTCCCCCATCTATATTCAGCGGTTCACTCTCCCGCAACTCGTTGTACCCTCTACTTGAACATGGTGCTTTATGCTACATATTATTATCCAATGATGTGTTGCTATCCTATGATGTCTGAGTAGATTATCGTTGTCCTATCAGTGATTGATGAATTGCTATGATTGGTTTAATTTGCTTGTGGTTATGTTGCTGTTCTTTGGTGCCCATCATATGATCGCGCGCGTGGATCACACCATAGGGTTAGTTGTATGTTGATAGGACTATGTATTGGCAGGCTAGAGTGACAGAAGCTTCAAACCTGGCATAGAAATTGATGCATATGGGATTGAAGGGGGACCAATATATCTTATTGCTATGGTTCGGTTTTACCTTAATGAATGTTAGTAGTTGCGGACACTTGCTAATAGTTCCAATCATAAGTGCATAGAATTCCAAGTAAGGGATGACATGCTAGCAGAGGCCTCTCCCACATGATACTTGCTATCGATCTAGTAACGTAGTCAATTGCTTAGGGACAATTCCACAACTCCTACCACCACTTTTCCACACTCGTTAGACACTCGTAGTTGTTTCTTTATCTAACCAGCCCCTAGTTTTATTTATGTGTTCTTTACTGTCTTGCATGCCTATCCTATCACTCCTACAAAGTACTTCTAGTTTCATACTTGTTCTAGGTAAAGCGAACGTAAAGTGTGCGTAGAGTTGTATTGGTGGTCGGTAGAACTTGAGGGAATATTTGTCCTACCTTTAGCTCCTCGTTGGGTTCGACACTCTTACTTCTCGAGAAAGGCTACAATTGATCCCCTATACTTGTGGGTTATCAAGATCTTTTTCTGGCGCTGTTGCCGGGGAGCAATAGCGTGGGGTGAATATCCTCGTGTGTGCTTATTTGCTTTATCACTAAGTAGATTTATTTGCTGTTCTAAGTTGTTCTTTATCTTTAGTTATGGATATGGAACACGAAATACCAAAAAATTAGGTGTACTTGCTACTCATGGAGATGGGGAACCTCCTACAACCCTCGAGGCTCGTTATGTGGAAAATATTATGCACTTATTTAATAATCATGAGAAAGCCCCATTCAATTATATCATGGGATACACGTTGGATCAACGTGAATACTTTAGGGATTATCGCTTGACTCAAAAAGGGAAACTTTTATGGGATCAAATCCATTTGTTGAAATGGTATGCTTGGGAACTATGCAAGAGATATGGTGTTACTTGTTGCTCTAGGATGAAGGCTCCATACCTTCCCTTTTCTTGTGAGTTTAATGATCATAGAACCTTGGCTTCTTATGCTAATGGTATATATGATTACTATGATGTGGATCAAATAGAAGAGTTTGTTGCTTTTATGGGTGCTTATGAAATTGAGGCTCTGTTTAAAAGGTGTGATGATAATGATGATGCTCCTTACCGATCTGAAAATTTGGCTATGCTTCGTTATTGTTATACTAATTATGAATATAATTCCCATATTGAATGATTTAAGGAGAAATTCTCCGCTGCCCAAGAAGAGACTAATATTTTGCAGGAAACTATGGAAGAAGAAAATGATGAAACTGTGAGCTCATTAGATGAAAAATAAGACGAGGAGAGCGAAGAACAAAAGGAGGAAGAGCGGACTAGCTACCCGTGCCCACCTTCTAATGAGAGTAACTCTTCAACTCATACATTGTTTAATTTCCCTTCGTTCTTACTGAAGGATGAATGCTATGATCCCTTGGATTCGTTTGAAATATCCCTTTTTGATGAACTTGATGCATGCTATAATTGTGGCCATGTTGCCAATATGAATGATGCTTATGAAGATGAGCTAGCTATAGTCCCTTATGTTAAACATGATGATTTTGATGAATATAATATGCATGTGCTTGCTGCTCCTACTTGCAGTTATTATGAGAGAGGAACTACATCTCCACCTCTCTATGTTTCCAATACGATAAAATTGCAAGAAACTGCTTATGCTATGTATTGGCCTTTACTTGGTGTGCATGAATTGTTCTTTTATGACATGCCAATGCATAGGAAGAGAGTTAGACTTCGTCATTTCTTCATATATGTTACCATGTGCTCACTACTAAATTTCAAATCATTGCTAATTAAAATTGGATTTGATATACCTTGGGATCCGGGTGGATCCATTACTTGAGAACTCTATGCCTAGCTTAATGGCTTTAAAGAAAGCGCTGCCTGGGAGACAACCCGGAAATTTTAGAGAGTAATTTATTTCTGTTGAGTGCTTTTATTTAGTTTAAAAACAAAAAAATTGAGGGGAACTTAAAACTTTTTCAAAAAGAGAAGCGATTGAAAGGTGATGCATTGCGGAAGTGAGGGTCGACCTTGAACACTTGTGTTCATGCTCATGGAAACAATGTAGAATTTTTCATGGAAGTTTCTCACAAAAATAATTATCCCCTTGTACAATTCTTTTGCGTTTTTAAAATAATGTGCCAAGCAAAGCCTTTACGATTAGTTTGGGTGATAGTTGTTTGATCACGCTGAGAAAAGACAGAAACTGTCTTCTCACGAAATTAATTTTCGTTTTTATTCTGGAATAGCTTTTGAGTTGATTCTTTTTTCCGCTGATTGATATGCAAATTTTCCAGACGTTCGTGTGTTTTCAGATTTTTTGAGATAACGTAAGTATACGAAATATACAGATTGCTACAGGCTGTTCTGTTTTGACAGATTCTGTTTTCTATGCATTGTTCTCTTATTTTGATGAATCTATGGGTAGTATCGGGGGATATGAACCATGGTGAAGTTGGATTACAGTAGATATAATGCTAACATGAATTTAGAATGAGTTCACAACAATACTTGAAGTGGTGATTTATTTTTATTATACTAACGGATATCACGAAGTTTTGTTGAGTTTTGTGTGATTGAAGTTTTCAAGTTTTGGGTGAGAGCACGATGGATGAAGGAATAAGGAGAGGCAAGAGCCTAAGCTTGGGGATGCACGAGGCACCCCAAGGTAATATTCAAGAAAGCCTCAAGCGTCTTAGCTTGGGATGCCCCGGAAGGCATCCCCTCTATCGTCTACAATCTATCGGTAATTTTACTCGGAGCTATATTTTAATTCGTCACATGATATGTGCAAATGCTTGGAGCGTCTTTTGTGTTTATTTTTCCTTTTTATTTTATGCACCATGCTGGTATGAGATAGTCCTTGGTTGGCTTTATAGAATGCTTCTTGTGCTTCACTTATATCTTTTGAAGTTTGGATTGCCTGTTTCCCTACACATAGAAAACCATCATTTGTAGAATGCTCTTTTGCTTCACTTATATTTGTTAGAGCGGGGCATATCTTTTGTAGAAAGAATTAAACTCTCATGCTTCACTTATACCTATTTAGAGAGTTAACAGGAGTTGTCCATTCACATGGTTAGTCATAAAATCCTACATAAAACTTGTAGATCTCTGAATATGATATGTTTGATTCATTGCAATAGTTTTGCGACATGAATATGTGATATTAGAGTCATGCTAGTGAGTAATTCTGTATTTTTAGAAATACTTGTGTTAAGGTTTGTGATTCCTGTAGCATGCACTTATGGTGAACCGTTATGTGATGAAGTCGGAGCATGATTTATTTATTGATTGTCATCCTCTGTGTGGAGGTCGGGATCGCGCGATGGTTAACTCCTACCAACCTTTCCCCTAGGAGCATGCGTGTAGTACCTTGTTTCGATGACTAATAGACTTTTGCAATAAGTATGTGAGTTCTTTATGACTAATGTTGAGTCCATGGATTATACGCACTCTCACCCTTCCACCATTGCTAGCCTCTCTAGTACCGCGTAACTTTAGCCGGTGCATTACGCCCACCATATAGCCTTCCTCAAAACAGCCACCATACCTACCTATTATGGCATTTTCATAGCCATTCCGAGATATATTGCCATGCAACTACCACCGTTCCATCTAATGACATGTGCCACCACTTCCATATTGTCATTGCATGATCGTAAGATAGCTAGCATGATGTTTCCATGGCTTGTCCATTTTTTTGATGTCATTGTTATGCTAGATCATTGTCACGGTACATTACCGAACGCATTTCATATAGAGTCATCATTGCTCTAAGTATTGAGTTGTAAGTGTGATGATCATCATTAATAGAGCATTGTCCCATGTGAGGAAATAAAAGAGGCCAACGAAGCCCATTTATAAAAAAGAGGCCAAAGATTCCCACCAAAATAAAAAATATATATAAAAATAAAAAAAGAGGCCAAAGAGCCCACACAAAAAAATGAGAGAAAAGAGAGAAGGGACAATTGCTACTATCCTCTTTCCACACTTGTGCTTCAAATAGCACTATGATCTTCATGACACAGAGTCTCCTATGTTGTCACTTCCATATACTAGTGGGAAATTTTGATTATATAACTTGGCTTGTATATTCCAGTGATGGGCTTCCTCAAAATTGCCCTAGGTCTTCGTGAGCAAGCAAGTTGGGTGCACACCCACTAGTTTCTTTTGTGAGCTTTCATACATTTATAAGCTCTAGTGCATCCGTTGCATGGCAATCCCTACTCACTCACATTGATATCTATTGATGGGCATCTCCATGGCCCGTTGATACACCTAGTTGAGGTGGGACTATCTTCTCCTTTTTGTCTTCTCCACAACCACCATATTCTATTCCACCTATAGTGCTATGTCCATGGCTCACACTCATGTAATGCGTGAAAGTTGAAAATGTTTGAGAACACTAAAGTATGAAACAATTGCTTGGCTAAAACCGGGGTTGTGCATGATTTAAATATGTTGTGTGGGGAAGATGGAGCATAGCCAGACTATATGATTTTGTAGGGATAACTTTCTTTGGCCATGATATTTTGAGAAGACATGATCGCTTTGTTAGTATGCTTGAAATATTATTGTCTTTATGTCAAATGATAGACTATTGCTTCGAATCACTCGTGTTTTAGTATTCATGCCATGATTAGATTATATGATAAAGATTATGGTAGGTAGCATTCCACATCAAAAATTATCTTTTTTATCATTTACCTACTCGAGGACAAGAAGTAATTAAGCTTGGGGATGCTGATACGTCTCCGTCGTATCTATAATTTTTGATTGTTTCATGCCAATATTCTACAACTTTCATATACTTTTGGCAACTTTTTATACTATTTTGGGACTAACATATTGATCCAGTGGCCAGTGCCAGTTCCTGTTTGTTGCATGTTTTTTGTTGCGCAGAATATCCATACCAAACCAAGTCCAAAAGTAATAAAAACTTACGGGGATTTTTTTGGAATATTTATGATTTTTGGGAAGAAGAATCAACGTGAGGCGATGCACGGAGTGCCCACAAGCCCTGTCGCCGCGGCCAGGGGTGGGCCCACGGCAGGAAGGCTCGGGGCCACTCCTTAAGGCGGTTGGATCCCTTCTTTCGCCGCAAGAAAGATAATATCCGGAAGAAAATCATGTTAAATTTTAGCCCAATCGGAGTTACGGGTCTCCGGGAATTTAAGAAACGTGAAACGTAGAATCTGGGAGCGCAGAAACAGAAGGACACACAGAGAGAGATCCAATCTCGGAGGGCCTCTCGCCCCTCCGCCGCCATGGAGACCATGGACCAGAGGGGAAACCCTTCTCCCATTAAGGGAGGAGGTCAAGGCAGAAGAAGAAGGAGGGGGGCTCTCTCCCCCTCTCTCCCGGCGGTGCCGAAACGCCACCCGGGACATCATCGTGTGACGGCGATCTACACCAACACCTCCGTCATCTTCACCAACATCTCCATCATCTTCCCCCATCTATATTCAGCGGTTCACTCTCCCACAACCCGCTGTACCCTCTACTTGAACATGGTGCTTTATGCTACATATTGTTATCCAATGATGTGTTGCTATCCTATGATGTTTGAGTAGATTATCGTTGTCCTATCAGTGATTGATGAATTGCTATGATTGGTTTAATTTGCTTGTGGTTATGTTGTTGTCCTTTGGTGCCCATCATATGATCGCGCGCGTGGATCACACCATAGGGTTATTTGTACGTTGATAGGACCATGGGTCAACGACATGTTCGTAGGCGACTCGAAATGCCGGGCCGAAGACGAAGAAGGCACGGTGAGGCGTGTCGGGCAACAGCGGCAAGCAGTGGCAATAGGTTCGTTGTTGGCGTCTCTCTCTCTAGTGGGGAGCAGAGGCATCGAAGAAGGGAGGGGGCGAGGACGGGAGAGCAAATGGCTCCCTCGGCCTCTCCTCCTGCCCATTTAAACCCCACACGAGGTAGTGGGGAGAGTATCTGACATGCACGCCCCCCACTACTTCCGCATCGCGGGGGCTGCATAATTGCACCTCGGGGCGCCAGTCGTCACCCCCGATTCCACAAAACATTCACGCGTGTGGTCCGAGTCTGCCGTCGGGCGGGCCTCGCTCCACGTCCCGGTCTTGTCACGCGGGTGGCGTGAGAGTCCCCAGCCTGTGGGATGCCACACGTCGCGCCCTTCCTCTAGGCGTCGGAGAGCCCGAGGCGGCTTGTGCAACAACCGGCTACGGTCCGACCCGGCTTCGGCGAGCAAGCAATCCGGCTGTAGCCCCCACGACGCGCAAAAGATAAAATCCAAGCTGGCGACGTTCGCCGCTCGGAGGCGACGGGCCTCCCCCGGCTTCGGGGCTACTAACGGGGGAATAACCCCGGGGTAGGACAAAAGCAAGGACTCCTCCATCCCCCTTTAAAAACATTCACAGGACGGTTAGTTCCCCATGAGGGGCCGGCTGCGCCTGGCCGGCTGCACGGTCAAGCCGGCTTGGGCCAGACCACTCCCACTCCAACTCGACTGATCCCCGCTAGCCGGCGGATCAGCCCCATTCGCGTCACCCTGCAAACAGCATCAGGGTCGTCATCGCCAAAGGTATGGCTACGACGTTTCACATACCTCTGACCTGATCGTGCGAGACTACAGTGGAGGGGTCGTACCACTGACCGTCGCCGACTGCGATCGACCAAGACGGCCCAGTGACAAGCACGCCCCGTTCCACTCCATTACCTACGCCCGGCGTGGCAATAGTGCAGCCGTCCGTATGATTACCGAAGCCGCCTTCACCACACAACACACATAAAGCGGCGCATGTCGCTGCATAACAAGCTCGCACCAATGGCAATGCTCGGCCAGCAGGCCCCAACTCCACACGGGACCCAGTAGCCGATGGGCCCCCACTTGCGACAAGACTTCTCTGGCTGGTGGGCCCCTTGGCCGGCTCCACAGGCTTCCAGTCGGGTCCCACCCGGTACCTTCTCTATCTATTGTACGCAAGGGGGTTGGCATATAAAACCCCATAGCACTGCCCCATGCAAGGGGTCGGCCGATCACACACTCACACACGCAAGAGAGGCAAAGAGAGCTCCCAGCTCCTTCTTCCTCGTTCATCATACAACTCAAGGAGGATATGGTATCCCCAGCCGGATCATCAACGAACTCAAGAAGGACTAGGGGTATTACCTCCCATGGAGGCCCCTGAACCTGGGTACTTCATGTGTCTCACGCCGCTCGTTCCCAATCCCGTTTCTGGATCCCGACGACATCCTTTATGTCCCAACCACGTACGATTAGTGACCCCATGGCATCTGTCACGAGAAAACGATGACACCTTTCTTCCTCCTCTGCCCATGAACACCTCCTTTATTCTTCCTCTTTGTGCCCAACAGCGAGCGCTCCCAATTACCTCTATCGAGCCTGCCACTACAAACCGCCGAAGGAGACAAACTGCCGCCACAGAAGACGCATCCGACAGAGGAGCGACGGCAAGTAGAAGCAGCATACGAAAAGAAGTAGTAACAAGCTAGCAGTGATAGCTCCTTCTCCCTCTCCTTCATCCCCTTCATCCATCTCCCTCGTCTCCTATCCTTGGCGATAAATAGCAGAAACATACACTACGAGCAGCAACAAAACAGCGGGAAGAGGCAACTCCTCCTCATTTTCCCTCATCTCCTCTTAATCTCTCTCCCTCATCTCCTCTCCTTGGTGTCGGGGGCGGCAGCAGTCCTCCGTAAGGTCGCGCCTGGGCGGGTGCGCCATATCCGCCGAGGGGTGGCGGCGCGAGCGGGGCTCCGTAGGGCTGGTAGGGAGCAGCAAGGAGCGCCTGGTGACCCGCGGGACGGGGACCAAGGAGGCTCGGGGCAGGAGGCCGCGGGACGGGCATGTGGTAGGCATGGACGACGCCCGTCCACGGGTTCTGCCCGGTGGTCCACGGAGGAGGCGGCGGCTGGAAGTGTGGCGTGCCCCTGTGCCCGGCGCCTGTTGTTGCAGCAGCTGCTGCTGGCGGCGGCCCTCACCGCCCCGCCGGTTGCGGCAGCCCCCGCCACCTTGCGGCTGCTGGGGAGGCGCGAGCGGAGCGGGTGGCGGAGGATAGTAGCCAGCGGGAGCGATGGGCGCGGGCTGTCGGGGGCGGCCGGGGGAGGAGGGCCGCCGCGGGTGGTGCCGGCGGCGAGAGCGGTGTGCGGAACCCGCTGCTTCAGCTTCGTCATCCGGCGCTCCTCAAGTTTGAGGTATGCGACTACACGCTGGAAGGTGGGTTGCGGCATCAGGGTGAGGTTGTATGCTGCGTTGCCGAAATCCTCATTAAGACCGACGGTGAGGGTGCTCAGCATGAGGTCGTCAGAGACCTTAGCGCCGATGTTGCGATGCTCGTCGGCAAGCATCTTAAGCCTCATGCAGTAGTCCTTGATGGTGGCGTTGTCCTGGTGACAGCCGAAAAACTCTTGCTGCAAGAAAACAAGGCGCTGGAGTTTGTTGTCAGTGAAGAGCGCGTTGATCTTGGCCCACACGGTGCAGGCAGCGTCGTCCTCGGCGACAACCGTGTGGAAGATGTCCTTCGAGACTGTCTGGTAGAACCAACGGATGATCATGGCCTCAATAGCGGACCACTCCGGGTTGCCGCGCATATACGCGGTGTCCACAGAACCGTCGATGTGCTCGGTGAGGTAGTACTTGCGGAAGACAAGGTTGAAGTAGGTCTTCCACGCGTAGTAGGACGCGCTGGAGCTGTCGAGACGGATGGGGACCCGGGCCTCAATGTTGAGGTCACGGATGGCGGCGGCGGAGGGTTCAGGACCCGCGAACGGGTTGGAGGAGTGGATGGTGGAGGAGCCGGTGGAGTGGGGTGACGACACGGCTGCGGCGTGTGGGGAAGCGGCTAGGGTTTAGGGTTGGAGAGGAGTAGCAAGGTGTGGCTGCAGCAGGAAACCGGCATGGCGCGAGCGTGGTGTGCGATCGGGCGGGTGAGCGGGCGGGCGCAGTACGCGTGTGGCACCGATCGGGTTAGGCGGGCGGGCGGGCGGGTGAGCAGGCGCGCGATCGCGCAAGCTCGCAGGCAGGCGCGTGACGGCAGAGAGGGAGGGCGGAAGCGATACGGCGGCGGCGGCGCAGGGAAGGAAGAGGAGGGGCGCGGCGGCGGCGGTGAGTAGATGAGGAGGTGGGCCGCGGCGGCGGCGGCGGCGCGGGGAGGCGCGATGGCAGCGGCGGCGGAGGCTACCCTAGGGTTGGAATGAAAGAACTGGTACCATCTAGAGAGATGAATTGTAATGCGATAATCTCACTAGGGGTGCTGGTGCACGTATATATAATACAAGGGAAGGCCTCTACCTCAACTATACAAGACTAGGAGGTGGGCCAAAATTATAATACACGTGCAACACAAATACATATTCAACATTTACACTAGGCAAATTACCTGCTCATATCGCAACGGCCAGCCCCTTCTGCCATCTGTTAGCTACTTTACTTGGTCGAGGGGCATGTATGCCTCTCGGCAAAATCTTTGTTGAGTGTCCGTGTCCTGGCTCCTGACCAATTCCTTTTTGCCTGAGAGGTGTACGTTGGGTGCCTTTTGCCAAGTGCACCACTCGGCAAAGCCTTTGCCAGCGGTTATTGGCCTTTTGCCGAGTGTCCGTAACGCTCAGCCTATATGTTGATTCCAGTAGAGATAGTAGATATCCAATTATGCGAAAGTCGGTCAAAATCAGCACAAATGCACAATAAAAGTCAGCAGTCCATCACATGCAATATACTCCCTCTGTTCCTAAATATAAGTAATTTTTAGAGTTTCCACTAAGAAACTATATACGGATGTATATAGACATACTTTAGAGTATAGAATCACTGATTTTTCTTTGTATGTAGTCTCCTCGTGACATCTCTAAAAAGACTTATATTTAGGAATGGAGGAAATAGAACATACTTCCACCAACGAACATACCGCTAAACAACAAGGCGCATTGGGCATCGACTTAAATTATTATTCTCCAGCAAAAGAAAAGAAAATACACATAGAGCACCAATTAGAAGGGCTCCCTGCACTCCAGTCAATGGTCCGTATAAGTAATTGCACTAATATAGTACTCCCTGCCTCCAAAAATACTTGTCATATGAAAGTTTGTATCTAGATGTATTTCAATTCTAGATACATTCATTTTTATCCATTTATACGACAAGTAATTCCGGACGTAGGGAGTAGATATCAAATTAATGGTGTGCATTAGGTACGGAGGCATCCTCTTTGATGTAGAGAAGGGAGTGGCAATGGGCGAATATCTACTGACTTTTTTAGAAAAGTAGGTTAAACCCTCAGGCTCTGCATCAGTCGATGCATGTGGCCATCTTTATTAATTATTCCACAAAGGTCTGACAAGAACATACATCAATCCTCCCGAAGCCACCACTCACACCTATAAATTCGATAATGTGGAGTGCTCTCACTCCCCATATCTAAAACCGGTCTCGTCGCCAGTCCATCCACACAACATAGCGGGACCAACAACAGGTGCAGCTCACCGAAAGCGCATACCACATGCACACGTTTTAGAAGCCGACATCATCTTCGTACCACTAACCCAAATCAGGAAAGAGATCTGCATCATCCTTGCAAGTCCGTACATCGATCGACGCCACCACAGCGCCCAACGGCGCCACCGCCTTGTGCTCATCCGTCCAGACACCAACACTCTCGAAGAACTATTGTGCGTAGCACCTGCCAACTAGGCATGACTTAGCGTAGCACCTGTTAGGGAGGCCTGACTTGACAGCTCCACCATAGCTCCATGCAAGACGAAGCCGCTCCACCTCGTGCCTCTGTCATCCAACGCTGCTCGAGAAACGATGTTCCCAAGTGAAAACCGGCACTGGAGTACTGCCATCATCCGATCTAGAAGACCAGATCCTAGGGTTTCCCCCGAAGCAGTGCCCACAACCACCAGTCGTTGAGGATCCACATAGTGCCCACCACCACTCAGCCGTCATGGAGAAACCTTGAGGAAGGTAACGATGTCAAGGACGCCGCCGCCACCCACCTAAGTTAGGGTTTTCAACCGAGGGCGGGTAGGATGGAACTAGAGGAGCATACATATACCGACGTCTCCAAGAAGAAAAGTGGTGCCCTCGAGCGTCGTCCTCGGTGCGGCCTGATACGTCTCCAATGTATCTATAATTTTTTATTGTTCCAAGCTATTATATTCTATGTTATGGATGTTTTATATGCATTTATATGATGTTTTATATTATTTTTGGGACAAACCTATTAATCTATTGCCTAGTGCCAATTTTTGTTTTTTCCACGTTTTTTAATATTATAGATAAGGAATATTAAACGGAGTACAAACGGAATAAAATCTCCGGAAAGACTTTTTATGGACCGGAAGACACGCACCAGACTTGGAGTAGGGGGCAAGGCAGTTGCCGGGAGGCCATAAGCCTGCAGGGCGCGCCCAAGGGGGGTGGCCGCACCCCCCTGTCTTGTGGGCCCCATGCAGGTCTCCTAACCCTAATTCTTGGCCTATAAATTCCAAAATATTCTAGTATCACCAAAAAGAAAGACAAAAATACTTTTACGCTGTCGGGAGCCTCTGTTCCCGAGAGATCCAATCTGGGATCCTTTTTCGGCAATCTACTGAAGAGGGAATTGGTCACCGAGGGCAACTACATCGACTCCATTGCCCCTCCAATGATGTGCGAGTAGTTCACCACACACCTATGGGTCCATAGCTAGTAGCTAGATGGATTCTTCTCTCTCTTTGATATTCAATACCAAGTTCTTCATGATCTTCATGGAGATCTATCCAATGTAATACTCTTTCACGGTGTGTTTGTCGAAATCTGATGAATTGTGAGTTTATGTTCAGGTTATCCATGAATATTATTTGAGTCCCTTGTGAATTATTTTATGCATGATTTCATATCTTGGCAAGTCTCTTTGAATTATTTGTTTGGTTTGGCCAACTAGATTGGTAATTCTTGCAACGGGAGAAGTGCTTAGTTTTGGGTTCAATCTTGCGATGTCCTCACCCAGTGACAGTAGGGGTAGCGAGGCACGTATTGTATTGTTGCCATGAAGGATAAAAAGATGGAGTTTTCATCATATTTCTTGAGTTTGTCCCTCTACATCATGTCATCTTACTTAATGTGTTACTCTATTCTTCATGAACTTAATACTCTAGATGCAGGCAGGAGTTGGTCGATGTGTGGAGTAATAGTAGTAGACGCAGAATCGTTTCGGTCTACTTGACACAGACGTGATGCCTATATGCATAATCATTGCCTTGGATATCTTCATAATTATTTGCTTTTCTATCAATTGCTCGACAGTAATTTGTTCAGCCACCATATTATTTTCCTTTATGAGAGAAGCCTCTAGTGAAACCTATGGCCCCCGGGTCTATTTTCCATAACATATTCTCAGATCTATAAACCAAAAAATTTAAAAAATTCTTTGCTGCAATTTATTTACTTTAGTTTTACTTTCAGATCTATCAATATTTTATATATATCTCTATCAGATCTCATCCTTGCAAATAACTCTGAAGGGATTGACAACCCCTTTATAGCATTGGGTGCAATTGTTTGATTATTTGTGTAGGTACTACTATTGGATCCGTGTTTGTTCCTCCTACTGGATTGATACCTTGGTTCTTAACAAACTGAGGGAAATACTTATCTACTTCGCTACATCACCCTTTCTTCTTCAAGGGAAAACCAATGCAATCTCAAGAGGTAGCAAGAAGGATTTCTAGCACCGTTGCCGGGAGGATACATAGCAAGACCAAGCCTACCAAGTACCCATCCCAAACCCATCTCTTGCAATTACATTATTTGCCTCTCATTTTCCTCTCCCCCACTTCACAAATTTGTCATTCTATTCGCCTTTTTCTTGCCGGATCTCTTTTTGTCTACTTGTGCTACCATGTGCCTTCTATTTGCTTGCTTCTTTGCTTGCTAAAAATCCATTGATATGGATCTTCTTCCACTTGCTAATATTTTCAATATATCCAATTATTATGAACCAATTGTTAATGAGTTGAGTGCACTTGATTATCTCTATGAAGTTTTGTTTGAAAATCCAGAATCTCAAAATTTTGATGGAGTGTTGAAAGAAGAAATTTATAAAGTGATTCAGGATAGATCCTTGATAGAAAATCATGATTGCAATGATATTGTTATACATTCTATTAATATCAACTTTTCTAATTATATGCAAACCTACAAGCTTGGGGATGATAACTTTGTCATGTCCACTACTCATTGCAATGAACATGATTGGGGTGATAATGCTTCTTCTGATCTTGATAATTTATTTAACACTCGTGATGATTATGATATTGAAAGTGGGATTGAAAGAGTGTCAACTTTAGGCATTATTGAACCCACTATTTTGGAGAGTGTTGAATCTTATGATTTTTTTATAAAAGTGGGTTTGGAGAGGTCATGACTTTAGTTAATGTTAATCCCATTATTTTGAAAGAGTGTCAACTTTGCATGCATGTGGACCATGAAGAGAAAAAATTTATATGATAGTTATACTGTTAAATTCCTTCATGATTCTACTGAAATTTATTATGAGGGATGAACATATGCTTGTAGGGAATACAATAATATCGAGTTTCCTCTCTATGTGTTTAAAGTTTTGAAGTTATGCTTGTTTTACCTTCCTATGCTAGCTAATTCTTGTTCCGATAAATTGTTTGCTCACAAAATCCCTATGCATAGGAAATGGGTTAGAGTTAAATGTGTTTATCATGCTTTTCATCATGCTCTTTAGCATATCTCAATTACTACTTTGTATGCGAGGATCATTGAAATCATCATTCCTAGCTAGGGGCGTTAACCAATAGTGCTTGTTGGGAGGCAACCCAATTTTATTTGTATGCTTTTGCTTTTGATTCTGTTTTTGAGTGCTTCACACATTATTACCTCTGTAATAATTGTGTTTTCTTGTTTTAATTAGTGTTTGAGCCAAGTAAGACCTTTGGGATGGTCTACGGTGTTTGCAAGTTGATTTTGCTGAAAAACTAAAACTTTCTCTCTTAGTAGAGGAATTTTACAAACTGACTGGAACATGCTTTAGATCTGAATTTCATAAAAAGATTGGTTTACAAATATCACAGATCTTCCTAATTTTTCAGAATTTTGTGAGTTCAGAAGTATTCTAAGTAAACAGATTGCTACAGACTGTTCTGTTTTTGACAGATTCTGTTTTCATTGTGTTGTTTGCCTATTTTGATGAATACATGGGTTGTGTCGGGGGTATGAACCATGAAGAAGTTAGAATACAGTAAATATTACATCCATATGAATAAACAATGAGTTCACAACATCACCTAAGTGGTAATTTATCTTTCTTATACTAACGTATCTCATGAATTTTTTGTTGAGTTTTGTGTTGTGAACTTTTCAAGTTTTGGGTAAATATTTTATGGACTACGAAATAAGGAGTAGCAAGAGCCTAAGCTTTGGGATTGCCAAGGCACCCCAATCCATATTCAAGGATACCAAAGATCCTATGCTTGGGGATGCCCCGGAAGGCATCCCCTCTTTCGTCTTCAATTCATCGGTAAATTTACTTGAAGTTATATTTTTATTCACCACATGATATGTGTTTTGCTTGGAGCTTCTTGTATCATATGAGTCTTTATTTTATAGTTTGCCACAATCATCCTTGCTGCACATATATTTTGAGAGATATAGACACACTGAATCATGAATTTATTAGAATACTCTTTATGCTTCACTTATATCTTTTGAGCTAGGCAATGTTGCTCTACTACTTCACTTATATCTTTTAGAGCACAACGGTGTTGTGAAATTATTAAAACTCTCGTACTTCACTTATATTATTTTGAGAGTTCTTTAAACAGCATGGTAATTGGTTTAGTTTATGAATTTAGTCCTAATATAATAGGCATCCAGGAGGGATATAATTAAATTTTCATATTAAGTGCATTGAATATGATGAGAAGTTTGATTCCTTGGATATAGTTTTTAGATGTGAAGATGGTAATATGAGAGTCCTGCTAGTAAGTAACTGTGAATTAGAAAAAAATACTTGTGTTGAAGCTTGTGATTCCCGTAGCATGTACGTATGGTGAACCGTTGTGTGATGAAGTCGGAGCATAACTTGTTTAATGATTGTCAACCTTTGTGTGGAGGTCGGGATCGCGCGATGGTTAACTCCTACCAACCCTTCCCCTAGGAGCATGCGTCTAATACTTTGCTTCGATAACTAATAGGCTTTTCCAATAAGTATGTGAGTTCTTTATGACTAATGTTGAGTTCATGGATTATATGCACTACCTTTGCTAGCCTCTCTAGTACCGCGCAACTTTCGTCGGTACATTAAACCTACCATCCTCAAAACAGCCACCATATATTTTCGTCAAAACAGCCACCATACCTACCTATTATGGCATTTTCATAGCCATTCCGAGATATTTTGCCATGCAACACCACCATCCTGTTTTCATGACACGCACCATCACTTCCATATTGCTTGTAGAGTCATACTTTCTTCTAGATATATAGTTGTAATCTTTTTGAGTTGTAAGAAAATAAAAGTGTGATGATTTGCATTATTAGAGCATTGTCCTGTGTGAGAAAAAGGATGATGGAAGCTATGATTCCCTCACAAGTTGGGATGAGTCTCCATACATTACAAAAAAATAGAAGAGGCGAGCGAAGCCCATAAAAAATAAAAGAGTCCATAGAAGCCCATCCAAAAAAAGAGAAAAAGAAGAAGAAAAAGAAAAAATGAGAGAAAGAGAAAAGGGACAAATCTACTATCTTTTTCCACACTTGTGCTTCAAAGTAGCACCATGTTCTTCATAGAGAGTCTCCTATTTTGTCACTTTCATATGACAAGTGGTATTACATCTTTTGCACAATCACTTAGTTTTCTTGTTGAGCTTTCATACACTTATAGCTCTAAGTGCATTTGTTGCATGGAAATCCCTAGTCACTAATATTAGTATCTATTGATGGGCATCTCCATAGCCCATTGATATGCCTAGTTGATGCGAGACTATCTTCTTCCTTTCCTTTATCAACCTCCACCACACTCTATTCCACCTATAGTGCTATATCCATGGCTCACGCTCATGTATTGCGTGAGAGTTGAAAAGGTTTGAAAACATAAAAATTGTAAAACAATTGCTTGATTTTCATCAGGGTTGTGCATGATTTAGATACTTTGTGTGGTTAAGATGGACCATATGATTTTGTAGGGATAACTTTCTAAGACCATGCTATTTCGAAAGGAAGCAATTACCTTATTAGTATGCTTGAAGTATTATGATTTTTATGTCAATATTAGGCTTGTGGTTTGAGTCTTATGGATCTGAATATTCATGCCACATTAGAGAACATTACATGGATAAATATGTTAGGTAGCATTCCACATCAAAAAAAAATTCATTTACCTACTCGAGGACGAGCAGGAATTAAGCTTGGGGATGCTTGATACGTCTCAAACATATCTATAATTTTTTATTGTTCCATGCTATTATATTATATGTTTTGGATGTTTTATATGCATTTAAATGTTGTTTTATATTTTTTTAGCACTAACCTATTAATCTAGAGCCTAGTGCCAATTTCTGTTATTCCATGTTTTTGAATATTGCAGATAAGGAATATTAAATGGAGTCCAAATGGAATAAAATCTCCGGAAAGATTTTTCTTGGACCAGAAGACACGCAACAGACTTGGAGTAGGGGGAAAGGTAGTTGCCGGGAGGCCAGAAGCCTGCAGGGCGCGTCATGGGGGGTGGTCGCACCCCCTAGCTTGTGGCCCCCCTATAGGTCTCCTAACCCTAATTCTTGATCTATAAACTCCCAAATATTCCAGTATCACTAAAAAGAAAAAGAAAAATACTTTTATGCCGTCGGGAGCCTTTGTTCCCGAGAGATCCAATCTGGGAGCCTTTTTCGGTAATCTACTCGAGAGGGAATTGATCACGGAGGGCATCTACATCAACTCCATTGCCCCTCCGATGATGTGTAAGTAGTTCACCACAGACCTAAGGGTGCATAGCTAGTATCTAGATGGCTTATTCTCTCTGTTTGATCTACAATACCATGTTCTTCATGATCTTCATGGAGATCTATCCGATGTAATACTCTTTTCCGGTGTGTTTGTCGAGATCCGATGAATTGTCAGTTTATGTTCAGATTATCCATGAATATTATTTGAGTCCCTTCTGAATTATTCTATGCATGATTTCATATCTTTGCAAGTCTCTTCGAATTATTTGTTTGGTTTGGCTAACTAGATTGGTAATTCTTGCAATGGGAGAAGTGCTTAGTTTTGGGTTCAATCTTGCGGTGTCCTCGCCCAGTGAAAGTAGGGGTAGTGAGGCACGTATTTTATTGTTGCCATCAAGGATAAAAAAGATGGGGTTTTCATCATATTTCTTGACTTTATCCCTCTACATCATGTCATCTTACTAAATGCGTTACTCTGTTCTTCATGAACTTAATACTCTAGATGCACGCAGGAATCGGTTGATGTGTGGAGTAATAGTAGTAGATGCAGAATTGTTTTGGTCTACTTGACACGGACATGATGCCTATATGCATAATCATTTCCTTGGATATCTTCATAATTATTTTCTTTTCTATCAATTGCTCGACAATAATTTGTTCACCCACCGTATTATTTTCCTTTATGAGAGACGCCTCTAGAAAACCTATGGCCCCCGGGTCTATTTTCCATATCATATTTTCAGATCTATAAACCAAAAATACCAAAAAATACTTTGTTGCAATTTCTTTACTTTAGTTTTACTTTCATATCTATCAATATTTTATACCTATCTCTATCAGATCTCATCCTTGAAAATAACTCTGAAGGGATTGGCAACCCATGTATAGTGTTGGGTGTAAGTTTTTGATTATTTGTGTATGTACTACTATTGGAGCCTTGTTTGTTCCTCCTACTGGATTGATACCGTGGTTCTCAACAAACTGAGGGTAATACTTATTTACTTCGCTGCATCACCCTTTCCTCTTCGAGGGAAAACCAACGCAAGCTCAAGAGGTAGCACGGCCGGGCAGGGACGCCCACGAATTTCCCCAAATTTGAATCTCATTCACCAGCTTCACTCACAGCCACAGGCCAAGGTCCCGACAAGCCAAGACGGCACCGCCAGGAACCTCCAGCCCCGCGCCCTGTTGTCGAGTCTGGTCGCTGTGCCGTGACCACACCAACAACCAGAGGCACCACCATGAGCTGCCCCACCGCGAAGATGAGGAGCAGAGCCAGCTCGAGCCAATGCCTCAGCCCGGGCCAGCCACCTATGCCGGGGAGCAGCCCTGCGCCACCTGTGTCGCCGGCGATCACATCTGACCTTGCCAGATCGGGGCCGCGGACACCACGAGAATGCCCCAGGCAGCCCTCCACGTCGTCACGAGGGCCACAACAGTCGTGGAGCACAAACGGGAGCCCACCGTCGCCACCCTATCCTGCGCCATCGCACCCCGCCACGAGCGCGCCGCCACCCACTGAGAAGACCGTCTGTGTTGTTCTTGTCAGCAGTGGGGAGAATAAGTCCCGCCACCACCGACGCTAGCTGGTCTTTGCTCGGCGGCGCGGCTCGGCGATGGTGAGGAGGAGAGAGGGAGGTGGGCACGGGGGCGGCGGCGCTAGGGTTCCCCCTCGGTCGCCACACGGGAGCGACGCGAGGGGGGTTAGATGGGCTTGGTCTTATAAAATGGGAGAGATTTTCACTTCCCGGCCTCTGTACCAACTAGGGATGCATACGGCCATTTTAGTATGAGTATCAAAATAAACATGGTCCTCAGAATATTTTTAAATGAGTATCAATAAAATTTGGGAGAGATTTGGCCTCTACACCAACTAGGGATGCATACAACCATTTTAGTATGAGTACCAAGTTAAACATGGTCCTCAATTTTTTTAAATGAGTATCAATATTTTTTTTTGATGAGTGCTTCACCACACACCAAACTTGATCTTTAATAAATGGGAGAAACCCCATGTGCATCACTTGCCAATTCTAAGAATTGAGCTCGGGTCGTTGGGCGAATATCTAGTGATGAATATCACTTCCTCCCATCCACGTCTTTCCACGATAATGGAAGCGGCAAAAGAAAGCTACATGGTACACGAGTGATTAGGATAGACAAATCTTATATAGACGTGTGTATAGAGAGAGAGAGCAAGAGCGGAGAGAAAGCTCACCTTGGTGCCTCCCTAAAATGCACATGTGGTCGCCTATCCCCATTGCCTTACATGTTAGAAGCATGACAAAGGAGGTGGGGGTGGCAGCAGAGGCGGCGCCACCGCTCACGGTGCAATGATGGTCAGTCAAGCCGCCTCCCTAGCTGGCATCCACATTTTCCCTCCTTCACTGAAAGATGATTCTCCTCTCCCATGACTTCCTCGCAATGAGGGATCTCCCCACCCACGTCATCCTCACGATGATGGCTCTCTTCCTTCCACGGGTTCTTCATGACCTGGGGCAGATGAGAACCTTGGCAGGTGGTTGATCGGCTTGGAAGGGGAGGAGTCATAGTGGCTGTGGTGACGAGGAAGTAAGGATGGAGGAAGGAAGAGGGAGGGGTGTGCTGGCTGCAGGTTGGGTGCTAGGGTTTGTGCCGTTGTGGGCTCTAGCGCAGGTGCATGTTGAACATGCGTACACCTGTATAGTTGTGGATTTTGTATATATTGCATTTATCACGTTTCCCTTCCTTTATAACATGTATGTAACTTGGGAGAAAATACATGAGTTATACCCCTTGTACCTATATATGTGTTTGGTCCACCATCAATGGAAATCATCGATGCAGGCAATCCCTCTCTTCCTAACTAACATGGTATCAGATAGCACGTTGATCCCATCCTCTTCACTGCCCTAGCCTCTGCCGCCGCTTCCTAGCCACCGTCGCCCCCGCCGCCGCTTCCCAGTCGTCGCCGCCGCCCCATGCCGTTGTCGTAGCTTCCAAGCCACCGCCGCCGCTGCCGCCCATACCCTTCTGCTTCCATCTACCTCCATGCAGCCGCGCCCTCCACCCAAAACCCTAACCTACCTCCACAGCCGCCACACTGCTCCTTCTCTTCTGTCGCGCCGCCACCACTCCTCCCTCGACACCACCATGTCGCTAACTCCTCCCTATCCAACAACACCAACCCCTTCGCCGGCTCGGATCCCGCTCACATCCGCAACCTCGACATCCATGGGCATGTTCCCATCATCCTTGATCCCCATGACTCCATATACTATGCGTGGAAAACCTACTTCTCCCTTGTCTTTCGCGAGTACAACATCGTGGATCACATCGACGGCTCCGTTGACTCCAGCGCCATGAAAGATGACTCCGAGTGGACTGCCATCGATGCTACGCTCATCTGGTGGTTCTTCCTCACCATATCCAAGGATCTCTTCCACACCCTCATGAGCGATGGTGATGACGCGCACGTCGTGTGGGTAAAACTCAACGGCCTCTTCACCGACAAAAAGCTTCAGCGCCGAGTCCTTCTGCAGCAATAATTTTTTGGCTGTCATCAAGAGATCAGCCAATTGATGATTACTGCCGCCACCTCAAGACGTTGTCCGAGGAACTCCGCGATATTGGCGCCAAGATCGAACAATGATCTCCTTCTCAGCATGCTCAATGGCAACCTCAACCAGGACTTCGGCAACACCGCCGCCAACATCACCATGATGACGGAGAACTCGTTCCCCAAGTTCGTCGCCTACCTTTGCTTGGAGGAACGACGGATGAAGTTGTAGGATCGAAAGTATGTCTAGAGGGGGGTGATTAGACTACTTGACAAGATAAATTTTTTGCATTTTCCCAATTTTACTTGAGAGACAACAACGGCAGTTATGACAACTCAAATACACCCTACACATTCAATTCTAATATTATAGCAGCAAAAAGTAAACATGCAAGTGTAAATAGAGGAGTAAGGAAGGGAGATCAAACGCATAAGGTTGACACAACGATTTTTGGCATGGTTCCGATAGGTGGCGCTATCGTATGTCCATGTTAGTGGAGACTTCAACCCACGGAGGGTAATGGCTGCGAGTGTCCATGGAGGGTGCCACCCACGGAGGGTCCACAAAGAAGCGGCCTTGTCTATCCCACCATGGCTTTCGTCCACGGAGAACTAGCCTTACTCACGGTAGATCTTCACGAAGTAGGCGATCTCGTTGCCCTTACAAACATCTTGGTTCAACTCCACAACACGAAGTAGGAGGCTCCCAAGCGACACTAACAAATGTAGGAGGCACCATCCTCCAAAAGGTAATATATGGGGTAGATCAATGAACTCCTTGCTCTTGTGCTTCTAAATATAGTCTCCTCAACAGAAATCTCTCTCACACAAAATATGCATGGGTAAGAGAGGTTGATTTGGTGGAAAGCAGTTTGTGGAGGCTAGAGATCAAGATTCAAATGATTGGATTGGAATATCTTGGTCTCAACACATGAGTAGGTGGTTCTCTCTCAAAAAATGCATCTGGAAATAAAGTGTGTGTTCTGAGTGCTTCTCCCACAAATGAGAGGTGGGTGAAGGGGTATATATAGGCAGCAACCAAAATCCAATCGTTAAACACAAAAGAACAAACTCGGTGACACTGAAGTGGATAACTCGGTGGTACCAATTAGCACTAAAGTGGTGAACTTTTGAATCTCGATGAGACCAATATAAAGAACTCGGTGGCACCGAAAAGGTGACTAACGATCAGATGGCCAAACTCGGTGGCACCGATACTGAAACACGGAAATTCCAATTTTGTGTATCTTGGCAACAGAATGTTGGTCACACTAAAGTCGACAACACCGATGCAGTTTTGGTTGCATCGATTTGGTGGGAATGGCTAGGGTTCTGAATTAGGTTCAAACTCGGTGGGTCCGATGTTGCAATGTTGGTTACACCGAATTTGTGTATGTGGAACTTGACAGAGTGGATATGTAGGAAAAATGATTGAGTGTTTTGGTGGCTAACTTTGAGCATTTGAGCAATCAGTTCATTTTACTACCTCACCCCATTTTAATAGTATTGGCTTTCCTATGGACTCAAAAGTGATTTCTCACAAATATAAAATGAAGAGTCTTCTAGCTTGAAGCTTGAGCCAATATTATTCCTTTCTTGCGTCCACGAGCATCTCCACATAAACCTTAAGCCATAACATCTTTTCAACTTTTCTGAAATATACCTAGAAGACACATTAGTCCAATGATGCATATGTTGTGATCAATTATCAAAACCACCCTAGAGAGCAATTGTGCTTTCAATCTCCCCCTTTTTGGTAATTGATGACAACATATAGATCAAATCTTCGATAAAAGATATTATCAATGATTATCATCGACGCTTTGAGAAGTATGTGAAAAGCAAGAGCTCCCCCTAAATTTGTGCATTATTAAAAATTGCGTTTGAATGCAAATGCACAATCGATTAGGATCATGGGTTACTCTTCCATGTCACATACATCTTGGTGGTGCGTAAAACGAATAGCAATGCACATGACACCAACAAGATAAGTGAATTATCGTCACATGGATAGCTAAAAGATAATATCATAGCATCACACAGGATAAAGCGTATGATCACACACAGATAGGATAAAGCCATCAAACAAACAAAGTTTTTAAAACCAAAACAGAGAAAATAAAGTCAAAAGCTCTCTCTCACATGAAGTCTATGATCTATACATTTCTCCCCATTTGGCAACAAGTTACCAAAAAGTTCAAAAGTATAGAACTACTCGTCTCTCTGGGCAGCTGATGATGGAGTCGATAGAACGGCGTCTACGAAGACTTCTGCTGACGTCCCTGGAGCTGGATGAGTTGATATTGAAAGAGCTCGAGCTGGAGCTGGTGCTGAAGGTGTTGAAGCTTGTGCTGAAGATGTTTGTCTTGTCTTCGGAGCAGGAACAGCAACTGGCCGGGGCCTCGTGCTGAACTGTGTAGTAGTAGGACGAGGAGACTCATCCTCGTCATCATCATCTTCATCTTCATCCTCTGAGTGTGGAATCTCCACATAGTTAACTTCATGATGAAGCTGTCTGAAAATGGTGGTCAACTCAGTTACCTTCATATCCATGTTGTGGAATTTTGTCTCCACAACTCTCTCAAGGCTCTTATGATTTTGCATGATCTCCTGAATGTTCTTCTCCATTCCTTCGACAGTGTTTACTATAAATGTCATTTGCTCAGCTTGAGTTATGAGTTGTGGAACTGGAGGTGGCATGTTTCTAGCAGCTTCAGCCTCTACCGCCTGTGTTGCCATTCCTGCTGCAGCTGAGTCGGGATTATTGTCATCCATCACAACCTCATTATCTTCAAATTCAGGCTGAGGAGGTAGATGGGGACGATCAAGTTGATATGCATGCTTGCCTAGCTTGGCATTGATGAGCATATCAATATAAGGTGCATATCCATAGGATCTCTTCTGATCCGCAGCAGCCCTTTGGATAGTCTCAACTATCAAGTCCATCACTCTAAATCTGGTATGGGTATCAAGTAGGTGCAGCATGTTGATTGAATATCCTCTGATCATCTTCTCATCTGTTGACTTAGGCATGAGAGTGTATCGCAGTATAGTGTTTGTCGTGGGAATTCCAACTTGCAGAAAATATACTGATCCAAACTTGTGACTGGCGAAGTACTGATGTGGAATGGTCTTGTACATGTTGTCCATGGAGTTGTGATTCTGCTTGGCATCTGCATACACATCTACATCTGCTTCTTCCTGCTTGGAACACCAATGATAGCAGCCCATTCAGCAATTGTAGCGTCGTACCTGTGTCCATCGGTCATCCAAACTAAAGAGTCATCATAGAAATGAGCTGTTGCATAGAATTGCATGATCATCTCGTCATTCCGTGGGGTCATCTCCTTCCCAACAAAATCTTCTATGTCAACTAGCCTGAAGTTCCCTTGAACATATGGAAAGAAATTCTCATTATCCTTGATATATGCCAGTTGACATACCTCATATCACTGACAACACCACTCTTGTCATACAAGACAGTCTCATAAAAATATTGTTGTTCCTTGGTGTGAAACCTTGGATCAACAACAGTTCTTCTTCTAACAGCATATGGATCAGTAGCTCTCCACTTTCTTAATCCAGCATCCTACATCTTTTTCATGTCTTCTGTTACAGGATGATCATCATTGTGGAGTGGAAGGTATGGTCCGAGCTTCCTCAGAACTGGAGCGTTCACATCTCCTTCTTCTTCTGCAGCATGGGCACTGGATGCAGGGCCTTTGATCTTAGTGTTGGAAATATGCCCTAGAGGCAATAATAAATTATTTATTATTATATTTCTTTGTTCATAATAATCGTTTATTATCCATGCTAGAACTGTATTGATTGGAAACTCAAATACATGTGTGGATACATAGACAACACACTGTCCCTAGTGAGCCTCTAATTGACTAGCTTGTTGATCAAAGATGGTCAAGGTTTCCTGGCCATACACAAGTGTTGTCACTTGATAATGAGATCACATCATTAGGAGAATTAAGTGATGGACAAGACCCAAACTATAAACGTAGCATATGATCGTGTCAGTTTGTTGCTACTGTTTTCTGCATGTCAATGTATGTGTTCCTATGACCATGAGATCATGCAACTCCCAGAAACCAGAGGAATACCTTCTGTGTATCAAACGTCGCAACATTACTGGGTGGGTATAAAGGTGCTCTACAGGTCTCCAAAGGTGTTTGTTGGCTTGGCATGGATCAAGACTGGGATTTGTCACTCCGTGTGACGGAGAGGTATCTCGAGGCCCACTCGGTAATACAACATTACAATAAGCCTTGCAAGCAATGTGACTAAGGAGTTAGTCACATGATCTGGTATTACGGAACGACTAAAGAAACTTGCCGGTAGCAAGATTGAACTAGGTATAGAGATAACGACGATCGAATCTCGGGCAAGTAACATACCGAAGGACAAAGGGAACTGCATACGTGATTAACTGAATCCTTGACATAGAGGTTCAACCGATAAAGATCTTCGTAGAATATGTAGGATCTAGTATGGATGTCCAAGTCCCATTATTGTATATTGACGGAGAGTATCTTGGTCATATCTGCATAGTTCTTGAACACGCAGGGTCTGCACACTTAAGGTTCGGTGACGTTTCGGTATAGTTGAGATATAGGTCTTCGTGACCGAAGGTTGTTCGGAGTCCCGGATGAGATCCTGGACGTCACGAGAACCCCGGAATGGTTTGAGGTAAAGATTGATATATAGGAGGTCCTTTTTGGTCACCGGAATGGTTTCAGGCTCATCGGTAGTGTACCGGGAGTGTCGGGAGGGTGCTGGGGAGCATCGGGAGGGGTGTGACGACCCTAGGGCTTCATGGGCCAAGAGAGGAGGCAAACCAGCCCCTGGTGGTCTAGCCGAAGCCACCTCTAAGGGACCATGCCGCTGGAGTGGAAAATAAAGGAAAAATACAAAAGGTGGAAAAGATTTCCAAGTGGAAGGGGAATCCTACTAGGAGTAGGATTGGAGGAGGACTCCTCCTCTCCTCCCACTTCGGCCGACCCAAAGGGGCAGCCCTAGGGTCAGTGTCTAGAGCTTGTGAGGGTTTTTTGAGACAACAATAATCAGCCACGTGATGCCCTCTCTCTAGATCCATTTCTCCTCTAGTCTAGTTTTCAGCGGTGCTTAGGCGAAGCCCTGCTGGACTAGCTCCACAACCATCGCCATCACACGGTCACGCTGCTGGAGAACGAATCCACCTCTCCACCCTCTATTGCTGGATCAAGAAGGCGGAGATCTTCATCGAGCTGTACGTGTGCTGAACGTGGAGGTGTCGTTCGTTCGGCACTAGATCGGGATGGATCGTGATGGGATCATGGGACGGATCGTGATGGGATCACGGGACGGATCGTGATGAGATCGCGGGACGGGCTGCGATTTGAATCGCGAAGATGTTCCACTATATCAACCGCGTTATATATGCTTCCGCTTAGCGATCTACAAGGGTATGTAGATTCACTCTCCACTCTCGTAGATGATCATCATCATGGATAGGTATTGGGTGTGCATAGGAAATTTTTTGTTTCCCATGCAACGTTCCCCCACAATGGCATCATGAGATAGGTTCATGCATAGATGATATCTCGAGTAGAACACAAAAGAGATTATGGGTGTAGATGTTCAATTTGCCGCCCTCCTTAGTCTTTTCTTGATTCAGCGGTATTGTTGGATTGAAGCGGCCCAGACCAACATTACTCATACACTTACGAGAGACCGGTTTCATCGACTAATATGCAACTTGTTGCATAAAGATGACTCGCGGGTGCCTATTTCTTCAACTTTAGTTAAATCATATTTGACGTAGGCGGTCCTTGGATAAGGTTAAGTAGCAACTTGCATATCACCGTTGTGGTTTTTCATAAGTAAGATGCGATCATACTAGATACCCATAGCAGCCACGTAAAACATGCAACAACAAATTAGAGGGCGTCTAACTTATTAATGTAGGGTATGCTTGTGATGTGATATGGACAATGACATGATATGATATATTGGATGTATGAGATGATCATGTTGTAATAGCTAAATATCGACTTGCACAGCGATGCTACGGCAACCGGCAGGAGCCATAGGGTGGTCTTTAAATTTATTTTGCGCTTGTAGATGCTCTTGCTATATCGCTAGGCAATAGCTTTAGTAGTAACAACATAGTTAGCGGGTTCTGCATGGCTTGCATGGCTGGCTCCACTTTGGATCTGGATTTTTCTCCTGGTTTAGCCTTCGCGGATGAGGTTTATCGCATCTCTGGCTTTCCGGTGCATCCATTGAAACATCGTCGCTCTTTCACAATGGTCGCCTCTTTTGGCCGCCATGCTTTCCACCTCTTTGAGGAATCTGTTGCTGCTGCGATTGAATCAGCTATTGGAGGTTCCGCCATAGAACTTAGGGTTTCCCAAGTTGCGGACTCGGTTTTCTCCTTCAAGGTCTCTTGCCAGCAAGTTGGCTTCTACATTCCGGATTTACGCTCGTACAAATGCTCAAGTTTTAAGTGTTACTTTCATCTTTGGGGGTATGGTGGCCCTAATTGGCGGCGGGAATTCAAGTTATGGAAGAAGCAATGTGATGCAGAATGGATCATTGTTAGACCGACCAAACGAGGAGCAACCTTAGGTCTGATGGAAATGCATTCCAGACCTCTTAAGTCCTCTCTTAAGTCGGGATCTTCTGCTCGCAAAAAATTAACTTTTGCATCACTACAGCAATATGATGTTTGCAAAGGTTATCGGTGCCCTGTTTCTCAAGATGAACTTATTACTCTGACCAAGGCGGGTTATTTGATCCCTCCACGGGAACGTGTTATTATTAGTGCTCCACCTACGGCAGAGCTCCAGTGGACGTCCGCCTCGCCGCACATCACCTTTGGTTCAGTTCATCAGCATGTTTCTCATCCCGGATCATCTGGTACCCTAATGGAAGGTGGCGAAATTAATGGGATCTCCTCCTCAGACGGCGCAGTCTCGGCTAATCCCACCATGCTAGCCGGGGTTTCTAATCAGTTTGAATCTATTTCGTTGGATTGCCCCGACAATGGGCCTCTCTCCGAAACCATTAATGGGTCTTCGGCAATGACATCTTCTGTCGGGCCAGAATCCTGTCATCTGCCTGATATTCCATCTTCGCAGGAGGCCCATCAGCTCTTCGATGAATTGATTAATGGCATGGTTAAAGAGATTTATTCTTGCCTGATTTGTTTGTCTCAAGGGCACCTCGCTTCCAACTGCACCGCCACGTTAATTTGCCCTGTCTGTGGGAATGCGGGCCATGCCAAATCTGACTTCACTTCCTTTATGCGAGATAATTGTCTTACTTGGAAACGTAAGAGCCCCAACACCTCCCCTGTTGCAGATATCTCGGGAACCTCTGCTATTCTTGGGGAAACCGCAAAGTCTGCCGAGCAGTTCCTCCCGGTCTTGTCAAGCCCACCGTCTCCCCGGACTCCCTCTGGGACGCCGCCATCGACGCCACCGCCTCCCGCTTCTTCGACTACAATGGCCAACTTCGAGCTTGATCCCCAACGCTTCGTTCCACAGGGCCACAACATCATTGACGGAGGCCCTGATCGTCTCCCAATGAGCTTCATCATGCCTACCAACCCCATCAACTGCAGGCATGAACAGTTCATCATCGCCAAAGTAATGTCCGCCCCTCCTGCCGAGTTGGTGGCCCAAGTACGGCAAGAAGTTACCGCCCTACTTCTCAATAAGGGTTTTCATGTTCGCTCGCCCAGCCGTGGATTGAGGGGGTTGGTCTGTTCGAGCTTAGGGATGCCGCGGAAAGCTTTGCTACAGTTCAGATGGTCCCTCAAGCACTAGGGAACGACACCTTTGTTTGTTCCATGCGTCATAGTGATGGTGCAGGTTTTAGGGAACAAACAGGTTTCCGCCAAGGATGCCTGATGCTACTTGGAGTTACGCTAGATTTCCGCAATACTAATGATCTTTGTGCTGCCGTTAACACTTTTGGAGAGTTCCATCTTTGGGTCAGCGATGACCCATATTTGGTTCGATCCATTGTATTTGCTTCTTTTCCTGAAGATAATCTGGTGCCACAGAGTGTCACTTTCTCTGAATATGCTGCATGGGGAGGGGCCTCTCCTGGTCTGCGCCAGTTTACATCTTGGGTGCAAATTTTGGTGAGCAGATGCCTCATGATGATGATCCCATGCCCCTCAATGGTAACCCACACCCACTTCCTGGTCAACTGATCAATGACAATCTTGCTCTGCCACCATACCCAGCTTTGGGATGGAACGCGGTGCCACCACCTCCCCCAGAGCCAGAGCCACAAGCCACAGTCGGTGGAGGATGGGGTTGGGAACCAGAACCAGCAGAGCCAGAGCCACAACCTGGTGCGCCTGTACAAGATCAGCAATCCATGGTTATTGATCAACCAACATCTTCTGATTCTGTTCAGGAATTGGTGATTCTTGACCCTCAGCCTGCTGCTGATGATGTTGTTGTGGACATGCCTATTGTCCAACCTGCGGCTGACGAGGCTGCTCCTGAAGCTGCCCCTCCCAATGGCGCTGCTACACCAGCAGCTGAAGTTGTCGCCGACGAAGAGCCTGTGGAAGCAGATCATGCTGAGGAGGCGCCTCTGTTCAACCCCTTGGCGATCGTCCCATACAATCGTCCAGTGATGCAGCAATCAAACCTGGTGGTTGGCGCAACAAGGCTTTTCTACGGTCCACCACTGCCACCTGTGCTATGTTGGGCCAGGTCTTTTGAATCTCTTATGGGCGCGGCATGTACTATGCATGTCCCTCGCCATATTCAGAAGCCGCTAGTGCTGCCGATCATGATCCCCAAGCGATCGTGGTCGTATGCTTTTGATGTTGAGTCTACAGGTTCAAGCTTGGTGCCCATCGAGACCATCCCTGCTGCTACTACTCAGGTAACACATGATGACTTTCTTCCAACATCGGGGGAGTTCGCTTTTACTTCACCTGCTATCAGGAAGAAAGGTTCTCACAAGCAGGCCACTCCCATTGTTGACTCCTCGGTTCGCCGCTGCACGAGAGGCTCGATCAAGCGCGACGGTTTTAAACCAGTGTTGCAGGAACTTCCAATGCACGCTCCCAAGAAGAGGAAGCCCAAGGCCAAGCCTATGGACAATCAGGAGGGAGAACAGCCTCCGCCAGCAACACCAATTCATGTTCTGCAAGCAACTGGCCAGAAGCTTGGAATTCCTGTGGAGAAGCTCTCGGTGGATCGTCTTATGGAGGATCCTGCTGAATCCAAGACCCCATCTTCTGATGTTTAAAACTATGTTGTTATTGCCCTGTTTCGATGGTTATGCGGTCTATCAGACTACCGCTTATCTTTTGTTACAGTGTTCTGAACCTTGGTTGTGTCAGTTATTATGTAACTCCACATTTGCTATATCTATTAGTTATTATGGATAGTAGATCTACGCGAAGTTGTCGTGTCCTCTGCTGGAATGTGCATGGCATCAATTCTGATCATCGACATAGAGCAGTTCGCAACAAAATAGATGAGAGTTTGGCCTCTGTAGTATGCTTACAGGAAACAAAAATGCGACAGATTGATTTTCGATCAGCAAGAAGTTTTTGTCCTAAAAGATTTGACCAGTTTGCATACTCGCCAACCCGTGGTGCCTCTGGGGGTCTGATCACTTTGTGGAACTCCTCTGTTCTTACTGGAACCTTAATTGACTGTCAACCTTTTGGCCTTGTTATCTCCTTTACATCCAATCACTCTGCAGAAACTTGGACCCTGGTCAATGTATATGGACCTTGTTAGGGTGAGGCTCGAGATCTTTTTGTCAGCTGGTTATATAATCTCAACATCCCTGCTGACGACAACTGGTTACTTCTTGGGGATTTTAACTTTATTAGATCTCCATCATATAGAAACCTTCCTGGGGCTGATGTAAATGACATGCTCATTTTTAATGAGATCATTGGCCACCTTGGGCTACTGGAATTGCCTATTAAGGGCAGATCTTTCACCTGGTCAAATATGCAAGATTCATCCCTTCTAGAGCCACTGGATTGGTTTTTTACATCTGCTTCTTGGATCTCATCATATCCTATGACACAAGTCCTCCCTTTGGCTAAAACTGCATCTGATCATGTCCCCTGTGTAGTCACAGTAAACACTTCCATCCCAAAATGCAATCTCGTTCATTTTGAAAACTATTGGGTTGAAATGGATGGCTTCATGGATTGTGTCAGGGACTCTTGGACGATTCCATCCAGGAAAGGGCATATTACTGCCATCATCATGGATAAGTTCAAACACCTAAGGCAGGCCCTAAAGAAATGGCAAACTAACCTCTCTCAGCTCAAGCTTCTTATTGATAGGTGCAACCAGGTTGTTCTCTGTATTGATGATCTAGAGGAGTTAAGAACCCAGTATAGGCCTGAGGCTAATTTCAGGGTGATTGTCAAGTTTCATTTGGATCATCTCTTGCATCCGCTGTTCCTTTACTGGAAAAAATATCTACAATTCGTTTCATCAAAGTTGGAGAAGAAAACACAAAAAAAATTCATGCCATGGCAACACAAAGATATAGGAAAAATTCCATTTCATCTCTTAAGCTGAATGATGGCTCTGTTATCTTTGATCATGAGCAAATTGTTGGTTGTTTTTGGACCTCTTTCAAGGATAGGATGGGCTCCTCCCAAGGTATTAATATGGCTATTGACCTACAGTCCCTAATTCAGAAGGTGGATGGGCTGGATGTGCTCACAGAACCTTTTACCAAGGCTAAGATCGATCAGACAGTGAAGGAAATGCCCACTAATAAGGCCCCTGGTCCTGATGGTTTCAATGGGATTTTCTTCAAGAAATGCTGGTCTATTATTTGCCCTGAATTTTATCAACTTGCAGCTGATTTCCATGGTGGCATTGCCAAGCTTGAAAACATGAACTCATCATATATAACTCTGATTCCAAAAAAGTGCTCCCCTGAGCAGGTTGGTCACTTTAGGCCTATCTCTCTCACAGGAATGGGACTTAAGTTTTTGTCTAAAATGGTGGCCAATAGACTGCAACTACAAGTTATGAAATGTATACACAAAAACTAGTATGGCTTTATCAAATCCAGAACCATCCAAGATTGTGTGGGCTGGACACTAGAGTACTTGTACCAATGTCACCAGTCCAAGAAACCTATTGTCATCCTCAAACTAGATTTTGAAAATGCTTTTGACTCTGTGGAACATGAGTTCATCTTTCAGATTCTTAGATATAAGGGGTTTAATGACAGGTGGATCCTATGGGTGCAACAGCTTCTCACTTCTGGCTCCTCCTCTGTTCTTCTCAATGGAGTTCCTGGAAGAAAATTCATGTGCACGAAAGGGGTCAGACAGGGAGACCCTATGTCCCCTCTTCTTTTTGCAATTGCTGCATATTTTTTGCGAACTTTGGTCAATAAACTATTATAGGATGGTCTCATTCAATTGCCAATTCCTTGTCATGAAAAAGACTTCCCCATAGTGCAGTATGCTGATGATACTCTCATAATTCTACCTGCAGAAGAATCTCAGTTGCTTGAGTTCAAAACAATGCTACTTCTGTTCTCCCAATCGACTGGTCTTGAGGTGAGTTATCAACATAGATCAAGATGAGCTGAAAAGATTGGCAGATGCTATTGGTTGCAAGGTGGGTTCTTTGCCATTCACCTACCTTGGTTTACCTGTAGGAACAACTAAACCAAGGATAATTGATCTAATGCCATTAGTGGATAACATGGAAAGAAGACTCAGTGCCAGTTCTTCCTTCCTGGCCCAGGGGGGCATTTGCAAAATCTAAACTCAGCTCTGTCATCAGTACCTATCTTCTTTCTCTGCAGTTTACATGTTCCTCTAGGAATTCTTAAGCAGTTAGAAAGAATCCAACGACAATGTTTATGGAGAAAGAATGGTCAAGATCATGCCCCCTCTCTTGCTGCCTGGGACCTTGTATGCAGACCTAAGATGAAGGGTGGGTTGGGAATTATGAATCTTGATATCCAGAATGAGGCCCTGCTCCTAAAACATGCACACAAGTTCTTGAATAAAGTTGTTATTCCCTGGGTCAAACTGATTTGGAACACATATTATCATAACTCAGTTCCTCAAGGTACCTCACTTTGTGGTTCCTTTTGGTGGAAGGACATCTACAAATGTTTGGATAAGTTCAGAGTTGTGACTTATGTTAAACCAAATAGAGGTGATACATTCTTGTTTTGGTCTGATTCCTGGTTGATTGGAGATTCTATCAGACCACTGGCTGCTAGGTTCCAAAGATTGTTCTCTTTTGTTGTGGATTCTTTTTGCACTACTCAGGAAGTTTTCCATGCTTTTCATGAGAACAATATGCTCTCCATGTTCCACTTACCTCTCTCTAAACAAGCCTACAAAGAGCTAGATTATGTAAACTCTATGCTTCAAAATATTCATATAAACCAGAATGCTGATGATATTTGGCTCTGGAGTAAAGACTCTAAACCATACACTGCCAAGAAGTATTATGTCCATATCCACCAACCCATCACACCAAACCCCTTGCTTACCTGGATCTGGAAGAGCTGCTGCACCATGAAAATCAAGATGTTTGCGTGGCTGATGATTATGGACAGACTCAACACTCAAGATATGCTAGCGAGGCGTCACTCGAAGGTGTTTGATTGAAATCTTTGTGTTCTTTGCCATGCCAGGATCAAGGAGGACAGAGCCATTTGTCTTTCAACTATCTCTTCAGTGCCATGATCTGGAATTATCTCTAGATCTCATGGCAAGGAAACTCTATGTGGAGTGCTTCTTTAGCTGCAACAAGAGACTTTCATCACCCTTTCTTCACTGAAGTGGTCTTGATTGCTTGCTGGAACATATGGACTGTAAGAAATGCAAAGGTTTTTCATCATCAGCAACCACGGTTCAGAAAATGGAGGGCTGGCTTTATTCGGGATATTTCACTCCTAGCACACAGGATTAAACATAGTTTTAGGGATGATCTCCTTAGATAGACAGCATTTTTACCTCCTTGAGGTTTGTATCCCACACACCCCCACCCCCTACATCTCTTGTACATTCTAGTCCTCCTTTGTACATATTAACTCCTTTATAAATAGAGATAAAAAAAACTTTGGGGTGTTTCCCTATAGTAGCCGATCAAAAAACAGCATAGTTAGCGCGACAACCTCGATGACAACACAATGATGGAGATCATGATGATGGAGATCATGGTGTTGCGCCAGTGACGATGGAGATCATGCCGGTGCTTTGGTGATGGAGATCAAGAAGAACAAGTTCATGGCCATATCATGTCACTTATGATTTGCATGTGATGTTAATCCTTTTATACACCTTGTTTTGCTTAGGACGACGGTAGCATTATAAGGTGATCCCTCACTAAAATTTCAAGATAAAATTGTGTTCTCCCCGAGTGTGCATTGTTGCGATAGTTCGTTGTTTCGAGACACCACGTGATGATCGGGTGTGATAGACTCAATGTTCACATATAACGGGTGCAAAACAGTTGCACACGTGGAACACTCGGGTTTAACTTGAGGATCCTAGCATGTACAAACATGGCCTCAGAACACAAGAGATCGAAAGGTCCAACATGAATCATATAGTTGATATGATCAACATGGAGATGTTCACCACTGAAGCTAAACTCAACTCACGTGATGATCGTACTTGAGTTAGTGGATTTGGATCATGCGTCACTCGAATGACTAGAGGGATGTCTATTTGAGTGGGAGTTCTTAAGTAATATGATTAATTGAACTCATTATCATGATCTTAGTCAAAAGGTCTTTGCAAATTATGTTGTAGCTTGCGTTGTAGCTTGCGTTGTAGCTCTACTGTTTTAGATATGTTCCTGGAGAAAATTTAGTTGAAAGTTGATAGTAGCAATTATATGGAGTAGGTTCGTAAACTGAGGATTGTCCTCATTGCTGCACAGAAGGCTTATGTCCTTAATGCACCGCTCGGCGTGCTGAACCTTGAGCGTCGTCTGTGGATGTTGCGAACATCTGACATACATGTTATTGATGACTACATGATAGTTCAATGTGTAATGCTTAACGGCTTAGAATTGACGCACCGAAGTCGCTTTGAATGTCGCGGAATATATGAGATGTTCCAAGAGATGAAATTGGGATTTCATGCTTGTGCCCTTGTTGAGAGGTATGAGACCTCCGACAAGATTCTTTGTCTACAAAGTAAGGGAGAAAAGCTCAATCGTTGAGCATATGCTCAGATTGTCTGAGTGCTACAATTACTTGAATCGAGTGGGAGTTAATCTTCCAGATAAGATAGTGATGGTTCTCCAAGGTCACTGTCACCAAGCTACTAGAGCTTCGTGATGAACTATAACATATCAGGGATAGATATGATGATCCTTGAGCTATTCGTGATGTTTGACACCGTGAAAGTAGAAATCATAAGGGAGCATCAATTGTTGATGGTTAGTAAAACCACTAGTTTCAAGAAGGGGAAGGACAAGAAGGGATACTTCATGAAACGGCAAAGTAGTTGATGCTTTAGTGAAGAGACCCAAGGCTAAACCCAAACCCGAGACTAAGTGCTTCTGTAATGAGGGGAACGGTCACCGCAGAGGAACTACCCTATATACTTGGTAGATAAGAAGGCTGGCAAAGTCGACAAAAGTATATTGGATATACATGATATTGATGTGTACTTTAATAGTACTCCTAGTAGCACCAGGGTATTAGATACCGATTCGGTCGCTCAGTGTTAGTAACGCAAATAAAAGCTATATAATAAACAGATACTAGCTAAAGTCAAGGTGAAGATGGTTGTTGGAAGTGTTTCCAAAGTTGATGTGATCACCATCCCACGCTCCATCTACCATCGGGATTAGTGTTGAACCTAAATAAATGTTATTTGGTGTTTGCGTTGAGCATGAACATGATTAGATTAGGTTTATTGCAATACAATTATTCATTTAAAGAGAATAATGATTATTCTATTTGCTTGAATAAATACCTTCATTGGTTTATTAAATCTCGATCGTAGTGATACACATGTTCATGATATTGTTGTCGAAAGATACAAAGTAGTAATGATAGTACCACTTACTTGTGGCACTACTGCTCGACTCATATTGGTGTAAAACGCATGAAGAAGCTCCATACTGATGGATCTTTGGACTCACTCATTGTTGAATCGTTTGAGACATGGGAACCATGCCTATTGTTGTAAAAGCATGAAGAAACTCCATGCAGATGGATTGTTTAGACTCGCTTGATTTAGAATCACTTGAGACATGCAAATCATACCACATGGGCAAGATGACTGAACGCCTCGTTTTCCAATGAGATGGAACAAGCGAGTAACTTGTTGGAAGTAATACATTTTGATGTATACAATCCAATGTGTGATGAGGCACGCAATGGATATCATTGTGTTATTATTTCAGAGATGATTTTAGTAGATTTACTTGATGAAACACAAGTCTGAATTATTTAAAGGTTCAAATAATTTAAGAGTGAAGTTGAAGATCGTCGTGACAAGAGGATAAAATGTCTATGATATGATCGTGGAGATGAATATCTGAGTTGCAAGTTTGGTACTCATTTAAGACAATGTGGAAATTGCTTCACGACACATGCCACCTAGAACACTATAGTGTGATGGTGTGTCCGAACTTCATAGTCGTGCCATATTGGATATGGTGCATACTATGATGTCTCTTATCGAATTACCACTATCGTTTTTGGGTTAGGCATTAAAGACAACTACATTCACTTTAAATAGGGCACCACGTAGTTCCATTGAGACGACACTGTATAGACTATGATTTGGAGAAACGTAAGCTGACGTTTCTTAAAGTTTGGGGATGCGATGCTTATGTGAAAAAGTCTCAGCGTGATAAGCTCGAACCCAGAGCGGATAAATGCATCTTCATAGGACACCCAAAACAGTTGGGTATACCTCCTATCTCAGATCCGCAATCAAAGTGTTTGTTTCTAGAAACGGGTCCTTTCTCGAGAAAAACTTTCTCTCGAAAGAATTGAGTGGCAGGATGGTGGAACTTGATGAGGTTATTGAACCATCACTTCAACCAGTGTGCAGCATGACGAAGGAAGTTGTTCCTATGGCGCCAACCCAATTGAAGTGGAAGCTGATAATAGTGATCATGAAGCTTCAGGATCAAGTTAGTACAAATCTAGTAGGTCGGCAAGGTCACGTACTACTCCAGAGTGGTACGGTAACCATGTCTTGGAGGCCATGTTGTTGGACAACAATGAACCTACGAGCTATGGAGAAGCAATGGTGGGCACGGATTCTGACAAATGGCTGGAGGCCATGAAATCCGAGAGATTATCCACGTATGAAAATAAAGTGTGGACTTTGGAAGAACTACTTCGTGGTTGTAAGACTATTAAGTACATATGGATCTTTAAAAGGAAGACAGACGATGATGGTGAAAAGTCACCATTAAGAAAGCTCGACATGTCGCCAAGATGTTTCCAACAAGTTCAAAGAGTTGACTATGATGAGACTTTCTCACTCGTAGCGATGCTAAAAGTTTGTTGGAATTATGTTAGCAATTGCTGCATTATTTATGAATTATTGCAGATAGGATGTCAAAAAATTGTTTCCTCGATGGTTTCCTTGAGGAAGGTTGTATGTGATACAACCAGAAGGTTTTGTCGATCCTAAAGATGCTAACAAGTATGCAAGCTCCAGCGGTTCTTCTGTGGACTGGTGCAAGCATCTCGGAGTTTGAATATACGCTTTGATTACATGATCAAAGCTTTTGGATTTATACAAAGTTTATGAGAAACTTGTATTTCCAAATAAGTGAGTGGGAGCACTATAGAATTTTGGATGAGTATATGTGGTTGACATATTTTTGATTGGAAATAATTTAGACTTTCTAGAAAGCATAAAGGGTTGTTTGACAGGAGTTTTTCGAAGAAAAATCTGGATTAAGCTACTTGAACATTGAGCATCAAGATCTATAGAGATAGATTAAGACGCTTAATAAAATTTCAATGAAATGCATGCCTTGACAAGGTTTTGAAGGAGTTCAAAATAGATCGGCAAAGAAGGAGTTCTTGGTTGTGTTGTAAGCTATGAATTTGAGTAGGACTCAAAAGCTCGACCACGGCAGAAGAAAGAGAAAGGACGAAGGTCATCCCCTATGCTTTGGCCATAGGCTCTATATTATGATATGTTGTGTACCGCACCTTATGTGTGCCTTGCCATGAATCTGTCAAGGGGTACAAAAGTGATCCAAGAATGGATTACTGGACAGCGGTCAAAAGTTATCCTTAGTAACTAGTGGACTAAGGAATTTTTATCAATTATGGAGGTGATAAAAGAGTTTTTCGTAAAGGGTTATGTCGATGCAAGCTTTGACACTAATTCGGATGACTCTGAGTAGTAAACAGGATTCGTATAGTGGAACAATCATTTGGAATAGTTACAAGTGGCGCGTGGTAGCATCACCTATAGGATGACACAGAGATTTGTAAAGCACACACGTATCTGAAAGGTTCAGATCCGTTGACTAAAAACCTCTCTCACAAGCAAGATATGATTGAACCCCAGAACTATATGGGTGTTAGATTCATTACAATCACATAGTGATGTGAACTAGATTATTGACTCTAGTGCAAGTGGGAGACTGTTGGAAATATGCTCTAGAGGCAATAATAAATTGGTTATTATTATATTTCCTTCTTCATAACAATCGTTTATTATCCATGCTAGAATTGTATTGATTGGAAACTCAAATACATGTGTAGATACATAGACAACACACTGTCTCTAGTGAGCCTCTAGTAGACTAGCTCGTTGATCAAAGATGGTCAAGGTTTCCTAGCCATAGACAAGTGTTGTCACTTGATAACGGGATCACATCATTAGGAGAATGATATGATCGTGTCAGTTTGCTGCTACTGTTTTATTCATTTCAATGTATCTGTTTCTATGACCATGAGATCATGCAACTCCAGGACACCGGAGAAATACCTTGTGTGTATCAAATGTCGCAACGTTACAAGGTGACTATAAAGGTGCTCTACAGGTATCTCCGATGGTGTCTGTTGGGTTGGCATGGATCAAGACTGGGATTTGTCACTCCGTGTGACGGAGAGGTACCTCGGGGCCTACTCGGTAATACAACATCACATTAAGCCTTACAAGCAATGTGACTAAGGAGTTAGTCACGGGATACTGTATTAAGGAACGAGTAAAGATACTTGCCAATAGCGAGATGGAACTAGGTATAGAGATACCGATGATCGAATTTCGGGCAAGTAACATACCGAGGGACATAGGGAACTACATACGGGATTAACTAAATCCTTGACATAGAGGTTCAACCGATAAAGATCTTCATAGAATATGTAGGATCCAATATGGACGTCCAGGTCCCGCTATTGGATATTGAAGGAGAGTGTCTCGGTCATGTCTGCATAGATCTCGAACCCGCAAGGTCTGCACACTTAAGGCTCGATGACGTTTCGGTATCGTTAAGTTATAGGTGTTGGTGACCGAATGTTGTTTGGAGTCCCGGATGAGATCCCGGACGTCACGAGGAGCTACGGAATGGCCTGGAGGTAAAGATTGATATATAGGAAGTCCTGTTTTGGTAACCGAAAATTTTGGGGCACATCGATAGTGTACCTGGAGTGCGGTAGGGTGCCGGGGGACCACCGGGAGGGGTGTGAGGACCCTAGGGCTTCATGAGCAAAGAGAGGAGGCAAACCAGCCCATGGTGGGCTGGACGAAGCCACCTCTAAGCGACCATTCGGCTGGAGTGGAAAATAAGGGGAAAATACAAAAGGTGGAAAAGGTTTCCAAGTGGAAGGGGTATCCTACTAGGAGTAGGATTGGAGGAGGACTCCTCCTCTCCTCCCACTTCGGCCGACCCAAAGGGGAAGCCCTAGGGCCGGCGGCCTCCCTCCTCTCCTCCTATATATACTAGAGCTTTTGAGGGTTTTTGAGACAACAATAATCAGCCACGTGGTACCCTCTCTCTAGATCTGTTTCTCCTCTAGTCTAGTTTTCAGCGGTGCTTAGGCGAAGCCCTGCTACACTAGCTCCACCACCACCACCGTCACGCCGTCGCGCTTCCGGAGAACTCATACACCTCTCCGCCCCCTCTTGCTGGATCAAGAAGGAGGAGATCATCATCAAGCTATACGTGTGTTGAACGCGGAGGTGTCGTCCGTTCGGCACTAGATCGGGATGGATCGTGATGGGATCGCGGGACGGATCGTGATGAGATCGCGGGACGGGCTGCGATTTAAATTGCGAACATATTCCACTACATCAACCATGTTATATACGCTTCCTCTTAGCGATATACAATGGTATGTAGATTCACTCTCCACTCTCGTAGATGATCATCGACATGGATAGGTATTACGTGTGTGTAGGAAATTTTTTGTTTCACATGCAACGTTCCTCCAATACTTAGCAGCAGCAGCTATATCTTTAGTGGTCTTCTTAGAAGGTACAACATTCTTTGCTTTAGCTACTGGCTTTTGAGCAGACTTCATTGCATCACCCATCAGCTTCTTCTTCTTGGGAGGAACTAGGATCTCCTCAGGAGCTTCTTCCTCAGCTTCTTTTGGGTCTTCAAACATAGAAGTCTTTCTGCCAACAAGATGGATAGTTCTCTTCCTTGGCCTCTTCACACCAGCCTTCTTTGCAGGTGCTTCCTTGGCAATAGTTGTGCCCTTCTTGGCATAATCAAGTGCTCTTAGATCAACAGCACTAGCAGACATCTTCGTGACAACTTTCCTTAGAGGAGCCCTAGGAGGGGCTGAAGTTTCTTCTGGCAAAAATTCTGAGTCCTCCTCATCAGAATTTAGCTTCCTCCTTTGCCTTGTGGCTGCCCTGCGCAAGCCATGAGAACTATATGATCCAGGGTTAGAGTTTGTCCTCTCTGGATTAGTGCCATCATCCATCTCGATACTCTGCTCTCTGAAATCCTTATGACTGTCATGTGAACCTTACATACAGACAGACACACCCCACAGCAAACAACACATCCTGTGAAGTGGATATAGGAAAGACATAATGGATGAGCACCACGAAATTCAGATATTATTCAAAAATTTGAAGTCTGAAACTCGGTGTATGATCTTTTGTAGGATGTAAATTGGTGCCACCGAGTTGGCATTTTCGGAGTCACCCAGAAAACAGACTCGATTAACAGAAACTTCGCAGTCATTTTCGGTGGCACCGAAAATAGCTGCTCGGTCTCACCGAGTTGCTTCTCGGGAACCCTAAAACAGGAATCGATGGAACCGATTTTACAAACTTGGTCTCACTGAGTTGCATTCTGTAGCAGATCAGATCAGAAATTTCCTACTTCTCCTTATCCACTGATTTTATCTGCTGGACAGGAGGTTTGCACAAAGTGCAAAGAAGAATTAAAAGATCCAATGAGTGAGACACAGACAGGGAGCGCAAAGGGGATCGAACTGTACCCTAGCTCGGCGGAGGTTCGGCTACAGCAAAGACAAAGGAGGAGATTCATCGACGACGACGAGTCCCAGCGACGGTGGCGCTCGGGGAGTCAGGGCGATGACCTAGGATCTTGGGGGTAGGGAGGGTTTGGCGAACAAACCGTTTTGACAAAATGAAATCAAAAGGTCCAATCCGCAGGAATATATACCCATTCACTGTCGGTGTCCCCGAGATGGCAAAATCAGTGTCACTGAGTTCCTCAACTGTCAGCACTGTTCAAGAATTCACCTGATTAATCACTTAACTTGCCAGTTAATCGCTACTCGTTGGGTGGCCGAATCGAATAGCACATATTCATCGTGTTAACTTGTCAGACCGATTAATAGGTCTATCAAACCAATTAATCACTTGTTAGGTCGATTAATCCCTTGTCAGACCGATTAATCGCTACTGGCCCGCTAACTCGTGGGTAAACAAAGCCCACAATTTTGGCCCATAAACCCTCCCACCCCCTCTCGCTCCTCAATAGCTAGGGTCCAGACCTCCTCCTTCCCCCTCATGCTCCTTTCAGCCCCTCTCGACCTAGCTAGTGTGTGTCGAGATCCTCGTTGATTCTAAGCATGCACTAAATCTTCAAGATCCAACACCTTCATCGCTTGAGTTGCATGCATGGACCTCATCCCTTCCAGTTGGCTACTCCCATCCTCTCTCGAGGGCTGCAGCCCATCGCCTGACCCATCAACTTCTCCCTAGCCTCTCCCGACGGCTACTCTCCAAGCCCTTCATCCATGTCATCACCATCGAGAAAGGTACTACCATCTTCCCCTCTCTCATTGGGGAATCCAACATTCATAGATTATTATATTGAACTTACAAATTTGTAGATTAGTGGATGGAACTATTGCCATGGGTTGTTATTTTAGCATAGTTATTGTTTATATCTTGGTAAGTACGTGGACAAGTTTAAATGTTTAATTGGTACTTTTGAATTTTGATATTTTGCATGTTTGCATGCATAAGGATTATCAATTTTACCTCTTTCCTATGTTTTTATATGCATACCGTATAATGTTTTTGTATATTACATAGCTGGGACCATGAAAGTATGTAATAATACATAAAAAGCTAGACCTATGTTGGCAGGTTCATATTTGATCTACGATTAATGGTTAACCGGTTAATCCAGTTAATAGGCCAATTCACCAATTAATTGCTACTCCCAAGCCAATCGAGCAGTTACCACTTACCGATTTCCTCAACAATGACTGTTAGTAGACAGGGAAACTCGGTGTAACCGAGTTGGCGATTCCGGTGGTACCTAGATGAGAAAACCTGATCAACTTGTAAAATCGGTGGGTCCAAGTTTGTGGAGTTGGTCACACCGAGTTTTTCAAAGAGGTTTTGGAAGGCAGCCTTTGACGATACTAAACTCCGAGTGCACCTTCACACAGAGGGATCAACAAGTTCTTGTTCAAGTTTTGTGATGAAGCATGAATAGAACTTGAGATGAGATAGCATAGATAGCTAGAGAAGGGTCCTAGGCATTCTTGTCCATCCAATTGGCAAAAGATAAAACAAAAGCCATATAACAACAATTGGATGTCCTCGAATGATTAAATTCATGCATACTAACATGCTCAGACAATAAGAATGATGATACAAACATGGTGAACATGCACAAACATCCTAGCAGCTATCAAGCACTTGGGCGATGACAAGGTCATCTATATATGAGTATATCGACATAGGAGCCAAGCAAGAATACTTGATCATAGGTCATACTCATCGTTAAGCACAAGTGGGGTTACCACTTTTACATAAGCATTAATGTGTTCTTATCCTTAGGAGATGCTTATACTCAACTATTAGAGTAAAGCTCCCCCTTGATATGATATCCCCACAAAGAGGGATCAACTAACCTTGGGTTTTATCGTGGAAGACTTCAAGTAGGTGAAGCAGTGGAGGATGCTCAAAGTTGATGAATATCATCTTGAGTTGGGAGCAATCCTTGGTGTTTTAATACTCTTCTCACCTACATGGGTTAGTCCCAAAGCAAAAAGGAACATATGCAAGAATATCTATGGACATGGAGTGAAGCACAAATGGGATGATGTACAAAGATTCATTGATTACCTAGTTCCTTACTTACCTTTGAGGGAATGTGTGACTCCTTGAACTAATGCATAAGGTGAGGTTGATTGCATATAGCTCTTGCCAAAATGAATAAGAGTGGATTTCATTGGCAGAGTCACCCCTCAAGAACTTCTAGTTCTTCCTCTTCAGAATCCACATCAAATTGATGGGAATCCTTGGAGTTGTTGTAGCACTTGTTGAGGTAGAGCTAGTAGTATACTTGGGAACCCACTCAACCTTGGCTTGGGGATCTTCTTCAAATAGGTCAATGTCATCTTGAAGATTTCCCTTGCCTTTGTGGTCTTGTGGTGGAAGGTCATCTTGTGAGTTTGTTGCTTCAGAAGGAGTGGACTTCTCCTCTTGGGGAACAAACTTGGGAGTGGGACATGGACCTTATTCCCAAACATCTCCGTTGACGTTGAAATAGCCAACACCTTGTTTCTTTCGATGTCCACCTTGCTTGCGCACAATTTTCGCGAATTGCTTACTTCCGGCAAGACTCTTGAAGACACCTCTCTCTATAATCCCTTTCAATAAATCATTTTCTTGCTCAATTGTAACTTGGCTAAGAGAATCGTTAGTGGAATAAATAGAGTTACTAGCAATAAAATTATGGGATTTAGCTTTAGCATTGTTGTTACTAGATGAAGAAACCTTGTTGCCATTGCTACTAGTGTTCTTAGGCTTAACTTGTGGAACAAAATTAGACAAGGGTAGTCGTTTGGCTAGACAAGAAGAACTCTTCTTTCGAAGGTCATCATTGATTTCTTTTAAGAACTCATGCTCTTGCTCCAAGTTGAGCTTCTCGAAGCGTAGATTCTCATGGGTTCTTGCAAGCTCTCTATGATCTTCTAGAGTAATCTCATGAGCTAACTTAAGAGTTTTTAATTCTTGAGTCAGTCGTTCGATCTCTTTCTTATCGTCATCATTTGATTTCTCTTGACTAGCATGATAATTAGCAAGTTCATTTTCACTGTAATCACTAGTTTTATCTAGAAGCGAGTCATCTTCTCCTAACAAGTCGTCCTCATCACTATTGAAATCAAGATACTCGGGGTGTGATACCTTGGGGCCTTTAGCCATGAAGCAGTTTCCGACTCCCTCATTTGGTGAATCAAACAAGTCGTAGGAGTTGGAGGAAACAAGTGCAATGCCGGCAACACCTTCATCTTGACTATAGTTGGAGTGGAAGTGATAGCTTCTCTCGGAGTGGTGATCACATTCGGAGCCGGAAAACCCATTCACCAACATGAGCTTGACGTCTTCTTCTTGAACTGCACTTGGTGTATTTGTCCTTCTTCTCCGATTCCTTGCCTCTTTGTGAGTGTCTTCCTTCATAGTAATCTTCTCTACTCCTTATCTCTCTTCAAGGTGACTCATCTCTTGAGCTTCGTCTTCGAGGTGACTCTTCTCTTTTGTAGGGAGCCGAGCACTCATTTGAGTAGTGCCCGGGTTTCCCACAATTGTAGAAGTTTCGGTCATGACTGAACGAACGCTTCTCATCATGTCTTGAACGTGAGCTTCTATCTTTGCCTCTACTCTTGTAGAACTTGTTGAATTTTCTAACCATGAGGCTTATCTCTTCATCAGTGACAAGATTGTCTTTTGAAGTAGCGGGAGTATCGCATGAAGCTTTATAAGCACCGCTTGACTTGTTGTGCAGATCATCTTTATCTTTGAGTGACATCTCATGAACAATAATCCTACCAATGACTTCAGTTGGCTTGAGATCTTTGTAATTTGGCATCATTTGGATCATACTTGCCATCAAGAGCTCTAAGTATCTTCATGATGATGAATTTGTCGGTCATCTCTTCGCTTCCTAAGCCAGCATTCTCATTGGTGATGAGAGCTAGCCTAGAGTACATTTCAGCGACACCTTCACCATCCTTCATCTTGAACTTGTCAAGTTGATTTTGAAGCACATCTAACATAGATTCTCTGACAAAATCAGTACCTTCATGCATATCAACCAAAGTATCCCAAATCTCTTTTGCATTCTCAAGACGACTAATTTTGTTGAATTCTTCGGGGCAAAGGCAGTTGAAGATGATATCGCAGGCTTGAGCATTAAGTTGCAACATTTTCAGTTCATCAGATGTCGCATCACCATCTGGTTCATGCCCTTCTCCAAAGAAGTTACCTAGCACACCAACACGAATAACAATCCAAACATGAGGATTAAAGCCAAGGATGTGCATCTTAATTTTATGCTTCCAACTAGCAAAATTAGTGCCATCAAAGTATGGACCTCTATGATGATAATTTCCCTCATTAGATCCCATACTCTCCTAGGTTGCTAAACCAATGAAATGGAGACCAAATCTCTAGTGCCACTTGTAGGATCGACAGTATGTCTAGAGGGGGTGATTAGACTACTTGACAAAATAAAAGAAATTCCTTTTCCAAATTTTACTTGAGAGGCAACTACGGTAGTTATGACAAGTCAAATACACCCTACACATGCAGTTCTAATAGTATAGCAACGGAAAGTAAACATGCAAGTGTGAATAGAGGAGTAAGGAAGGGAGATCAAACGCATAAGGTTGACACGGCGATTTTTGGCATGGTTCCGATAGGTGGCGCTATCGTACGTCCATGTTAGTGGAGACTTCAAACAATGGAGGGTAATGGCTGCGAGAGTCCACGGAGGGCTCTACCCATGAAGGGTCCACAAAGAAGCGGCCTTGTCTATCCCACCACAGCTTCTGTCCACGAGGGACTAGCCTTACTCACGGTATATCTTCACGAAGTAGGCGATCTCCTTGCCCTTACAAACATCTTGGTTCAACTCCACAACACGAAGTAGGAGGCTCCCAAGCGACACCTACCCAATCTAGGAGGCACCAACCTCCAAAAGGTAATAGATGGGGTAGATTAATGAACTCCTTGCTCTTGTTCCTCTAAAGATAGTCTCCCCAACACAAATCTCTCTCTTACAAAATATGCATGGGTAGGAGAGGTTGATTTGGTGGAAAGCAGTTTGGGGAGGCTAGAGATCAAGATTCAACTGATTGGATTGGAATATCTTGGTCTCAACACATGAGTAGGTGGTTCTCTCTCAGAAAATGGATCTGGAAATGAAGTGTGTGTTCTGAGTGCTTCTCCCACAAATAAGAGGTGGGTGAAGGGGTATATATAGGCAGCAGCTAGAATTCAACTCTTACACACAAAAGAGCAAACTCCGTGACACCGAAGTGGACAACTCGGTGGTACCGATTAGCACTAAAGTGGTGAACTTTTGAATCTGAGTGATACCGATATGTAGAAATCGGTGGCACCGAAAAGGTGACCAATGGTCAGATGGCCAAACTCGGTGGCACCGATACTCAAACTCGGAAATTCCGATTTTGTGTATCTTGGCAACAGAATGTTGGTCACACTGAACTCGGTAGCACCGATGTAGTTTCGGTTGCACCAATTTGGTAGGAATGGCTAGGGTACTGTCTTAGGTTCAAATATTATTCCTTTGTATGACTGAGTGGATATGTCAGAAAAATGAGTGATTGTTTTGGTGGCTAACTTTGAGCATTTGAGAAATCAGTTCATTTTACTACCTCACCCCCTTTTAATAGTATTGGCTTTCCTATGGACTCAAAAGTGATTTCCCATAAATATAAAATGAAGAGTCTTCTAGCTTGATGATTCAGCCAATATTATTCCTTTCTTGCATCCACGGGCATCTCCACATAAACCTTAAGCCATAGCATATTTTGAACTTTTCTGAAATATACTTGGAAGACACATTAGTCCAATGATGCATATGGTGTGATCAATTATCAAAACCATCCTAGGGAGCAATTGCGCTTTCAGAAGTAGGTTAAGCGCCAGGTCCAGCACACCACTCTCGCCACGGGCACCTCCCGTGGTGCCCCGCCACCGCCTGGTCCACCCGCGCCCCCGGGGTTCTTCCCACTGCCGCCCGCGCCACCCAGCCACAGCAGCAGCAGTAGCAGCAGCCTAGCGCTGGCGGATGACATAAGCAGCAACAACAACTAGCATACCGGGGGGGCTTGTCAACAGCAGCCCATCCTGTCGTGGATCTACAATTGGAATCTCGGGACCGGCATTGTCCATGCATATTCGATGTCAGTACCGTGACCCCCTCCGTCGAGTGTCCTCGGGACTCCTCCGCCTCCTGAGCACGCCTACCTCGTCGCGCCTGGTGCTGCTGGCCTTCCAGCCCTACATGCACCGCCGATGGCCGGAGGCTATCCCACTGCCCCGATGCCTCCTTACGGCGGGTCCCCCTATGGTGGGTCCTTCCCACAACAAGCTCCCTCACCATGGGATCCCGCCATTCTGGCTGCACTGCACTAAGCTCCCTCACCGCGAAACTACGGGGGCGGTGGTGACTCGTACATGGACTCGGGCGCCACTGCTCATATGACCTCTGATCCCTGTAACCTTATCTCCTCCACTCCCGTCCATACCCCTACTTGTATCACCGTTGGTAACGGTTCATGTTTACCCATTACACACATACGTCATACATCATTTCCCTCTTCACCTATACCTATCAACATGTCTAACATTCTTTTTTCTCCCGAATTAGTCACGAATCTTTGTTCCATTCATTGTTTTGCTCGTGAGAATCCACTTACTGTTGAATTTGACACTGTTGGTTTTTCTATGAAGGACGCCCGTACCCAGATGGTACTTCAACGATGTGATAGCCCTGAGGATCTCTACCCGGTGCATCCCTCCTCTACCACTTCCAACCGTCTAGTCTCCCTCACCGTCGGTGTAGATCCTTGGCATGCTGGTCTTGGACACCCCAACTCCAACGTTTTGTGTCACATTCTTTAGAATTTTTCCTTTTCATGTAATAAGGTTGATGAACACACTTGTGAGGCTTGTCGTCTTGGCAAGCATGTCCGTCTTCCCTTTAGTGTGTCTACCACTATTTATACTTTTCCGTTTCACCTAATTCATAACGATGTTTGGACATCCCCGGTTCCAGCAACATGGGCTACCTTTATTATTTGGTGATTTTAGATGACTTCTCTCATTATGTGTGGACCTTTCCTCTTCGTCGCAAGTCCGAGACACTGGCCACTCTCACTGCTTTCTACTCCTATGTCACCACACAATTTGGTCATCCCATCATGGCACTCCAAACTAATAACGGAAAAGAATTTGACAACACCGCCGTTCGGTACCTTCTTGCCACCCACGACACCATATTCCACGTCACTTGTCCTTACACATCTCAACAGAACGGCCGCGCCGAGCACACTCTACGCACTCTTAATGACTGCATTCACACATTACTCTTCCACTCTAATATGCCTCCCGATTTTTACATGGCGCTTTCGCCACCGCCAACCTTCTCATCAACATCCGCTCATGCCGTCCGCGTTGGAACTACGTGTCTCGTCAGCTTCTCTTCTGTGCGCCTCCATATTATGATGGCCGCCGCATCTTTGGGTGTCTCTCTTATCCTAGCACCGCATCCACCACCCCACATAAACTAGCGCATCAGGTTGTTCCTTGCATCTTTCTCGGCTATCCCCCTAACACCAAAGGTTACCAATGCTATGATCCAGTGTCCCACCGCGTCTATACTGTTGAGGAACGTTGCATGCGAAACAAAACTTTTCCTATGCTCACCGAGATAATTCTAGGAGATGCACATCTATGAGAGGAGAGATTGTGTCTACATACCCTTGTAGATCGCTAAGTGTAAGCGTTAAAGAAGTCGGTTGATGTAGTGGTATGTCTTCATGATCCGCCTCAACAAACTCCCGATCGAGTGCGAAATGCACGACACCTCCGCGTTCATCACATGTAAACTCGATCACGTCTCCACCTCCTCGATCCACCGAGCGAGGGCGGAGTAGTAGATTAGTTCTCCGGCAAAACGACGGCGTGGTGGCGGTGGTGGTGGTGCTATCCTGACAAGGCTATGCCTAGCGCTACCAAAACCGCGAACGAAGGAGAAAATGATCTAGGGAGAGATAGGGGCGCCAAGGGCTTCGTGTGTGATCTTGGGGCGCCTCTCCCCTCTATATATAGGTGAAGGGGCATGGGGAACAGCCCCTCCAAGCCCTAGGGTACAACCAATGGGGGAGGAGGTGGAATCCTAGCCCCCCTCCTTCCCTTCCATACGAAGGTGTAATTTCCACCTTTCCCAACTACATGGGCCTTGAGGGACTTGTGCTCTTGGCCCAATAAAGCCACGATGTATGATTGCAGCCCATGCAAACCCTTGGGACGTGGTAGAACCCTTGGTGGACTTCTGGACTCCTCCGGAAGTTTCCAGAACCTTCTCGAAACTTCCCGGTACAATACCGTAAAACCCTAAAACTTTTTTGATAGCCAAAATATGACTTCCCATATATAAATATTAACCTTTGGACCATTTCGGAGCTTATCGTGGCATCCGGGATCTCATCTGGGACTCTGAAATCATTCAGTTACCATCACACATAACTCAGCAATACCAAATCTTCATCGAACCTTAAGTGTGCACACCCTGCGGGTTCGAGAACTATGCAGACATGACCGACACACTCTCTGTCCAATAACCAATAGCGGGACCTGGATGTCCGTATTGGCTCCTACTTATTCTACGAATATCTTTATCAATCAAACCACGATGTCAAGGATTCAATCAATCTTGTATAAAATTTCCTTTGTCTATCGGTATGTTACTTCCTCGAGATTCGATCGTCGGTATCTCTACACCTAGTTCAATCTCGTTGCTGGAAAGTCTCTTTACTCGTTCCATAATACAAGATCATGTGGCTAACTCTTTAGTCACATTGCTTGCAAGCTTGTTGTGATGTTGTATTACCAGTGGGCCCTGAGATACCTATCTGTGACACAGAGTGACAAACCCCAGTCTTGATCCATCCCAACTCAACAAACACCCTCTGAGATACCTGTAGAGCACCTTTATAGTCAGCGAGTTACGTTGCGACGTTTGATACACAGAAGGTACTCCTCTGGTGTCAGTGAGTTGCATGATCTCATGGAAATAGGAATAGATACTTGACATGCAGAAAACAGTAGCAATAAACTCACACGATCATATGCTATGTTCATAGGTTAGGTCTTGTCCATCACATCATTCTCCTGATGATGTGATCCCATTATCAAATGACAACTCATGTATATGGCCGGGAAAACTTGAACATCTTTGATCAATGAGCTAGTCCTTTAGAGGCTCACTGGGACAGTGTGTTGTCTATGTATCCACACATGTATTTGAGTTTCCAATCAATACAATTTTAGCATGGATAATAAATGATTATCATGAACAAGGAAATATAATAATAACCAATTTATTATTGCCTCTAGGGCATATTTCCAACAGTCTTCCACTTGCACTAGAGTCAATAATCTAGTTCACAGCACTGTTTGATTCACACCCAATAATTTATGGGGTTTGATCATGTTTTTCTTGTGAGAGTGGTTTTTAGTCAATGGGACTGCAACATTCAGATCCATGTGTACTTGACAAATCCCTATGTGATACTATAGATACTACTGCCACGCTCCACTTGGAACTATTCCAAATGACTGTGCCACTATACGAATCCAGTTTGCTACTCAGAGTCATCCGGATTGGTGTCAAAGTTTGCATGAAAGTAACCCGTTACGCCGAACTCTTTTGTCACCTCCATAATCGCGAAACATTTCCTTATTCCTCTAGTTACTAAGGACAACTTTGACAGTTGTCCAGTGATTCATTCCTGGTTCACTCTTGTACCCCTTGACAAACTCATGGCAAGGCACATGTCAGGAGCGATACACAACATGGCATATTATAGAGCCTGTGGCTAAGGCATAGGGGATGACCTTCGTCCTTTCTCTTTCTTCTGCCATGGTCAGGCTTTGAGACTTACTCAAATTCACCCCTTACAATACAAGCAAGAACTTCTTCTTTGACTCATCAATTTTGAACTCCTTCAAAATCTTGTCAATGTATGTGTTCATTGAAAGTTTTATCAAGCGTCTTGATCTATCTTTATAGATCTTGATGCCCAATGTTCAAGTAGCTTAATCCAGGTTTTCCTTTGAAAAACTCCTTTCAAACAACCATATATGCTTTCTAGAAATTTTACATCATTTCCGATCAACAATATGTCAACCACATATACTTATAGGAAATTCTATAGTGCTCCCACTCACTTTCTTGGAAATACAAGTTTCTTCATAAACTCTGTATAAACCAAAAGCTTTTATCACACATCAAAGCACCTATTCCAACTACAATATGCTTGCACCAGTCCATAAATGGATCGCTGGAGCTAGCATGCCTTTTAGCATCCTTAGGATCGACAAAACCTTCTGGTTGTATCACATACAACCTTTCCTCAAGGAAACCACTAAGGAAATAGTGTTTTGATATCAATCGGCGAGATTTCGTAATAAAAAATGCAGCAATTGCTAACATAATTCCAAAAGACTTTACCATAACTACGGGTGAGAAACTCTCATTGTAGTTAATAACACACAAGTATAGGGGATCGCAACAGTTTTCGAGGGTAGAGTATTCAACCCAAATTTATTGATTCGACTCAAGGGGAAGCGAAAGAATATTCTCAAGTATTAGCAGTTGAGTTGTCAATTCAACCACACCTGAAAGATTTAGTATCTACAACAAAGTATCAGTAGCAAATTAGGGTGATAGAAACAGTAGCAAGAGAGTAACAGTAGCGGTAGAGTAGCAGCAGTAGCAACAGAGTAACAGTAGCAGCAACAACAGTAGTAGCGGCAAAGTAACGTAGCAAGGACTAGTAGGAAAAAGCTCATAGGTAATGGATCGGTGATGGATGATTACTCCGGATGCTATTTATCATGTAACAGTTATAACACGGAGAGATAAGTAACTAGCTCCAGTTCGTCAATCTAATGTAGGCATGTATTCCGTATGTAGTCATACGTGCTTAGGGAAAAGAACTTGCATGACATCTATTGTCCATCCCTCCTGTGGCAGTGGGGTCCTAATGGAAACTACGGGATACTAAGGTTCTATTTTTAATAAAGAACCGGACCAACGCATTAACACTTGGTGAATACATGAACTCCTCATACTATGGTCATCTCCGGGAGTGGCTCCGGCTATTGTCACTCCGGGGTTGCCGGTCATAACACATAGTAGGTGACTACAACTTGCAAGTTACGATCTAAAACACACATATATTGGCGACAACATAATAGGTTCAGATCTGAAATCATGGCACTCGGGCCCTAGTGACAAGCATTAAGCATGGAAAAGTAGTAGCAACATCAATCTAAGAACACAGTGGATACTAGGGATCAATCCCCGTCAAAACTAACTCGGTTACATGATAGATCTCATCCAACCCATCACCGTCCAGCAAGCCTACGATGAGATTACTCACGAACGGTGAAGAGGATCATGGAATTGGCGATGAAGGAAGGTTGATGATGACGATGGCGACGATTTCCCCTCTCCGGAGCCCAGAACGGACTCCAGATCTGCCCTCCACATGAAGAACAGGAGGAGGCGGCGCCTCCGTATCGTAACAGGAGAAGGCTAGGGGGGTCGCGCCTTGTGGGTTTGTGGGCTCACGCCTCCACTTCTCCCGCTGATTCTTGCGCCGATATTTTTCATAAATTCCAGAAAAATTCTCCATAAATTTTCAGGTCATTCCGAGAACTTTTATTTCTGCGCGAAAACAACACCATGGCAATTCTGCTGAAAACAGCGTTAGTCCGGGTTAGTTCCATTTGATGAAAATTAGAGTCCAAAACAAGGGCAAAAGAGTTCGGAAAACTAGATACGACGGAGACGTATCAACTCCCCCAAGCTTAAAGCCTTGCTTGTCCTCAAGCAATTCAGTTGACAAACTGAAAGAGACAAAAGAAAAACTTTGACGAACTCTGTTTGATCTTGTTGTTGCAACTATGTCTAACTCCTAACCAGAATTTCAGCAAGATCACAAGCAAACCACATAAGCAAATGACATCAAGGTCTCACGGTAAACTCATATCAATGGTATAATCAACTAGCGAGCAAATAATAATAAGTCTCAAACGTCAACACTTCAATAAAAACAATCATGAAGCAGTACGAACAGATGGTATCTCGCTAGCTCTTTCTGAGACCGCAAAACATAAATGTAGAGCACCTTCAGAGACCAAGGGCTGACTAAACATTGTAATTCATGGCAAAGAAGATCCAATCACAGTCATACTCAACACAGTTAAAAGCAAAGCATAAAAATGGCAGAGGTGCGCTCTAATTGGTGCTTTTATAAGAGGAGGATGACTCAACAGGAACATAAATAGACAGGCCCTTCGCAGAAGGAGGCATTGATTTATAGAGGTGCCAGAGCTCAAGCTTTTGAAAACAGAGATAATAATTTTGGGTGGCATGCTTTCATTGTCAACGCAATGACTAAGAGTTCTCACCATCTTCCACGCTACACATGCTATAGGCGGTTTCCAAACAGAAAAGTAAAGTTTTGACTCCCCCACCACCAATCAATCACACTCCACGACTAGCCGAATACTCGGGTGTCGTCCATACCAACATCAATCCTCGGGGAGTTTTGTTTGCAATTATCTTTTCGATTTGAGCATGGAGCCAATTACCGGCCCCTTTCTCGTGAATGATAGTGAATAAACACATATCGAGGATAACACGCCTAGCATGGAAGATACTGATAGCCCCCTGTCACCACATGAGCGGTTCAGGCATGCAAAACAGATTATTTCTTGAAGGTTTAGAGAGTGGCACATGCAAATTTACTTGGAACGGGAGGTAGATACCGCATATAGGTAGGTATGGTGGACTTATATGGAACAACTTTGGGTTTATGGAAGTGGATGCACAAGCAGTATTCCCGCTTAGTAGAAGTGAAGGCTAGCAAAAGACTGGGAAGCAACCAACTAGAGAGCGACAACAGTCATCAAAATGCATTGAGATTAACCAACATTGAGTGCAAGCATGAATAGTACATAAATCAACATGAACATGAATATCATAGAGGCTATGTTGATTATGTTTCAACTACATGCGTGAACATGCGCCAAGTCAAGCCACTTGAATCATTCAGAGGATACCATCCTATGATACTACATCATAGTCATCCCAACATTCATGTGGGCATCCAAGACAAACCATTATAAGCTCCTAGCTAAATAAGCATGGCATCAGAAACTATGATCTCTAAGTTGTCATTGCAAACATGTTTCCCTCACAACAAAGCTGAATCAGGCACGATGAGCTAATCATATTTACCAAAACAAAATAGATCCAGTTCATACCATCTTTTCCAGGCTCAGTCACTTCATCATATATCGTCATTATTGCCTTTCACTTGCACGACCGAATGATGTGAACAATAATAAGAGTGCTCGTGCATTGGACTACGCTGGAATCTGCAGGAAAAAACAAAGGAGAAGACAAGGTAATATGGCTCTTTAACAGATAAACAGATATGCATGCGAGAGCCACTAAAGATTCTAACCATGGTCTTCTACCTTGACCCAAAGAAAAAGAAAACTATTTACACGGGAAAGCTCCCAACAAGCAAAAGAAGAAAAAGAAAATCTTTTTGTTTTTTTTCAAACTAGACAGACACACGAAAATAAAACAAGAAAAAGAAATAAACTAGCATGGATGATACAGTGCCAAAGTGTGAACACCGACAAACAAAGTGAAAGCATAAGCAAGAATGTAAAGTCAGTGAGAAACACGTACTCCCCCAAGCTTAGGCTTTTGGCCTAAGTTGGTCTACCCCCAAGGAGGGAAATAACAAGCTTCGGGGTACTCCGAAGTGGAGTGAGGATGCCACTGCTGTGTGAGCTCCTCTGGCTCCCACTAATAAACTGGCGTCTCGTACTCGACTGGTGGCTCGGGCACGGGCACCTGTGGTTGGGCTAGGCCCCAATATGCGTAGATGTCCGAGGGCATAATAATGTACCTGCCTGCATGAAGATTGAACAAAGAAGGAGCAGGCAAAGTAATAGTCTCACGAGTACCCTGACTAAACACCAGGTTATAAATCATCCTTCTACTTATATCTCTATCAAGAAAGTCATGGCGAACCATGCTATCGTAATCTAGATATCTCTCACGAAGAAGAATCTCTTTTTCCTCGTCCAGTCTAATAGGTATCTCAAAGTGTCTAGCAAGACGAGTAGCATAGATACCTCCATAGACAATGCCTTTAGAATGGTTCATGTTCAACCGTTGAGCTACTATAGCGCCCAAGCTATAAGTTTTATCATTATAAAGGGCTTCGCGCAAGACCGCGAGATCTGGGGAACTAAGTGTTACAGCCTTCCCACGACCAATCAAACATTTTTCCACAAATATAGAGAAGTACCGAAGCATGGGAAAATGAATGCTAGCAGCTCTAGCGCAAGACAGTCCTCTCTCCTCTCCTACAGCAATTGTATCGATGAACGCCTCCAAGTCCCAAGGACGAGGTTCATGAATATCCCCAATGTAAGGTAATTTGCAAACATTGCAAAAATCCTGGAGTGACATGCGCTGGGGGATATCATAAAGTTTGAACTCAATCATAGGAGGATTCTTCCTCGGATATAAGTTAAAGCTGTGTACGAAGATATTAGTGAGGAGGAGGTATTGCGGACACTTATCTTCATCGAAGGCGGTAAGGCATGCGTTCTCCACCAAGTAGTAAAAATCCTCATAAAGTCCGGCGGCGCGTACGAACACATCACTTGGCCACTCGCACGTTCGAACTTCTGTGACTCGAGGGACCGGATACTTGGGTTTCTTCTCACTTCCATCATCCTTGGGGTCACGGCTTGAAGAGCCTCATAAGAACCTCCTCATCTTTTCCCTTACCTATCTCTGAAAATTTCTGAAAATTTTAGTGACTCTAAGGAAAAGTGAACAAGGCTCAACAAAACTTGTAGAAACTACTCCCACAAGTGCCTAGAGGCCATATTACGCACCAAAACTACTTGGGACCACCTAAAATTAGCATGCAAAGCTCAGGAACATGGTCACCCAGGCAGCAAAAATACGCGAAGTATAAGGCACTAGAGCAAAAACTAATTGGACCAATGGAGGAGTCACTTACCAAGGAGTAATTTCCCCAAAACAGATCGGAGAATGGTGCTTTGAGCAAAGAGATCGAATACCCCAGCAAGAGGAGCAAGAACACGGGTTTGAGCTGCGAAACGATTTTTCTGGAGGTAGGAGAACCAGATGAGAGCTAGAATGAGTGGAGGGGGTGCATGTGGGCCCCACAAGCCAGGTAGGCGCGGCCAGGGGGTGCCCGCGCCTCCAGGGCTTGTGGCCCACTGGTGCAGCCCCCAGACTAGCTCTTCGTCTCAGTATTTTTCATAAAATCCAGAAAAAATCATACTTGATTTTCACGGCGTTCGGAGAACTTTTATTTTCGGGGTACTTTTCTACGGGACACTAGAAGAGAAAACAGGGAAAACTAAACTAAATCTATCATTTTTCTTCTAAGCAACCAAAAGTGAAAGCTTGGAATAGAGGTTTGTGAGTCCTTGAGTCATCCATCTCATGGTCATCGAAAGAAATTCGTCAATGAGGTTGATCAAGTCTCCTCGACAAACCTTTTCGAATCGCAAAAGAAGACGGAGAATTTTCGAATAGTCACTAGGTCACCTCAATGGGGATGTGTATCTCCCCAACAAAAAAATCATACTTCATCTTAACAGGAGGAATAGGGCATTCAAAGCTCCCAATAAGAATCGATGAAGTTTTTTGAATAGCATTGATGCAATGTACTCGATATTCTTTCTTTGGAAAGTGCACCGTATGCTCATTACCGTTGACATGGAAATTGACATTGCCTTTGTTGCAATCTATAACAGCCCCTGCAGTGTTTAAAAAGGGTCTTCCGAGGATGACCGCCATGGTATCGTCCTGGGGAATATCCAAGATAACAAAGTCTGTTAAGATAGTGACATTAGCAACCACAACAGGCACATCCTCGCAAATGCTGATAGGAAAAGTAGTTCATTTGTCGGCCATTTGCAGAGAGATTTCAGTGGGTGTCAACTTATCCACTTCAAGCCTAAGATAAAGAGAGAGAGAGGCATAACACTAACACTGGCTCCAAGATCGCATAAAGCAGTTCTAACGTAGTTGCCTTTAATGGAGCAAGGTATAGTGGGCACACCGGGATCACCTAGTTTCTTAGGAGTTCCACCCTTGAAGGTATAGTTAGCAAGCATGGTGGAAATCTCAACCTCAGGTATCCTCCTCTTATTAGTCACAATATCTTTCATGTACTTAGCATACGGAGACATTTTGAGCATATCTATCAAACGCATTTGCAGAAAGACAAATCTAATCATTTCAACAAATCGCTCAAAATCCTCATCATCTTTTTTCTTGAATGGTTTGGGAGGAAAGGGCATGGGTTTCTGAACCCATGGTTCCCTTTCTTTACCATGCTTCCTAGCAGTGAAGTCATTCTTATCGTATCTCTTATAATTAGGTTGTGGGTTATCAAGATCAACAGGTTCAATCTCCACATCCTTATCATTGCTAGGTTGAGCATCTACATGAACATCACTATTGATATCATCATTAGGCTCATGTTCATCACCAGATTGCGTTTCGGCATTAGAGACAGAGACATCGTTTGGACTCTCAGGGGTAACAGCAACAGGGTTGCTAGCGTGCAAATCCCTATCATCTTTCTTCTTCTTCCTAGGATGACTAGGTGCATCAGTGCTAACTCCTTGAGAATCTTGATCAATTCTCTTTGGATGACCCTCAGGATACAGAGGTTCCTGAGTCAATCTACCGCCTCTAGTGACGACTCTAACAGAATTGTCATTCAACTCATTGAGCAAGTCATTCTGAGCCTTAAGTACTTGTTCTACCTGAGTAGTAACCATAGAGGCATGTTTACTCAGAAGCTTAAGATCATTGACGTTTCTGTCCACACAAGCATACGAGCATTCTGTTCCAATTGTCTGCTAACATAATCATTGAAACTCTGTTGTTTGGCAACAAAGTTATCAAATTCATCCAGGCATAGGCTAACAGGTTTATCAAAAGGAATATCACTCTCATCAAACCTACGCAGAGAATTTACTTCTACTACCTGTATGGGGTTATCAAGACCATGTATCTCTTCGATAGGTGGTAGATGTTTGACATCTTCAGAATTAATGCCTTTCTATCGCATAGATTTCTTAGCTTCTTGCATATCTTCACGACTGAGGAATAGAATACCTCTTCTCTTTGGAGTTGGCTTAGGAGGTGGTTCGGGAATAGTCCAAGCATTCTCATTGCACAAGATGTTATTCAATAGGATCTCAGCTTGTTCTACAGTTTGTTCCCTAAAAACACAACCAGCACAACTATCTAGGTGGTCTCTAGAAGCATCGGTAAGTCCATGATAGAAGATATCAAGTATTTCATTCTTATCAAGAGGTGATTAGGCAAAGCATTCAACAGCTGGACGAGCCTCCCCCAAGCTTGTGGGAGAATCTCTTCTTCAGCTTGAGCAAAGTTGTATATTTCCTGCAAGGCAGCTTGCTTCTTATGGGCAGGGAAATATTTTTCAGAGAAGTAGTATACCATATCCTGGGGGCTACGCACACAACCAGGAGCAAGAGAAGTGAACCAAGTCTTAGCATCATCCTTTAGTGAGAAAGGAAACAACTTGAGGATATAGTAGTGGCGGATCTTTTCCTCACTAGTGAATAGGGTGGCTATATCGTGCAGTTTGGTAAGATGGGCTACAATCGTTTCAGACTTATAACCGTGAGAAGGATCACATTCGACCAGAGTGATTAACTCAGGGTCGACAGAGAATTCATAATCCTTATCGGTCACAAAGATAGGCGAAGTAGCAAACTTCGGGTCGTATTTCATCCTAGCGTTCAAAGATTTTTCTTTCCACTTGAGCAGTAGTTTCTCAACATCATAGCTATCCTTACACGCAAGAAAATCCTCAACTATCTCTCCCTCCATAACATAACGTTCAGGCATAACAGGCAATTCATTTCTAGGAGAGCTAGCTCTAGCAGGCAAAACAGTTTCTACTTCAATAGTATCAGCAGTTTCAGAAGTATCATCACATCTAGCAGCAACTCTAGCAATTTGTGCGTCAAGGAATGCACCTAGTGGCAAAGCAGTATCAAGCATAGCATCATCAGGCAAAGCAGTATCAAGCATAGCATCATCAGGCAAAGCAGTATCAAGCATAGCATCATCATAAGCATCATGGGCAACAGAAGTAGCATCATCAAGCACAGGCAACATATCAAGATTTCTAGCAGGAGGCGGTGTCGCAAACTTACTCATAACTGAAGGTGAATCAAGTGCAGAGCTAGATGGCAGTTCCTTACCTGTCCTCGTAGTTGAGGGCAAGACTTTAGTTCTTGGATCTTTCGGATTCCTCATAGTGACCAGCAGACGTAAATCCCAAGTGACTCAGAGAATATAGTTGTGCCTTCCCCGGCAACGGCACCAGAAAAGGTCTTGATAACCCACAAGTATAGGGGATCGCAACAGTTTTCCAGGGTATAGTATTCAACCCAAATTTATTGATTCGACTCAAGGGGAAGCGAAAGAATATTCTCCAGTATTAGAAGTTGAGTTGTCAATTCAACCACACCTGAAAGATTTAGTATCTGCAGCAAAGTATCAATAGCAAAGTAGGGTGATAGCAGCAGTAGCAACAGAGTAACAGCAGCAGCAGAGTAACAACAATAGCAATAGAGTAACAGTAGCAGCAGCAACAGTAGTAGTGGCAAAGTAACGTAGCAAGGACCAGTAGGAAAAAGCTAGTAGGCATTGGATCAGTGATGGATGATTATGCCGGATGCTATTCATCATGTAACAGTTATAACACGGAGAGATAAGTAACTAGCTCTAGTTCGTCAATCTAATATAGGCATGTATTCTGTATGTAGTCATTCGTGCTTAGGGAAAAGAACTTGCATGGCATCTATTGTCCATCCCTCCCGTGGCAGCGGGGTCCTAATGGAAACTACGGGATATTAAGGTTCTCCTTTTAATAAAGAACCGGACCAACCGATTAACACTTGGTGAATACATGAACTCCTCATACTAAGGTCATCTCCGGGAGTGGTTCCGGCTATTGTCACTCCGGGGTTGCCGGGTCATAACACATAGTAGGTTACTACAACTTGCCAGATAGGATCTAAAACACACATATACTGGCGACAACATAATAGGTTCAGATCTGAAATCATGGCACTCGGGCCCTAGTGACAAGCATTAAGCATGGCAAAGTAGTAGCAACATCAATCTCAGAACATAGTAGATACTAGGGATCAATCCCCGTCAAAACTAACTCGATTACATGATAGATCTCATCCAACCCATCACCGTCCAGCAAGCCTACGATGAGATTACTCACGAACGGTGAAGAGCATCATGGAATTGGCGATGATGGAAGGTTGATGATGACGATGGCGACGAATTCCCCTCTCCGGAGCCCAGAACGGACTCCAGATCTGCCCTCCAGATGAAGAACAAGAGGTGGCGGCGCCTCCGTATCGTAAAACGCGATGAATCCTTCTCCCTGATTTTTTTCCGGACGAAACGGACTATATAGAGCTGGATTGAGAGGCGGTGGAGCTTTGTGGGCTCCACAATCCTGCTAGGCGCGGCCGCGCCTGGTGGGCTTGTGGGCTCACGGCTCCACTTCTCCTGCTGATTCTTGCGCCGGTATTTTTCATAAATTCCAAAAAAATTCTCCATAAATTTTCAGGTCATTCCGAGAACTTTATTTCTGCGCAAAAACAACACCATGGCAATTCTGCTGAAAACAGCGTTAGTCCGGGTTAGTTCCACTCAAATAATGCAAATTAGAGTCCAAAACAAGGGCAAAAGAGTTCGGAAAAGTAAATACGATGGAACGTATCAGTAGTCAACTCTTGAACTTGTTTGAAACCTCTTTGCGACAAGTCGAGCTTTCCAAATGGTAACATTTACCATCATCATATGTCTTCCTTTTAAATATTCATTTGTACTTAATGTACTTACGACCATAAAGTAGTTCTTCCAAAGTCAACACTTTATTTTCATACATGGATCCTATCTCGGATATCATGGCCCCCAGCCATTTGTTGGAGTCCGGGCCCACCATCGCTTCTCCATAGCTCATAGGTTCATTGTTGTCCAACAACATGACTTCCAAGACAAGATTACCATCCCGCTCTGGAGCAGTATATGTCCTTGTAGACATACGAGGTTGGTAGTAACTTGATCTGAAGTTCCATGATCATCATCATTAGCTTCCTCTTGATTTGGTGTAGGCACCCTAGAAACATCTGTTTTGTGTTGTGCTACCATGCAACTGAAGTGATGGTTCAGTAACCTTATCAAGTTCTACCTTCCTACCACTCGATTCTTTCGAGAGAAACACTTTCTCGAGAAAGGACCCGTTTTTACCAAACAAACACTTTGCCTTTGGATCTGAGATAGGAGGTATACCCATTTATTTTGGGTATCCTATGAAGATGCATTTATCCGCTTTGGCTTCCAGCTTATCAGGCTCAAGCCTTTTGACATAAGCATCGTAGCCCCAGACTTTAAAAATGGCAGCTTATGTTTCTTGCCATACCATAGTTCATACGGTGTCATCTCAACAGAATTATATGGTGTCCTATTTCAAGTGAATGTTGTTGTCACTAATGCAAAGCCCCAAAACGATACTGGTAATTCGATAAGAGACATCATAATATGCAGCATATCCAGTAGGGAGCGGCTACGACATTTAGACACACCATCACACTATGGTGTTCCAGGTGGCATGAGTTGTGAAACAATTTCCACATTGTCTTAAATGTATAACAAACTCGCAACTCAGATATTCACCTCTACGATCATATCATAGAAATTTCATCCTCTTGTCACGACGATCATTAACATCACTCTAAAATTGCTTGAACTTTTCAATATTTCAGACTCGTGATTCATCAAGTAAATACACATGTATCTACTCAACTCATCTGTGAAGTAAGGACATAGTGATATCCACTGCATGCCTCAACACTCATTGTACTGCATACATCAAAATGTATTATTTCCAATAAGTCACTTGCTCGTTCCATCTCACTGGAAAATAAGGCCTTCAGTCATCTTGCCCATGTGGCATGCTTTGCATGTCTCAAGTTATTCACAATCAGGTGAATCCAAAAGATCCATACGCATGGAGTTTCTTCATGCATTTACACCAATAGGTATGGTTCGCATGTCTCAAATGATTCAAAATCGACCTAAGCGGCAGCACCACAAGTAAGTGGTACTATCATTACTAACTTGTATCTTTTGGCATACATACTATGAACGTTTGTATCACTATGATCGAGATTCAATAAACCATTCACATTGGGTGCATGACCATTGAAAGTATTATTCATGTAAACGGAATAACCATTATTCTCTGACTTAAATGAATAACCGCATTGCAGTAAACACGATCTAATCATATTCATGCTCAACGCAAACACCAAATAACATTTATTTAGGTTCAACACTAATCCCTAAGGTAGAAGGAGCGTGCGACGGTGACCACATCAACCTTGGAAATACTTCCAAAACACATCGTCAGCTCGCCTTTAGGTAGTCTCCATTTAGTTCGTAGCTTTTATTTCGAGTTACCAACATTTAGCAACTAGACCGGTCTGTAATACCCAGTTGCCGCTAGGAGTACAAGTAATGTACACATCAATAACATGTATATCTAATATACTTTTGCTGACATTGCGAGCCTTCTTATCTACCAAGTATCTAGGGCAGTCTCGCTTCAGTGATCGTTCCCATCATAATAGAAGCACTTAGGCTCGAGTTTGGGTTCAACCTTGGGTTTCTTCATTGGAGCGACAACTGACTTGTCATTCTCGCAGTTTCCCCTCTTGCCCTTCCCCTTCTTGAAACAAGTGGTTTTAATAACAATCAACACTTGATACTCCTTCTTGATTTCTACCTCCGCGGTGTCAAACATTGCGAATAGATCAGGGATCATCTTTTCCATCCCTGGTATGATATAGTTCATCACGAAGCTCAATAGCTTGGTGGTAGTGAATTTGGAGAACAACGTCAATCACTATCTCCTCTGGAAGATCAACTCCCACTTGATTCAAGAGATTGCAGCACCCACACAATCTGAGTACATGCTCACCGATTGATATTTTATCCTTAATTTTGCAGGCAAAGAATCATGTCGAAGCTCTCATACCTCTCAACACGGGCACGAGCCTGAAATCCTAATTTCAGCTCTTGGAACATCTCATATGTTCAGTGGCATTCAAAACGTTTTGGATCCTTTATTCTAAGTCATAAAGCATGATGCATTGAACTATCATGTAGTCATCAAAACGTGTCAGTCAGATGTTCGCAACATCCACAACCGATGCTTGAGGGGTAGCACACCGAGCGGTGCATTAAGGAAATAAGCCTTCTATGCACCTATGAGTCAGTTTACGGACCCAGTCCGCAAAATTGCTACCATCATCTTTCAACTTAGTTTTCACTAGGAACGTAGCAAAATATAGGGGAGCTATAGAGCAAGCTATTGATCTACAGCATAATTTGCAAAGACATTTTGACTATGTTCATGATAATGAGTTCAATTGATCATATTACTTAAGAACTCCCACTCAACTCAACATCCCTCGGGTTGTTCGAGTGTGACATGATCCAAATACACCAACCCATGTACGATCATCACGTGAGATGAGGTGGTGGCAATGGTGAACAAGTCCATGTTGATCATATCTACTATATGACTCATGTTCGACCTTTCGGTCTCCTGTGTTCCGAGGCCATGTCTGTACATGCTAGGCTCGTCAAGTTTAACCCAAGTGTTCCGCATGTGCAAAACTGACGTGCACCCGTTGTATGTGAACGTAGAGTTTATCACAACCGATCATCACGTGGTGTCTCGAAACGATGAACTTTCGCAACGGTGCACACTCGGGGAGAACACAATTTTATCTTGAAATTTTTGTGAGGGATCACCTTATAATGCTACCGTCGTCCTAAGCCGTGAATAAAAAGGATTAACAGCACATGCAAATCATAAGTGACATGATATGGCCATGAACTTGTGCTTCTCCATATTCAAAGCACTGGCATGATTTCCATTGTCACCAGCACAACACCATGATCTCCATCACCATCATATCCATCATTATGTTGCCATCAAGGTTGTCACGCCAACCATGCCTCTACTACCATTGCTATTGTTTAGCGATAAAGTAAAGCATTACATGGCGCTTAATGATTGACACAGAGGTCATACAATAATAAAAGACAACCATATGGCTCCTGTCGTTTGCCGTATGCATCAACATGCAAGTTGATATTAACTACTACAACATGATCATCTCAAACATCAAATATATATATATCATCATGTCTTCGGCCATATCATATCACAACATACCGTGCAAAAACAAGTTAGACGTCCTCTATTTTTTTGTTGCATGTTTCACATGGCTACTATGGGTATCTAGCAAGAATGCTTCTTACCTACGCAAAGCCACAACGGTGATACACAAGTTTATATTTAACCTTCTACAAGTACCGCCTTTGTCGAATCAAATTTAACTAAAGTGGGAGAGACACACACCCGCCAGCCATCTTTATGCAACAAGTTACATGTTAGTCAATGGAACCGGTCTCTCGTACATGGACGAGTAAGGTTGGTCCGGGATGCTTCATCCCACATTACCGCTGAATCAAGAAAATACTAAGGAGGGAAGCAATCTGAATATCAATGCCCACAAACTCCTCTGTGTTCTACTCGTGATGTCATCTATGCATAGACCTAGCTCATGATGCCACTTTTGGCGAACGTTGCATGGGAAACAAAAAAAATCCTACGCTCACCAAGATCAATATAGGAGATGAACATCTACGTGATGAGAGATTGTATCTACATACCATTGTAGATTGATAAGCAGAAGCTTTAAAGATCGTGATTGATGTAGTGGTACGTCTTTGTGGTCCAATCACGATCCGTCCCACGAACTCCCGATCGAGCGGCGAACAGACGGCCTCCGCGTTCAGCACACGTACATCTCGGTGACGTCTCCGCCTCCTCGATCCAGCGAGCAAGGTGGAGTAGTAGATGAGTTCTCCGGCAACACGACGGTGTGGTGGCAGTGGTTGTGGTGCTATCCCCGCAGGCTACGCCTAGCACTACCGAAACCGCGAACGGAGGAGAAAATGATATAGGGAGAGAGAGGGGTGCCAAGGGCTTCGTGTTTGCTCTTGGGGCACCCCCTCCCCTCTATATATAGGTGGGGGGAGTGGGGAACAACCCCTCCAAGCACTAGGGCGCGGCCAAGGGGGAGGAGGTGGAATCCTAGTCCCCCTCCTTCCCTTCCATACAAAGGTGGACTTTCCACCATTCCCAACTTCATGGGCCTTGAGGGACTTTTGCGCTTGCCAAATAAGGCCACGATGTCTCCACTCAACCCATGCAAACCCTTGGGACGTGGTAGAACCATTGGTGGACTTCCGGACTACTCCGGAAGTTTCCGGAACCTTCTAGAAGCTTCCTGTTACAACACCGGAAAAACCCGAAAGTGTTCCGGTAGCCAAAATATGACTTCCCATATATAAATCTTTAACTCTGGACCATTCTAGAGCTCCTCGTGATGTCCGGTATCTCGTCCGGGGACTCCAAACAACATTCGGTTAACATCACATATAACTCACTAATACCAAATTGTCATCAAACCTTAAGTGTGCAAACCATGTGGATTCGAGAACTATGCACACATGACTCAGACACTCTCTGTCCAATAACCAATAGCGTGATCTGCATGTCCATATTGGCTCCTACATATTCTATTAATATCTTTATTGGTCGAACCACGATGTCAAGAATTCAATCAATCTCTATACAATTCCCATTGTCTATCGATATGTTACTTGCCCAAGATTCGATCGTCGGTATCTCCATACCTAGTTAAATCTCGTTACTCGCAAGTCTCTTTACTCGTTCCATAATACAAGATCCCGTGGCTAACTCGTTAGTCATAGTGCTTGCAAGCTTGTTGTGATGTTGTATTACCGAGTGGGCCCTGAGATACCTCTCCGTCACATAGAGTGACAAATCCCAGTCTTGATCAGTGCCAACTCAACAGACACCCTCCGAGATACCTGTAGAGAACCTTTATAGTCACGAAGTTCTGTTGCAACATTTGATACACACAAGGTACTCCTCCGGTGTCAGTGAATTTCACGATCTCATGGTCATAGGAATAGAAACTTGACATGCAGAAAACAGTAATAATAAACTGACACAATCATATGCTATGTTCATAGGCTGGGTCTTGTCCATCAGATCATTCTTCTAATGATGTGATCCCATTATCAAATGACAACTCGTGTCTATGGCCAGGAAATCTTGACCATCTTTGATCAACGAGCTAGTCCTTTAGAGGCTCAGTAGGGACAGTGTGTTGTTTACGTATCCACATATGCATTTGAGTTTCCAATCAATACAATTCTAGCATGAATAATAAACGATTATCATAAACAAGGAAATATAACAATAACCAATTTATTATTTCCTCTAGGGCATATTTCAAACATATACCTTGCGGCATGTGTACTTTGATGAGATGGTGTTCACTTTTCAGCAGGTACCACCCCCGTGGAGCCCTCTGCAGCCTCTCGTGCTGCGCCTCTGCGTTGGCACGGGGCCCAACCGCGGCCCGCCCCTACAGCCACCAATGGCGGGTCGCAATCGTCAGGTCACGCCTGGCCTCGCCCTCGAGCGCGGCACCATCTACGTTGGCGGTCCCATCGGACGCCTCGAGCTCTGCCACCTCCCCGCGCAACGCCCCCCCCCCCGGCTCCTGTTCCTCGGCCTCCATGGCGGTCCCTTCGGACGCCCTTGGAGCAGCTGGAACCCAGGGCTCAGGGCCTACGGCTGCGCCCCTCTCCGGGGTGGTGACCCGGGCTCACACTAGGATGTTCCGGTCTAGCACGCCCTCTACCTCTCACGAGTACGCATGTGCCGCCTCGACATCATCACCATCTCCGCTACCATCCTCCACTCACGCAGCCATTCGGGATCCGAACTGGCCTGTTGTGATGCGCGAGGAGTTCGACGCCCTTCAGCGCAACCATATGTGGCGGCTTGTTCCGCGTCCTCCTCATGTTAACGTCATCAGTGGCAAGTGGGTGTTCCCCCCCCCCCCCACAAGACCCGCCCTGATGGTTCTCTTGAGCGCCATAAGGCGCGTTGGGTGGTACGCGGCTTTTGACCGCAAGCTGGCGTCGACTTCACCGACACCTTTGCATTGGTTGTCAAACCGGGCACGATTCGTGTCGTCCTTCAGTTGGTCGTATCACGTGCATAGCCTGTTCATCAGCTGGCGTGTCCAACGCCTTCCTACATGGTCACCTCCAGGAATCGGTGTTCTGTCAGTAGCACACCGGCTTCATCGACACCACACACACGGATCATGTCTGTATGCTCTCCAGGTCGCTCTACGGATTGAAGCAGGCACCCTGGGCTTGGTACGAGTGTATGGCGGACTTCCTTCAGCAGATGGGGTTTCAGTCCACTTGCTCCGACGCCTTGCTCTTCATCTATCATCGCGGTGCCGGTACTGCGTACCTCCTCCTCTACGTCGACGACATCATCCTGACAGCATCCTCTTTCGCGCTGCTCCAGTAGATCAGTGCTCACCTTAGCGCTCAGCTTGTTCTAAAGGACTTGGGGATCTGCACCATTTCCTCGGCATCGACATCGTCCGCCGAAGTACAGGTTTATTTCTGCATCATCAGAATTACGCCCATGAGATTATGGAGTGAGCATGCATGCAGCAATGATTGTGTGTATATAGGCATCACGTCCATAATCAAATAGGTCGACGCCTTCCTGCACCTACTACTATTACTCCAATTCAAGATCACTTCTATGCTTGCCTCTCTATGTATTAAGTTCATGACAAACAGAGTGATGCTTAGAGAACGATGACATGATGTAGACAAAGTAAACTCAATCAATACGAACAAAACCCATCGTTTTATCCTTAGTAGCAACAACATAAAGACGTATATTGTCCCCTTTTGTCACTGGGATTTAGAAACTCGTCAGGTTGAACCCACTACAATGCACCTCTCTCACTGAAGAACTATCAATCTACTTGGCCAAATAAATTCAATAGATCGAAGAGATTTACGAAGCTATGGTGATCATACAATTAAGAATCATAATAATTTCAAAGAATACTTAAATATTTTTCATGAATAATATAAACATAAACCCACAATTCATTGTATCCCAACACACGCACCACACAAAAGTATTACATTGGATGGATGAAAGCAAAGATTTGATAACAATTGTATTTAAGATCATGAGAGAGAGAGAGAGAGTTGACCATCTAGGTACTAACTATGGACCCGTAGGTCTATAGTGAACTACTCACACATCATCATGAGGGCAGCAAGGTTGATGAATATGCCCTCCGTGATTGATCCCCCCTCCGGCAGGGTGCTTGTAACATCCCGAGACCGGCGCTCCAATAGATTCCCCTTTTATTCCGTTGCCGCCCTGTGATTATTTGTTTGTCGCATTCATCATCGCATCGTTCTCATCATCTGCATTACACCGGCACTCCGTTGCCGCCAGTTTCAAAACTTGCATACATTATAAGTTACCAGTTCTCTCCATTTTTGTCATTGACCGTTTTAAGACCAACCACACACGCACGCACTCGCGACATCATTTAATCTTGTTTTTAAAAGTGTGTATAAAACATTCTTGGATTGGGTTGAAACTTGACATGCGGTCTTATTGTAATGTAGGTAGGCAGCGTGCCAAATTTCATCGCAATTGGAGTTCGTTTGATACCCGAACCGTTAAATGTATAACGGCACTATAGCCGGTCAAATTATCACACATTTCGTTTTTCAAAACTTGATGCCGGGCTGCCCGTTTTCCCTCTCATATCCGCCTAGCCCCTCTGCACAGTACACCGACCTGCACGCAGCCTAGTTCTAAAACCTCCCGGAACCTCAACCATACGGTCGTGACCGTTGGATCCGAATCAACCCCCTTTTACTGCAAACCGTCATCAGTTTGTCAATTGGACCCTCTAACCTAGTTATCTTCGACCGTCCGATTTAAGTCGGATGGTCCAAATAGCCCCTGGACCTAAACCCATTTATTATACGTAGATCCGCTTAGCTCAAATCAAACAAAAACCTATGGATCCTCCCCTGTCCCATCCAGCGCCGCCACAGCACCTAGTTTTTCCCATCCAGCCAATCCCCTCAGATCCACCAGAGCAAGCTGCAGCCAGCCACCTCCTGCATCGACCCATGCCTCGATCCGTTAGCTGGAGCGTCATAGCCCCCGTCTGTTGCCCGCATGCTGCGCTAGCAGGCGCTCAAGCCCGAGCTGCCCGAGCAGCTCTTCTTGCGAGGCAGGCCCGACCTCGAGTTTCTACCGGCAACAGCCCCCTGCGTGTCAACCACCTCCAGGTCGGCCCTGCCTCGGCGTCCCCGTAGGCTCGCCCTGGCTGGCCACCGGAGGGCCGCCGACCGCCACCGCCCCGCGGGTTCCTTCCCATGTGCGCCCGAGTCGCAGCTCGCCATCGCTTCGAGGCTCCGTTGCCGGCCTCGAGGTCGCCTCCAACCCGTTACGCTCGTGCGTGAGCACCCCAGGGGCCTCGCCTGCATGTCCTCTGCTGCGTCGTCACCGGCGACCGCACCAGCAGGCCCCTATGATCCGTCCCTCTACTCACCCGCGTCGAGTGCCATGACCTCCTCCTCAGCCAACGCGCAGAGCTGTCAGACCGCGCCAGCAGCACCCCATTGCGCTCCCTCTCCTCTCTGCGTGACTAGGAGACGGCCGCCATGGAGTCATCGTCCTCGCCCCAAGGTGCCTCGTCATCGAGAATGGGTTCTAGGAACCCGGATCCGCCCGTCCTTGCACTAGATCTTGTCTGCCTTGCCCTCGCCATCTGGATCATGCGCCGCCTCTAGCCTTCTGCTTAGGGAAGATGACTGACGACCTCCACACTCCTGTGTTCTTTCACATCCGATTTTGACCACCAAACCGAGTCGCGCGGTCCCTCGCATGGGCTGCTACACCAAGGTCGTCTCGCGTTGTCCCAGACCAGTAGACCGTCTGCCTCTCCCAGAATCGTCCAAGGTCCAAGGCATGCATGGCCACCTCATCGGTCGAAGCCGCTACCTCACATGTTTCGTTGTCGGACTCCTGCCTCCTCTCCCATATTGTGCCCGCTCCTGCCGAGAACAAATGTTGTCGACCTCCAAAGATCATGGATTCACCAAGCACCTCTCCAACCGTGTACAACTACTTCCTCGATGACACGTGTACCACTACTTCCACGACGTCCACGACGACCCATGTACAACTACACTGCTACGACTCGATCCGCTCCGAACATGCACGCTTTGAAGGTATAACCGCTGAGACAATGCCCGTGAATCGAATGCATTGGTGTTTGAGTTGCGATGTTGTCCGTTTCATAAATTCCATGTTAGTTGTAGGTACCCCGTATCCATGCCTCCGACACATGGGAACCCGGTAACAGGGACCACCCCATAATTCTTGGCATGATACGCACATGCTCCCAATTCGTTGGCACCGGTATCTCATCGAATTATCGGGATCAGAACGTTGTCTGGCATCGTTTCCATTTTGTAGCCATGGTTCCCTTTCATTCGGCATGGCGACACATGCTTCATATCCTTCTTGCCAGTGTTTTCATAAAATTGCATGCATGTTGCGTTCATGGCATAGCATCACGTATTGCATGTATCTTTTAACGGCAGTTCCGTTCTACGTTCTTTGTGTAACCGACTAGAATGTAGTGTGGGATCACATGCTTTACCTCTTGCCATGTTAACAACATTTTAAAATCGTCGTGTACCTAAACGGGAGTGAACTAAATAATTCGTATGTGGAGTTTCATCAATATGGAACTCATTGCATATTTAGCTTCACTTAATATGTAATGTTTGATTGATGTTAATTGCCATGCCATGCATTGCATAATTGAATTGGACAGGCATTATATTAGGGTGCATCATATCGTGCATGTGTCGTGGTGATTATCGTGTGTTGATTCTTGTTTCCGGTTTGCTTCGCCTCGATAGAGTTCCGCAAGCGTGTTGAGATGTGAGGATCCATTCGACAACGTCGGTTCGCCTACTGCACGGATTTGTTCTTCTTCCAAGCGAGATCTCAGGCAAGATGATCATTTCCCTAGATACCATTACTATCAGTGCCATGCTACTTGCTAGTTGCAGGTGCAGTTGTTTCCATGTGACAACATGGGTTCTTGTTATATCATCATACAATCGCGGTCTGATTTAATGCACCTACATACTTGGTAAAAGGTGGAAGGCTTGGCCTTCTAGCATGGTGTTTTGTTCCACCTTCGCCGCCTTAGTTTCGGCTACCGGTCTTATATTCCATAATTGAGTGCTCCTAACACGATTGGGGTTGTTATGGGGACCCCCTTGATAATTCGTCTTAGATTAAAATTGTTCTCGCAAGGCCCAACTTTGGTACTATATTTGTCTAATTAACTAGTGAACCACATAGGGTTTGATCGCCGAGTGGATAATTAATCAACCCTCGGGCCAGTGCTCCTCATGAGTGTTGGTCCAAAACGTGCTACCTGGGGGCCACCGCGAGGAAACTTGAGGTTTGGTTTTACTCGTAGCTAGTCACATCCAGTCGTGTCCTGAGAACGAGATACGCGGCTCCTATCGGGTTCGTCGACACGCCAAGCGGCCTTGCTGGATTAGTTTTACCTTTTGTTAAATATCTTGTGCATCGGGATTTCGGTGAACTTCGGGTCTTCTCACAGTTGAGGTTTTCTACTAAGGAATCTGAGGAGATCATGAGTTTCGTGATCGAGGCTTTCTATGCGGCTTGTGGTAATTTGTGATGGACTAGTTGGAGCATCCCTGCAGGGTTAAATCTTTTGGATAGTCGTGCCCGCGGTTATGTGGAAAATTTGGAAACTTTGTGTAACATCCGGTTCTAGATAACTTGAAGTAAGCTTAACTAAAACATGCCTACTGAGTGTGTAACCATGACTGTCTCTTTCATGAGCTCCTTCTCCGATCGAGGACACGGTGGGGTTATGTCTGACGTAAGTATGTGTTCATGATCATTCATTTGATCATCAGTAGTTCACGTCTGCTATGCCTAGATCATCCCCCTCTTTTATTCTTGTACTCATAAGTTAGCCACCTCAATTAAATGCTTAGTCACTTGCTACAGCCTCACCACTTAACCATACCTCACCCATTAAGCTTTGCTAGTCTTGATACCTTTGGAAATGAGATTTTTGAGTCCCTGTGGCTCACAAATTACTACAACACTAGTTGCACGTATAGGTAAAGAGTTACTTTGACGTGATCGCGCTGATTGTGCTATTTTGAGTTTCTTCTTCCTCTTCTTCACCGGTCTAGGATGGGTTCCAGGCCGGTAACCTGGGATAGAAAGGATGGACATCGTTCTTTTATCGTTTGGTTTTCGTCTGTAGTCGGACCCTGCTCTTCTACATGATGACTGTATGTTGTTGTATTGATGTGAACTTGATGTAGCTTGTGGTGAGTGTAAGCCAACTCCTTATACTCATCTTTTCAATACATGTACCTGTAATGATATCCATTCTTCTGAAATAACGAGATGGGCTTCTATCCCTGTTGAGGCCCTCGCGCCAAAATAAGTATAGGACCCCATCTTGGGCGTTACAAGTTGGTATCAGAGCAGTACCGACCTAGGTACCCCCTTGATTGATCAAACCTGGCCGAGCCGGGTCTAGTGAAAAACTACTTTGAGTCTAGGTATATATCGGGGAGTAGGATTCTGTTTTCTCCTCTTCTATGCTCTGGTGAGGAATCCTAACATAAGAATTTTAATTCTACTCGTCTTCTCAGTCAACTTTTTTAGGATCACGTGGATATTTTTTGAATCTATATGGTGTCGATGTGACGGAGTTCTGACTTGGTGCCTCCTGCTGTGTTGATTTAATTCCAGGGAGTTGAGCTCCACGAGATTCTTGAGCACATCGTTATCATTCATATTTCTTAGTATCTCAGGACGGAGGATGTTCGAAATTGCTTCAATACTAGTAGTGGTGAGATAAGCCAGGCATCCCAAGTACTGGTGCAGAGAGTTCGGGGGTACCGTATACTAAGTATCGTTGTGATTAGGCCTGAGATAGATGAGTTTTCGAGATTCTGGTTATGTGTTGACGGATGTGATACACTAGATGGGTTAGATGCTAGGAGTGAGTAATGAATTTCTCCTTGTATCCGTGTACCTGATTGCATGACCAAAAAAATCGGGTATTCTTAGGTGGGAATTCAAGTAGTTACTTATAGGACAATCTTCCAACAGATGGGTGATGTGAGGTTGGGGTTCGACATCTAGTGGATTTGTTTGTTCACGATCGTCTTACAACGGTTCTTGTCGTGTCTTAAAGAGCCCTTGTAGCTTGCTACGACTCGGGACGCTTCGTATGTCGTGTGCACTCCCTTGTACATGATGACTTCTATAGGATAGAGCCCGTGCGATCCTATCCACGAAAATATCGAGCGGAAACTCTGCCATGAATTTGTTCTGGCTTATTTCGTAAGCCCCATCCTTTGTTTTGTTGGAGTATGGTAATTCAAGTTGCTTCGATGTCAAGTGGTGAATTCATAACTTTCCAAGAGGTGTTCTCGTATTTTTATGGGAATGCTGATTCTTTTGCTCAATCAAGTTGTCTTATCAACTCTTTGCATCCGTAGTGCTTCTCTTCAAGTGAATTCAATCCTCTCCAATTTTGCAAGATCAACCTCTCATTTCTTTCTCGAGTTAATCTCATCTGTCCAAAGTTGTCTTTGTTTTCCCCGTCCTCCAGCCATTTTCTTTAGTGATTCAATTCTCATCCAAGTTTCTTATTTTCATTGTTGCTTCTGCTATCTTCTCTTCTGTGTGGTATCCGGTGTTTCATTGTGAAGATTCTCAAAAGTTTCTAGTTTTCAATCCTTTAAATTATTTCGAGGTTCTCAACCTCGTCTAGTTTTCAGTTATACTGGTGCAATATCTCTCTTCCTAATCAATTGTTTCAACGGTGTTTTCTCTTAGTGGACCCATAACCCACACGTTTCTTTGAGGTTCTTACCTGGCTTTTCTAATCTTTTCCGGAGATCTCTAATTCTTTTCAACTATGATGTAAGTACGAATTTCATCAATCATATTCCTTCTCCAAGATCGCTTCAAATTTATTTATCATCATTGCCTCAACCTTTCCTTGTTCATTATTTCGGAGTATCTCGGCAATTCTTGTCACGAACGGTTTCCAAATAAAATAATTTATTGGAAATCAGCCATGTGTGTCACGAGTGTAGAAAAATATTTCCCACTAATAGACTCATCTCGATACAGAAAACCAGTAGTACTTAATATTAAACACAGTAGAGCAGAGGTTGCTCTACAAATTATTACAACATGTCCAAGTCTCACACAGACGGATATGTTAAAGTGGTAATGGGATAACTCTACTGCTCGTAATAGAAGGGGCACGTCACATCAGAGTAATGTGACATGACAAGTACTACTACGCGCCAAACGTCAGACTAAGGCTTGATGATTTATTCGTGCTGGCGGAAGCGGTGAAATAATACAGCGGCAGACTCCAAGATTGCAAGACTGACTCGGACTCCTCCAGACATCGGACTCTCTATCGAACTCTTCATCCATGAGGTCTCATTCATCCATATCTGGCCACATCAACAAACCAGTGAGTACTTCGAAAAGTACTCGCAAACAGTTTGCACAAAAGATGAGATGCATGCAGTTAATTGTTAATATGCATGGTTCACATCATAATTCATCAAATCGAGGTGTTAGAAATAATTAAGTTAGTGGATAAATCGGGCGGTAATACTCCCGAGACATTCCAACAGAAAAATAAAAATCACCGATCGTGTGTCTGGAGCGACGCCTCGAAAGGCTAACAAGAATTAATTTACCACCGTAGGGCGTCTAAGCGACACCTCATACAGGGCATATAAATGAATAACAAGCCACAGTTGGGCATCTTAGCGACACCAGAGAAAGGGCATAAAAATAAATAACAAGCCGCAATTGGGTGTCTTAGCGACACCATAGAAAGGGCATTAAAATAAATAACAAGCCGCAGTCGGGCGTCTTAGCGACACCACAGAAAGGGCATAAAAATAAATAACAAGCCGCAGTCGGGCGTCTTAGCAACAACACAAAAAGGGCATAAAAATAAATAAAGAGCCGCAGTTGGGCGTCTTAGCGACACCACAGAAAAGGCATAAAAATAATAAGAATTATTCGGGTGGTACAACCAACCTTCACGATAATTTTAGACCCAATAGGTTAGTAATAAATTTGTCCACAATACCGATAGATTCCCACAACCATTATTGTTCAATCAACTAGCTTGTACTCCAAAGATCGACTCTAAGACCGACACTTGACCTGTCAAACGACCGTCCTTAACCATGGACACGGCTACTCTGATAGTTTTGACTCTCGAGAGGATGTACTATTTACCGATAGCCCACGAGTTCCGATAGTCCATATGACTAATCCCGCGTATGGTATTTTAGAAGTAGACACTAAAAATCAGCACACATCCATTTTACCCCCCCCCCCCCCCCGAAGCCCGGCTTCACCTGGACTACGCTGCCAGGACAAAACCATAAGACGGGGAGGCTCCGACCTCGACTAGCATGGGATCAAATTTATACCGCGCGCTACAAGGGAGTGCCCTCCCTCTCGGTCCCAAACAAGAAACACCCATGCCCACTGATCGGATGACTAGATTTAGTCCACGCCCATGGATACCTTCATCCTAGCCCCTCTACTTGGTGTGCGACTGATAATAGGCCTACGACTGACTATACCGAATCCTCATTCAGGAAACTGTGGTAGCATGATAATGAAAGTAAGACACTCACAAGACTCGATCTAGGTCGATACTAGAGTTATTACTTCCTTCCCATCAAAATTATGCTCTTTTCATGAACAGGCCATAACCTATCACGTTTCGCGTAACTAGGTTATCCACGACCTCTCACAACCATCAGTTGTCATAGCCATGTTTCAACTTTGTTTATGAGATATGCAATATGCTTGAATAATGCAATGAATGAGTGTTAAATTTTTGTTTAGTGAGTAAACAACACATCAAAAGTTCAAACATGCTTGCCTGGTTCCACGTAGTCGGGATCAAGCTTGGTGCATTTAACGTTGGCGTTTCCTTCATCGAAATCTACGTCACACAACCCATACCGTCGTAAGAGTTGAGACCTAGCTATTGTCTCCAAATAAGTTTTAAATAAATCTGAAAATAAACTAGACCCTCAGAGCAAGATTTTGCAAAAAGAATCAATTCAAAAGTTGTTACAGTTTATTAGCTATAAAAAACAAGGTCAGGGACCATTCTATAATAAAATAGTGGGTTTCAGGCTCCATGTCTGATCACCACTCTGAGAGAAGCTATCACTCCAACTCCAACAGTAGTCAAGATGAAGGTGTTGCCAGCATCGCGCTTGTTTCCTCCAACTCCTACTACTTATTTGATTCACCAAATGAGGGAGTCGGAAACTTCTTCATGGCTAAAGGCCCCAAGGTATCACACCCCGAGTATCTTGATTTCAGTAGTGATGAGGATGACTTGTTAGGAGAAGATGACTTGCTCTTTGATAAAGCTAGTGATTGCAATGAAAATGAACTTGCTAATTATCATGCTAGTCAAGAGAAATTGAATGATGATGATAAGAAAGAAATTGAACGACTAACTCAAGAATTAAACACTCTTAAGTTAGCTCATGAGACTACTCTAGAATATCATAGAGACCTTGCAAGAACCCATGAGAAGCTACGCTTCGAGAAGCTCAATTTGGAGCAAGAGCATGAGTTCCTAAAAACGATCAATGATGATCTTCGAAATAAGAGTTCTTCTTATCTAGCCAAACGATTACTTTTGTCTAATTTTGTTCCACAAGTTAAACCTAGGATCTTTCCAGGGGCTAGATAGAGAAACTCAAAATGCCTGAAAGGAAATACGCTAACCAACCTCAAAGACGACTTCTGGCGAGAACGCCTTCGGGAAAAACGTTTCAAAAAGAACAGAACTTTGACGTGGGCTCCCACCCTGTCAGGTTCGAACTCACCCACGCGGGAGGCGTGCGGTGGTCGCCGGCAGCGACATGCGAAGGGAGAGATCCAACCAAGGGCATCTACGCACTCACCATGTTCCCGCGCGTCGGTGAGAGGTGGATTTGGTCGAGGGGAGCTCTACGTCAACGGCGACCTTGCTCCGGCGGACGACAGCTTCAGGCACCACCGGAACTCGCTAAGGGGGTCACTAGGAAGCTCCTCACAAGCTTTGGGCGTTCCTCTTCGCTCACCTTGCATGAATCCAACCGGAACCAGAAGCGGATCGGGGCGGCCGGAGCTGGGGAAGAAGGCCGCTCTGAGGCCCTTCTCTGGATTGGGCGTGGTTTTGGAGTGACGAGGGAAGGAGGTGGAGAGGTTGAGGAGGTTCCGCAGCAGAGGAGCTCTATTTATAGAGGGCCGAGAGGGGGTGTCGCGGAGATTATCTCCGACGACAAATTTCGGCGATCTCGGGGCCTAATCAGGAGGGTTAGGGGTCGGGTCAGTACCTACGCTGCTCGAGGAGTCCATGTTGAGCCTAAAGTCACTCGTCAATGATGTAGGCTTTGATGACCCCGCTCGACGGAGCGGTGCCCTCTGGTCACGGCGGCAGCAAAGTTCGCGCTCTGCGCTGCTGGGGACGTGGCGACGGCAAATGCAGCGTGCACTGGTGGCCAGGGAGACGCGAAGTTCGCAGGTGCAAAGGGCGGTGCCGGACGGTGCATGGATGCAGCAGGGGAGGCTCTGATGTCCGCGGTAGCCACTACTGATGTTGCTGTCAGAGCTGGCTGGCTTGGCCACGTCACCACCGGCGCACGCATGCGGCCAAGAGACCGTGCGACCTAGGGATAAGAACCGGGCACAGTGGGGAGCGAATCCTGCCGCTAACACTGCGGAGATTGGCACTGCTGCGGGACTGAATCAACGATGCACTGAATTCTAAATATTTAACTGAATCAAGTTCAGAGACATGGGCAACAGTGCATGCTAGGTGTTCGACCAAATGAAAATGGAACGTGCACAAAATATTTTGAGCTGAAATTTTTTAGGGTGGTCTCTCATTGGGTGCAGAGACTGCCTACAATTTTTCAGAATTGTTAGAAATGTTTTAGTTAGGTTTTTATTGAAAACGGAGTCTTTTGGGTCAAACTTAACTCAAATGAAATTTGAAATTTTTCAAACTTGTGACTCCAAGATTTTTGGGGAAATGGGTTGAGGGTACTAAGGCCTTCTAAGGGTAGGAGTGTGGGCCTCAAATTCCAAAGGAACAATGAGATCCTTTGTAAATTTGCTGGGGTCAAATCTGATTACAGAAAATACTTTTATTTGAATTAAAATATGAAAGGTGGTTAAACCTTCTAAAACTTTGGGAAATCAATGAAAAAGAATACCTAGATGTTAGAGAAGTGCCAAAGGGTCTAAATCAGAATGGAAGGAGGAAAAGAAATCTTGAAGGAAATTGACAATTGAACCTATAGAAATTAATTCCCAAGTTATGCAAAAGAATAAAACATTCTCCCAAACCAATTCATTTTGATAAGAGGCTAAAGGAATACGTTTCAAACCAGGCAAGTTGAGAAAAGAAAGCTCCAATGATTTTCTTAAAGAGGTTTTCAAAGCACTTCAAAGCTTTTTATCAAAGCTAAATTTTAAAAATCCATTTTGAAAATAATTCAAAAGCCAAGAAGTGAAACTTAAAAAATTTGGGTGTTACAACAGCTACCCCCTTAAGAAAAATCTCGTCCCCGAGATTTCAACCAGTCCTCGAGAAGTTGTGGTTTTACTTTCTGCAGAAAATCCTCCCTTTCCCAAGTGGCCTCATCCTGTGTATGGTTGCTCCACTGTACCCTGAATAGCTTGGTGGCCTTCTGTCGTGTTCTCATTTCTGTCTCCTCTAGTATTCTCATGGGGTGTTCCTAATAGGATAGGCCTGGTTGCACTTCTATACTATCGTGGGCTACCTGTTGATCGGGGTTCCTTATACACTTCCTTAGTTGAGAAATACGGAACACGTTGTGCACATCTGACAGTTCTGCTGGTAGCTCGAGTTGATAAGCAATTTGGCCCCTTCGAGCAATTATACGAAATGGCCTGATGAAGCAGGGCACAAGCTTGCCCTTGACATTGAACCTTTGTAGTCCTCTCATAGGTGATACCTTTAGATATACATAATCATTTGGATGGAAGCCGATGTCACGGTGTTTTTCATTGTAATAGCTCTTTTGACGGCTTTGGGCTGTCTTGAGTCTGTCCCTTATGAGTTTTACCTTGTCCTCTGCCTCTTGAAGTAGTTGTGGGCTGAAGATACGGCTATCTCTGGTTTCTGACCAATTTAGAGGCGTACGACATCTTCTTCCATATAAGGCTTGAAAAGGTGACATTTGTAAGCTTGCCTGATAACAGTAGTCACGCGTCTTAGCGACACCACAGAAAGGGCATAAAAATAATAAGAATTATCCGTGTGGTAGAACCAACCTTCATTTTAGAGCCAAGAGGTTGATAAGAAATTTTTCCACAATACCGATAGATATCCACAACCATTATTGTTCAACCAACTTGTACTCCAAGAACCTACTATAAGACCGACACTTGACCTGTCAAATGACCGTCCTTAACCGTGGACTCGGCTACTCGAATAGTTTTGACTCTGCACACGGAGTACTCTTTACCCATAGCCCACGGGTTCCAATAGTCGATATGACTAGTACCGCGTACGGTATTTTAGAAGTAGACACTCAAAATCTGCACACACCCGTTTTACCCCCGCGAAGCCCGGCTTCACGTGGACTACGCTGCCAGGACTAAACCATAAGACGGGGAGGCTCCGACCTCGACTAACATGGGATCAAATTTATACCGCGCGCTACAAAGGAGTGGTCTCCCTCTAGGCCCCAGACCGGAAACACCCATGCCCCCTGACCGGATGACTGGATTTAGTCCAGGGCCATGGATACCTTCATCCCGGCCCCTCTACTTGGTGTGCGAGTGATAACAGGCCTACGACCGACTATATCGAATCCTCATTCAGGAAAATGTGGTAGCATGATAATGAAAGTAAGACACTCACAAGACTCGATCTAGGTCGATACTAGAGTTATTACTTCCTTCCCATCAAAATTATGCTCTTATCATGACCAGGCCATAACCTATCACGTTCCGCATGACTAGGTTATCCACGACCTCCCACAACCATCACTTGTCATAGCCATGTTTCAACATTGTTTATGAGATATGCAATATGCTTGAATAATGCAATGAATGAGTGTTAATTTTTTGGTTAGTGAGCAAAAAACACATCAAAAGTTCAAACATGCTTTCTTGGTTCCACGTAATCGGGATCAAGATCGGTGCAGTTAACATCGGTGTTTCCTTCGTGGGAATCTACGTCACACAACACATACCGTCGTAAGAGTTGAGACCTAGCTACTCTCTCCAAATAATTTGTAAATAAATCTAAAAATAAACTAGATCCTCATAGCAAGATTTTGCAAAAAGAATCAATTCAAAAGTTGTTATAGTTTATTAGTTATAAGGAAAACAAGATCAAGGACCATTCTATAAAAAATAGAATCTGTCCAGGGGCTAGTTTGAGAAACTCAAAATGCCCGAACGGAAATACGCTAACCAGCCTCGAAGACGGCTTCTGGCGAGAACGCCTTCGGGAAAAACATTTCAAAAAGAACAGAACTCTGACGAGGGGTCCCACCCTGTAGGTTCGAACTCACCGGCGCCAGAGGCATGCGGTCGTCGCCGGCGGCGACAAACGTAGGGAGAGAGCCAACCAAGGGCACCTACCCACTCACTGTGCTCCCGCGTGTCGGTGAGAAGTGGATTGGGTCCAGGGGAGGCTCTACGTCGACGGCGGACGACAGCTTCGGGCACCATCGGAACTCATTGAGGGACCCACATGCGATCAAATCAGAGGGGGCTCAAGAGGAGGGGATCACTAGGAAGCTCGTGACAAGCTCTGGGCATTCCTCTCCGCTCACCTTGCACGAATCCAACCGGAACCCGAAGCGGATCGGGGCGGCTGGAGCTGGGGAAGAAGGCCTCTCCAAGGCCCTTCTGTGGCTTGGGTGCGGTTTTGGAGTGAGGATGGAAGGAGGTGGAGAGGTTGGGGAGGTTCGGCAGCAGGGGAGCTCCATTTATAGAGGGCCCAGAGGGGGTGTCGCGGAGCTTATCTCCGGTGCCAAATTTTGGTGATCTCGGGGCCTAATCCGGAGGGTTAGGAGTCGGGTCAGTACCAACACTTCTCGAAGATTCCATTTTGAACCTAGAGTCACTCGGTCATCAACGAAGGACCCGGCTCGACGGAGCGGTACCCTCTAGTCACGGCGGCAGCAGAGTTCGCGCTCTCCGCTGCCGGGGATGTGGCAACAACAAATGAGGCGTGCACTGGTGGCCAAGGACACGCGGAGTTCGCAGGGGCAAAGGGTGGTGTCGGACGGTGCGGGGCTGCAGCAGGAGATGTTGTGATGGCTGCGGCGGCCGCTGCTGATGCTGCTGTCGTAGCTGGTTGGCTCGGCCACCTCACCACTGACGCACGCATGCGGCCAATAGACCGTGCGGCCCAGGGATAAGAACCGAGCACACTGGGGAGCGAATCTAGCCGCTAACACTGCTGAGATTGACGCTGCTGCGGGATTGAATCTACGATGCACTGAATTCTAAATGTTTGACTGAATCAAGTTCAGAGACATGGGCAACAGTCCATGCTAGGTGTTCGACCAAATGAAAATGGCACGTGCACAAAATATTTTGAGCTGAAATTTTTTACGGTGGTCTCTCATTGGGTGCAGAGACTGCCTACAATTTTTCAGAATTGTTGAAAATGTTTTAGTCATGTTTTTTTTGAAAACGAACACTTTTGGGTCAAACTTAACTCAAATGAAATTCGAAATTTTTCAAACTTGTGAATCCAAGCTTTTTGGTGAAATGGGTTGAGGGTACTAAGGCCTTCTAAGGGTAGGAGTCTGGGCCTCAAATTCCAAAGGAATCAGTGAGATCCTTTGTAAATTTGTTGGGGTTAAATCTAATTATAGAAAATACTTTTATTTGAAATAGAATATGAATGGGGGTTAAACCCTTCTAATACTTTGGGAAATCAATGAAAATGAAGACCTAGATGTTAAGAGCCAAAGGGTCTAAATCAGAATGGAAGGAGGAAAAGAAATCTTGAAGGAAATTGACAATTGAACCTATGAAATTAATTCCAAGGTTTTGCAAAAGAATAAAAGATTATCCCAAACCAATTCATTTTGAGAAGAGGCTAATATAATATGTTTCAAACCAGGCAGGTTGAGATAAGAAAGCTCCAATGATTTTCTTAACGAGGTTTTCAAAGCACTTCAAAGCTTTTTATCAAAGCTAAATTTTAAAAATCCATTTTGAAAACAATTCAAAAGCCAAGAAATCCAAATTAAAAAATTTGGGTGTTGCAATTCTTCATGGTGTTCTCGTCTTCATTCTCAGCTTGGAAGACCGAAGAAGTGGTTCTCTTAAATCTTGGTCCATTCTCTTGAGGATTCATCATTTCAACTTTGTGTTATCTTCTCATTTGTTCCCAATCATCAGAATTCTTTCCATACATATCCGATGCATTTCAGAGTTGTTTTCATTCTCGATCCTCCGAAGGCCATCATTTCAGAAGATTTCTTCGCTCTCAGCTTTCAGCTTTCATTCTCAAATTCTTCTCAAGTGTTGTCTCTTCGTTCGTCTCTCAATTATTTCGGAGCCTTGTTGAAGTTTTCTATTAGGCAGATCATTATCTCTTCATTCTCAAGGTGTTCTTCAACATTTTGTGGGAGAACCTCAAATATTCTTTCTCTTGCATTTCAAAGTGCAATTCTTCCTCCTTATCCTTTGTGGTGGTCGTATAGCGTTCTTGTTAGTGGAGGAGTCTCGAAGAGAAGTTGTTTCAAGAATGAGATATTTAAACCCACCGATTCGATGATCATGAGATATTTTCAACCTATGATTTCTTAATTGAGCTATGTTCGTTTAGCCTTCACCTAAAGCTTTGTCTAAGGATTGTTGCTATTATGGTGTTGCCATTAATCCAAGTCTTCAATGTATCCTCTTGGTGTAAGAAATTTTTCCTTTCTTGTTGCATCCGATCAATCCTTGTTTCTATTAGTGGCTGGTTGTCACCTCATAATTGTTGAGATGGTTTTCATAAGTCCACTACAAGCTTGTTCTTTTCGTTCTTGGGTTGCCAACAACTCCGTTCAATTCTTATTGCAAGGTTGCTTGTCAAATTCAATTGTAATAGTAGTTGTCGTGTTCTTCTTCATTCATTCTTCTATCTAGTTTCTATTCTCTTGTCCAGGAGTTGTTGTGATGTTGCTCTCTTCAATCTATCATCTTGTTCTATGAAGATCATGTTCTTTCCTTGATTATCGATTTAGTTGGTTTGTTGTGAATCTTGTCTAGATCTTTCTTTCTTATCAAAATTTCGCCCTCTTTCCTAGTGAAGTGCTACCGAAATTTTGTTTGAATTCGTGCGTGATTCTCATATCATTCTTCATCTCATTGCAACCTTCAAGGATCGTTGGTTTCACTCGTTCGTCAAGAAGCAACTAAGTTTCCCTATTACTCTTTCTCTTTCTCTTCCCCTTTCATTCTTAGATCTCGGGGCAAGATCTCTCGTTAGTGTAGGAGAGTTGTAAAAGCCTGAGACCGACGCTCCAGTAGGTTCCCCTTTTATTTCGTTGCCGCCCTGTGATTATTTGTTTGTCGCATTCATCATTGCATCGTTCACATCATCTGCATTGCATCGGCACTCTGTTGCCGCCAGTTTCCAAACCTGCATCAGTTATTAGTTACCGATTCTCTCCGTTTTTGTCATTAACCGTTTTGAGACAAACCACACACGCACGTGCCTGCGACATCGTTTAATCTTGTTTTTAAAAGTGTGTATAAAACATTCTCGGATTCTGTTGAAACTTGCGTGCGGTCTTATTTTAATGTAGGTAGGCCGCTTGCCAAATTTTGTCGCAATCAGAGTTCGTTTGATATTAAATGTATAACGGCACTATAGCCGATAAAATTATCGAACGTTTTGTTTTTCAAAACTTGATGCCGGGCTGTCCATTTTCCCTCTCATCTCCTCCTAGCCCCTCTACATAGTGCACTGACCTGCGGGCAGCCTAGTTAGAAAACCTCCCGAAACTTGAATCATACGGTTGTGACCGTTGGATCCAGATCAACCCCGTTTTACCGCAAACCGTCATTGGTTTGTTAATTGGACCCCTAACCTAATTATTTTTAACCGTCCAATTTAAGTAGGAGGGTCCAAATAGCGCGTGGACCTAAACCCATTTATTATATGTAGATCCACTTAGGCCTTCCGTAATGCATTGTCTCTTAGCGCGGTATCCTAGGTAGTATACGATCGTTAGATACAACCATCCTAATGTATTGTATGTTAAGTGTCGTATCTTAGTAAGCATGTATTTAATGATTGTGGCCTCATACTAATATGTGATTGGTCTAACAAGTTATTTTGCCTATGATACCGTGCAAGAGCCGTATCCTAAATAAGATACAACAACCTCCTCTTTTCTCAATAAATATAGTGTCACGTCAGCATTTTGCTTATGATATTGTGCCAAGATACTACCATTACGGAAGGCCTTAGCCCAAATCAAACCAAAACCTAGGGATCCTCCCCTGTCCCATCCAGCGCTGCCCTCCCCAACACATCCATCGCGGCATGTTGCAGCCAGCCACCTCCTGCATCGAGTCATGCCTCGATCTACGCCAGCAAGCGGTCGAGCCCGAGCTGCCCAAGCTCCTCTGCTCGCGAGGCAGGCCCGACCCTGAGTGTCTCTCTGTAGCAGCCCCCTACGCGTTAACCACCTCCAGACCGGCCCTACCTCGGCCTCCCTGTAGGCTCGCCCTGGCGGGGCACTGGAGGGCCGCTGGCTGCCACCGCCCCACGCATTCCTTCCCCTGTGCGCCCGAGTCGCACCTCGTCATCGCGCCCGGGCTCCGTTGTCGGCCTCAAGGTCACCTCCAGGCTCCAGCCCGTTGCACTCGTGCATGACCACCCGAGCGGCCATGCCCGTGCGTACTCTGTCGCGTCGTCGTTGGCGACCGCACCAGCAGGCCCGTGCGCTTCGTCCCTCTGCTCACCCGCGTCGAGCGCCTCGACCTTCTCCTCAGCCGGCGCCAAAGCCGTCGGACCGCACCAGCAGCAACCCCTTGCTCTCCCTCTCCTCTCTGCTTGACCAGGAGATCGCCGCCATGGAGTCACAGTCCTCGCCCCAAGGTGCCTCATCGTCGGGAATCGGTTCCAGGAGCCCAGATCCGCCCGTCCATGCACTGGATCTAGTTCGTCTTGCCCTCGCCGTTCGGATACTGCACCGCCTCTGGCCTTCTGCTCGGGGAAGACGAGCGAGGCCCTGCGCGCTCCTCTCTTCTCCCGCATCCGGTTTTGACCGCCAGACCGAGCAGCGCGGTCACTCACGTGGGCTACTACGCCAAGGCCGTCTCGCGATGCGCCAGACCAGCAGACCGTCGGCCTCTCCGAGCATCAGCCAAGGTCCAAGCCACGCATGGCCTTCTCATCGGTCGAAGCCGCCGCCTCGCATGTTTCGTTGTCGTACTCCTGCCTCCTCTCCATGTTGTGCCCGCGCCTGCCGAGAACAACTACCGTCGACCTCCGAAGATCGTGGATTCGCCAAGCACCTCTCCAACCATGTACGACTACTTCCTCGATGACACGTGTACCGCTACTTTCACGATGTCCATGACAACCCATGTAAAACGACGCCGCTACGACTCGATCCGCTCCGAAGATGCACGCTTTGAAGGTATAACCGCCGAAACGATGCACGTGGACCGTATGCATTGGTGTTTGAGTTACGATGTTGTCTGTTTTGTAAATGCCATGTTAGTTGCAAGTACCCCGTATTCATGCCTCCGACACATGGGAACCCGGTAACCGGGATCACCCCATCATTCTTGGCATGACACGCACACGCTCCCAATTCGTTGGCACCGGTATCTCATTGAATTATCGGGATCGGGACATTGTCGTGGCATCCTTTCTGTTTTGCCGTCATGGTTCCCTTTCATTCGTCATGGCGACACATGCTTCATATCCTTCTTGCCACTGTTTTCATAAATTTGCATGCATGTTGCATTCATGGCATAACATCGTGTGTTGCACATATCTTTTAACCGTAGTTTCATTCTACGTTCTTTGTGTAACCGACTAGAATATCGTGTTTCGCTATGCCCTCTGGGTTTTGGAATATATGTGAATTTATAGGTCACAGAACAAAGGTAGGAGGGACACCCGGAAGGGACAAGCCATCAGGATGCGTCGACCCCCATGGTCGCGCCATGTTGGCTTGTGCCACCCTCGTATGGTCTCTGATCTTCTCCTGAAGCTTTCAGGTCTTCTTTTCGTCTGGAAAAATCATAAAAAAATTCAGGGCAATTGGACCGTAGAAAGTAAAAAAACATGCAAAAAACAACAACTGACACTAGGCACTTGGTTAATAGGTTAGAGCTCAAATTAATATAAATTAGTAAATTATTACTCAAGAAGTATTCTAAAATGATAATATAATAGGATGGAACACTCAAAAATTATAGATACGTTGGAGACGTATCACCTGTCATCCCCTCCTATCCCCCCTTCCTCTCACTTACACCCGGGACACGCTCGTCACATTTGAACATGGCGCGTGTGGTGCACCGATTTTCCCCAGGCCGCTTTGCCTCTAGGCTAGGCTTAGTCAATCTACTCTAGTCCAAGAGGCACAATGCCCTTTCATTTTTTTTAGTAAACTTCTGAAAGTTCCTCATGGTTATTTATTTGTCCAAATGAAATTATTCAAGTTTCTAAAATTGTGTTTAATTCCCGCCTATTTAATTGCGCAACTCTCACTCCATTTGGATAACCTTTTCTACACTGTCAAAATTTAAATCCATTTTTAGGTATTTAAATCCCCCTTCCAAAATCCAAATCCTTGTTTTTGTTAGCCCAACTCCAAAACCAACAAATATGCTTTTTTTTATTTTTAATCTAGTATTTAACAAAAAAAATAGTTTTACACATTTTTCTGAGTGTTTTATTTTTCATGCTTTTGCTATTGCCTTATTTGTGTCTCGTTATTTTGCGGGGTTAGATCATGTTATTGATGAAGAAATTGGACCAGAAGCTTTTGAAGACCTCGAAGACTTTGCTGAGCTAGACAAGCATCCCTTTGACCATGTTGATGAACCCATTTCATGCATGTCATTATAGCACTTTTATTCGTTGCATTGAAAAGCATGATGATGTGGTGACAACCTTGCTAGGTTTGTCTCCTTTGTATTCCCTCGTTGATACTTGTATTGTCATAAATCTATTTCCACTTAGAGTCATGTGGGTGGGAAGTAGATAGGATGCCAAATAGTTTCTATGGAAGTGGGAGAGGGGTATGCATCGTGATGGAAAGCAAAAGATTTATCAAAGACTTTTTCTAAAATCCCATTAAGTTCTACTAATTCCCGGTGTAGAAATTGAGCTAGGTAAACACTTGATAAAGAAGTGGTGTACTGAGGCAAGTTGTGTGTGTGTTTTCAAAAATGGATTAGATTTAAGATTTGTCGACCGGTCCCAACCTTACATGTATGACCGCATCACCCCTTATGAAACGGGGCTTTGTTAACTACCTTATTCAATACTAATAGAGAGCTTGCATTACTAGTGGACAGAGTGGCGTGGTCACCCTCGATACGGGGCTATGCGTGAATGGACAACAATGACTGTTTTTATAGACATCGGCACACTGATGGAACGACACTCGATATGGGGATATGCGTGAATGGACAACAATGATTGTTTTTATAGACATCGGACACACTGTTGTGTTCCATCACGGATGATATAATGTGATGTACATCATGAGGGTCGGGTAGCAATTAGTAAGTCTTTGTTTATTGTTGTCCACGGAAAGATATTGTTTGGTTGCTTACCTCGGGTATGTAATATACATTGAATCGTGGACCGACACCGAATTTCCCCGAGTCTTATGGGTAAAGTGTGCAACCTCTCTAGAATGTCAAACTATTCAAATAGCCATGTCCACGGTCAAGGACAGTTGGATGGTACTGCTTAAACTATGTCCAGTCTTCTACAAAACTTGGGTGTGAAAATGAAATCCTTAAACTAAGTGAGATGACTTGATGAGATGATTACATTGAGTTGTTCAAACTTTGCTTATACTGATACATGTAACCTCATGACGCATGATTTACAAAATGGTAGGACATGTTATTGCATTCACAACTAGCTCTCCGAAAAAAACCTACTTTGTGTTATATCATGCATGATTACTTAGTTCCAAACATAGGTTGCTTGCGAGTACATTCAAAAATACTCATTGGTTTGTCCCTGGCTATTTACTTGGCCAGGCATGGAGAAACATGAATACAATGAAGAGTACTGTAGTGACAAACATGCGAATTAGGACGTGTTCCTATCAGAATGCATGTAGGGTTAAGGCAGATGCAGGCCCGTCTATGAGGGCGGCCAAAGTAGCCGACCGCATAGGGCCCCGAAATCGTGGGGGGCCCATCGGAGAAAAAAAATCACACACAGGCGATTCAGTTTTGGCCCGCATGGGTCGCTGTTTTCGCTTCAATCTCTGCGGGCGCCTGGTACATCCTTGAACCCTAGGACCGTGACCCTCCCTCTTGCACGCTCGCGCCGCCTCTCGCCTTCTCCCGTTTGATGAACCGACGAGTCGACGACGACCTGCTGCAATTCCCTGGCGGCCGCTGCTCTCCCCGATCTAGACTTGCCTGCTAGTTGATTCGTGAAAAAGCCGCTACACTATTCATGGTTGTGCTCCCTGACGCGCATCTGCTTGACCGGCCCAGCCCCGTGCTTCTGGCACCAGATGCTTGCCCCTGCATTCGGTACGATTAGGATTGGCTGGGCCTCTAAAGCCAACAAAATCCAGGCACTGTTGTACTCGACCACTGATCGGTAGGTAAGACCACTGATCGGTAGGTAATTTCTTGGAGTGAGACAAGCGGACAACATTACAAGATGTATTTGAACTGACATTTTGTACTACCTCCTTTTCGGTTTATAAGGCTTGCACGTATCTTTAGGTTGACAAATAGACCAACATAATACAAGTTATATACCACAAAAGATATATCATTGAAAACTTCAAATCGTCTACTTTCTAATGATATAATTTTTAGACTATACAACTCAACTTATGTTGGTCAAATTATAGATCTAGGAATACACGCAAGCCTTATAAACCGAAAAGGAGGTTGTATTTGTAGATTTCTAAAATGATGTTGTATGTTGATTTCCGAAGTGATGCATATGGACATTTAACTGGAGCCAAATTGAACTAGAACCATGTGCCATTAAGGGAACTAAAACTAATGCATTTTTATTCCAATTTCATGTCATGTTGTAGAAAAACAAGATGAAGGTACTTTTCCATCCATACCCGTTATAGAAGTATCTACACACATATGTGAGGGATAGATGAAGAAAACTACTGCTATGGTACTCTTTTTTATCCCTGTATTTTAATTTTTATTTTTGTCATAATTTATCTATTTGTTCTACATACGTTATGAGCAATTTTCTATATGCTTTCGCCTTATGTATTTCTTGGTTGGTTACTACTTAGTTATGCTGTATTTTTTAGGATAGTTCTTTAGTTGTAATTTTTTATAATTTAAGGCCACAATTTATATTTCGTCCCGGGCCCTCAAATTTCTGGAGACGGCCCTGGGCAGATGGCATGAGTCCATGCTATCGTTGAAGATTATCATTGAAGATTTCCGCTGCGATTGTTTATTTGATGTTTGGCCTTCATGGCTCTATCTCTGTAAGACTTGACCATAATGGTCATATTTGTGTAAGCCGGTGTGTAATGGATGTAGGACTCTTGATTACTTAGTTTTGTTTGTTTAGTCAGCCGGTGTGTAATGGATGTAAGACTCATATTTATGTAAGCCGGTGTGTAATGGATGTAAGCCTGTGTGTAATGGATGAAAGATCATCTATGTGATGTAGTCTCTGGGCTTCAGAGCGATGTTTAGTCAGCCGGTGTGTAATGGATGTAAGACTCATATTTGTGTAAGCCGGTGTGTAATGGATGTAAGCCTGTGTGTAATGGATGAAAGGTCATCTATGTGATGTAGTCTCTGGGCTCGCCTCCGAGTGGTTGAAGAGCACAACACCCAGTGGGCTGTGGTAGTCCTATGTTATCTCTCATACTTGAAGAGCATTTCCGATGGTTGAAGAACGTTACCGGTAGTCTCTCGTGCTTGGTCACAATACGTACTTGCAAAAAGGTGAAGAAAATAACAACGATCCTGTCAACCAGCAACATCAAACGATAATTACCATGAAACATATTTTGGTTACGAGTAGTTATTGCTGAACCAAAAACATTTGAAATTTTGAAAGCATGGATGCAATGCAGTGTATGTAGATTACATGTGCGTTACAACTGAAGTTGTGACATCTGATGATGTTTGCATCACGTTCTTGCCACATACGTCAAGAACAAGCCATATTTTATCGGAACCATTGAGTAAGTAAGAGAAAACTAATAATAATATGTGATGCAGCAACGGTTACCATATCAAATCTCTTGAACTAATACAAATATAGTCCTGATCACACATTAGATCTTAGAACTGTTTTAGGCTTTTATTTAAATTCAGGCATCTTAACCGAGTGCACTCAACAATAGTAGTACACTAAATACTTGGAATTTTCTTGCGAAGGCCGAGTAAAACATAAAATCCAAACCATAGTATGATTTCATCTTATCTGGTGGTTTGGTAGTGCGACTATTAATGTGATCCATCTTTAGATCAATAAATTCCATTTTTGGTCTTAACCTACAAACAAAGATTGTTCCATAAGTATCGCAGCCGTCAATCATAGGAGAATCTAAGAGTGTACAAGTATATATACAGAAAATGGAATCTACCTTTAAAGTTGATCTTGCAGATCCCTATTTTTCGCCAATTCATGTCATATTGTGCGCATCCATGATGACCTCAAGGTAAGATATTTGCACAAACCTTCCCACTCACTCGCTATATTCTACCTGTCAATGAAAACAGACCTTACTTATCACAGAAGAAAATGGGAAACCTAACTACGACATGTATGCTAAGTCGCTTCCCATAGAGACAATACTACAATGGCTCAATGCCTCAATGCCTGAAGCTCTCTCTTTTAGGAGATTTTACAGTAAAGAATACAAGCTGCCACTGAACACAAGGAGTCAGCAAGAATATTTAGTGTCAGAGAGATGTCTAGAGCACCTATGTTAATGTTGCCCATACAGTTGATTTACCTCTCACTAGTTCATACTAAATTTACATAATTTGGGACAGTTTAACAGACAAAAATGTGAAGCACATATCATCAGCTCAGCAGAAGCCTCTTACTAGTTCATACTATTTACATAATTTGGGGCAGGTCAATAGACATAAATGTGAAGCAAATATCATCTTCAGTAGCAGTGATTGCCTTCCTTCTTCAGCAGCCTATACAGACATAAACAGGATAGAGATCCTTACCGGACTCTCAAACTACCGGCTACCTTCATTGCAATTATCCTAAGAATATAGTCTGTACATGTAGAACTAGTACTACTAAAGCAAACTAACTAGCTAGCACTCACGTATAGACTCTGCTATCAATACATCTTGATGTAGATTAAGACTAATGCAAGATTATTACCAATAGGAGATACGTGTACAATAGAAAGGGATTCCGTTTTCAACTAAGTTGATTCTTTTTTGTGTTTTTGCCTGCACTTCGAAAGATAATACTTAGAGCAAACAAACTGAAACCTCTTGCTACCTTTACTTTCTCTGTGGTCATTCGTGAACACCGCTGTTAGCCTACGTATATGGAGTAATTCTCAGAAAATGTATACGCTAAGTATCAATTGTTATTGTTTAAAATGGTGAGAAAGATATATGTCTCGTGCGTGTAGATTGGTAACTACAGTACATTTTTTTATAGTTGTTTGGCAATTCCTGTTATTCAGTCTAGTCTAGTATTTGGCGGCATTCGACATGCTCTCCATGACACTAACTAACTAAATAAAACACTAGACTTGTTCATACAAATCCCTCTTGAATTCCTTGTCACAACCAGAATTTGCATAGCAGTAGTGAGCAGTGGAAGAGGGGGAGGGAGATGGAGACGTTACATGTCGCGGTGGGTCATCATGGCCACGCTTGAGCTCGGGCAGGGCTTGTTGGTTGCCCTAGGAGCAGAACCCTCCAGCCCCTCCTCCTCGAGCAGAGCATGGCCGGTGCCTAGGTGCGCCCCTCCTCCTCCTCCTCCTCAAGCAGGGCAAGGTCGGTGCCCACTTGTTGTTATTACCATATCCACGCCATGGTGACATGCAGCAAGGGGATGGATAAGAAGAGAAGGTGAGGTGCGGAGGAGAGGGTGGAAGGGCCTACCTGGGCAATGCAGGTGACGGACCACGCAAGCTCCAGCCTTGCCATCGCCTATTGTGGTGGATTCCGACAAGAACAGGGGGGCGCCCGAAGCCCTATCCAAGGGAAAGTATGCATGCCTTAAGGCACAGATCTGGATGGAGGGGAGGGAGCGGCGGAGCTCGGGGAGCTTGGGGGCATGTTGGAACTGGCCAGCTTGGGTGGTGGCGTCGGTGAGGAGATCGTCATGTGAGGGGGTGAGATTAGTGAGTGATATTTATTCTTGAGGCCTTATTCTTGAGGCCTTATTCGGTTTCATAGAATTTCAAGAGGTTTGAAGGGGATTGGAAGGGATTAAATTCCCAACAAGTCAAAATCCATTTCAAACCCCTTCAATCCTCTTCAATCCCTTTATGATGTGGATTAACCGAACAAGTCCTCAGGGATTCGCGAGAGAGAGAGTTTGGTGCGGTGAGAGAGGACCACGCATGTAAGGGCATATTTCTAGGGGCGTGCTATGAATTGTCCGTTGATGCCACAAGATTTTAAGCTGCCTCGCTGACCATTTGATCAGCCCAACCATGTTTGTCCGATCACTTCCTCTCATCGGTGGAATGGTCAAATTCACGCACGTCTCTTCATCTCATCGCACAAACAACCCCTTCTCTCTGCTTCGATCTCTCAGCATCCGGAGTCGTCGGCGAGCACTGCCAGGCTGCATCCGGAGCCGTCGGCGAGAGGATCAACAAAGCACAAGTAAGCATCACGCGAGTGCTGCCGTGCAGCACCGACCAGGGACGCTAGCTGCCATCCTTTACCTATTGCATTGCAATAGCACACCGAGCACCGTCGCTTTTGCTCTCCTCCTTGTTGTTGCGTTGTAGCACGGCGACGAGCGCTACATCGGAGCATGGAACAAGCATTGTGATGGAGCACCGGGACCGCCCGCGCGGGTCCTGCATCGAAGCACTGGGTTGCTGCCGGAGAGTGCTTCCTTGTAGATCCACTATCGTCGAGCGCTTCATTGCAGCTCCACAGCAAGTGACTTGCAGCAACAGCAGCGCCGGTGAGGCTGCATCGCAGCGCCAACATGCCGACGAGGTTGCATCGCGACACATATGCCATGCACGTCGCGCCCCCTCTAATTTGCAGGGGCGAGAGTGTTGTATCACAAACACCTATTGCCTCTTGCGAGTGTTACCTCGCAGGGTCCACAACTATCGGCGGTGCTTCCAGATGCTCCATGACAGCAAATGCGAATGGCGGCGCCGCCCTCGCAGTTGGCACCATGTTGTAGTGCACCCCTTGCAGAAGCATGACTCTTCCTCGAAAGTTGCACCAGCGCGCTTCATCCTCGATTGCTGTTGTGAGCGGCGGCGGCGCGGCCAAAAGATCTTCTAGTAGCGGGTGGCGATTGTGTTGGATTGCAGCGGGCTTGCAGCATCCCTCACATGGGTGGGAGGACACGGAGCAAGCCTTTGGCAGCGTGGTTGTGCTTCATCTCGGATCAAGAGGAAAGACGAGAGGAAGAAGATGAGTCGCGGTTGGATCCTGGAGAGAGGATAAGGTTGAGGGGATATGGCTCGGAGGGGATGAAGTGAACGGGCCTGCACAGAACACGTGTCAACTAGAGGAGGCGGTTTAACTAGCGAGAGAATCATCCGGCTTATTCTAAATGTTTCCCATATTTCTACCCTAGTTGTTTTGGTGATTGATGACATTGTATTTGCGGACTAATCGTGTGCATTAATCTTTTCACATAAGTCGTCCTATGTCACAAGATGATTCTAGCCCCTCGGTGCATTAGAGTGAAGACGGTTTCATTCCTGTGTTTCTATTCTAGTGGATTTGAGTCGTAACAACCATATTATTAAGAGGGGGTCCATATTGAAAAGGTTTCGATGGAATCAACACGTACACTTTTATCTGAACCCGTTTTCCTTTCCCGCATCATTGGAGCTCCGATGTTGCCTTTGTTACGATCCATAAGGAACCAAGCAGAACTACCGCGCAAGGCAGCGGTACTACCTCTTATCTACAGTAGTACCTCCCTGGGTAGCACTAGTACCTCTTATCTGCGGTAGTACCGCTCTGTGCAGCGGTAGTACTGCTTATGGGCGGTAATGCTATTGCTAAGTGTCACGCGTTGTATCGCTGGCTTCAGGGCCTCGACTTTTTTGTGTCGGACTGGGCGGTTTTTGGCTGGTAGTACGGCACAGTAGTACTACTCCCAAGCGGTAGTACCGCCTGTTACTATAGTGCAACTATCGTGCTTCTTTCCCGGCCTAGAACCCTCAGCAAACTATGAGCGGTAGTAGGCAGCATACTACCTCTTATGTGCGGTAGTACCACTTTGGGAGCAGTAGTACCGCTTAGGCGGAACTGCCTCCGCTCCTACGTACTCTTTGTGGTTGAGAGCTAGTGCACTGCAACCCCGGCGGTAGTACCGCTTGGGCGAGCGGTAGTACCGCTCTGGTGGCACTATCGCCTCGTGGCCTCGTGCCATCGCACTATGTGGCTGGCTCAACCGCCCAAATGGTAGTACCACTCCCATGAGCGGTAGTACTGCTTGTGTGTGGACTGAGAGGAGATAATTGTTATATCCCCCCCCACTATATAAAGGGCATCTTCTTCCCCAAGAAGACCACTCTTCCTAATCTAAGCTCCATTGTTGCTCCAAGCTCCATTTTCGCCCAATCTCTCTCCCTAGCCAACAAAAGTTGTTGATCTCCTAGGGTTTGGGTGAGAGGTACCTGATCTACACTTCCACCAATAGAAATTTGATTCCTCCCACTAATTACTTGCGGATCTTATTACTCTTAGGTATTTGAGCACCATATACGATTGAGGTCACCTCAGAGCTATAATCCATTATGGTGAATCTTCATGGTGTTGTTGAGAGCCTCCAATTAAGTTATGGAGACTACCCCAACCTTGTTTCTAAAGGTTTAGTCGCCGCCTTCAAGTGCACCACTAGTGGAATCATGACATCTCGCATTGTGTGAGGGCATGAGGAGAATACGGTAGCCTTGGTGGCATCTTGGGGAGGATTGTGCCTCCACACCGCTCCAATGGAGACATACTTCCCATCAAAGGGAAGGAACTTCGGTAACACATCCTCGTATACACCGGTTACATTTGTGGTTTTCTCTCACCTTTACTTTGTGTAAGCTTTACTTGTGTTGTATTCCTTTGCTTGCTTATTGTGGTTGTTGTTTGCACCGTATAGGTTGTTCACCTAGTTGCATATCTAGACAACCTATTTGTTTCCAAACCTATGTTGTTAAGAAAAACTTAAAAAGTGGCAGTTGCCTATTCACCCCCCTGTAGTCAACCATATCGATCCTTTCAATTGGTATCAGGCCAACGTCTCTTTATTAAGGGAAATACCGCCCGAAGAGTATGGTTGATGACAGGGATAGGGTTGTGGACTTATCCAAGGCTGAGGAAGTGAACACGGTCTCTCGTGAGAATTTAAATGAGGCAGTTGCTTCAGTTAGATCCTTTATGACGACCGAGGTCAAATCCTTGTTTAAAGAATTCCTTGATGGTCTCAAACTCTCTACCTATCTGTTTCTAGTGGTCAATTTCACTAACTCAGAGTCGGATGACAACTCGTGAAAGGAGGGGTCTAGTAGTGGTAAGGATAAGTTACTTCAAGAAAAGCATGTGATGGAAACCTTTGCCTTAGTTCCTCCTCCCACGGTCTATGGAGGATGAGTTTATTGCCATGAACATATTGAACAAGACCACTGACGGCGCTCTAGATCATATCCAATGGTCAAACAAATCCTCACCCAACCTTGCTTTGAAGGCCAAGGCTATTCTGGAAGAAGAAGAGGAGGAGTGTTGTCCCAAAGACACCAAATATGCCTACCACAAGCACATGGCTCTCGCGTCTAGGAAATTTTGCGGCAATAAGAGAAACTCAAGGCCCAACTTCTCCAAGAACAATTCAAGTGGGTCAAAGGGCAAGCAACATGTGAGGACTTGCTACAATTGTGGAAATGTGAGTCACTTCATTTTGGATTGTCCATATGGTAAGAGGCAAAGCAATGGTGGCAAGATCATTCGCAAAGACAAAACTCGGTCCTTCCCCAACAAGAACAACTTCCCCGAGAAGTTGCCCCAAACGGTGTTGGTGGCTCAAGAAGAGTAATTGTACGATGATGATGATGATGATGATGATGATGATGGTGATGCGAGTGGTGAAGGAATGTCGATGGCCACCGTGGCCATTGCAACCTATTCCCCAACTAAGATGTCTCTCTTCGAACCCCAACAAGAACCGCATTGCCAAGTGCCTTATGGCCAAGGCCTCCAACAAGGTAACCTCCACATCAAAACTACCATTTACACTAGTCCTTATATGGATAGTGGAGATGAAAAAGAGGAGGTAAAACTTGATGAAATTTCCTTCGAAAATTCATGAGAAAAATTAAGGGTAAGACAAGGAAGCATTTTGTTGCTTTCTTGCAACAACTAGGTGAGGCTAGTGATCTCATTGAGTCTCATGACACTAATGGAATCGGCTTCTTTGCCATCAGTTATTTAATTGTCGTGTGCTTGCTGATGGCAAAGAAGTTCTTTGTCGTCTGCTTCCACAAAATAGACGGCAAAGGATGGATTTATGGCAAATATGCTACTTTCCATTAGTACATTCTTTGGCAAAGAGCCCAAACGCAAACGACAAAGAGGATGACCTATAACGACCAGAAGTTGGGCTCTTTGTCGTCTGTTGGAAGACCGCAAAGAGGATGACCTATAACAGTCAATAGTTGGACTCTTTGTCGTCTGCCTTTAGGCTCTTCGTCGTTTGCTAAAAAACGGCAAAGAGGATGACCTATAACGGGCGTTCCACCCCACCCCCTCTCTCTCCCCCACTCCTCTCTCTCTCCCACTCCCCCTCACTCTCCGCCACCCCCGACCATCTCCGGCGCCACCATCGCACCATCCCACCCTCCTTCCCCCGGCAGCCGCCTCTTCCTCCCCCCCCCCCCGCCGCCCAACCGCCCTGACCACCCACCGCCCCGCCGGCCCCCTCCGGTAATTTTTTCTATTTTTTTTATTTTCTATGTTGATTAGGTTATTAGGTTAGTTAGGTTAGTAAAAAGGAAAAAGAATAAGAATAATAAAAGAAGAAGGAAAAGAAGAAAAGAAGAAGAAAAAGAAGAAGAAAAGAGGAAGGAAAAAGAAAAAAGGAAAAGAAGAAAAATAAGAAGAAGAAGAAGAAGAAGAAAAAGGGAGAGCAGGAGAAGACGAGGAAAAAGGAAAAGAAGGAACAACAACAACAACAACAACAAGAGGAGGAGAAGAAAAGAAGAAGAAGAAGAAGAAGAAGAAGAAGAAGAAGAAGAAGAAGAAGAAGAAGAAGAAGAAGAAGAGAAAAATAAGAATATAAGAAGAAGAAGAGGAGAAGAAGAAGAAGAAGAAGAAGAAGAAGAAGAAGAAGAAGAAGAAGAAGAAGAAGAAGAAGAAGAAGAGGAGGAGGAGGAGGAGGAGGAGGAGGAGGAGGAGGAGGAGGAGGAGAAGGAGGAGGAGGAAGAGGAGGAGGAGGAGGAGGAGGAGAATAATAATAATAATAATAATAATAATAATAATAATAATAATAAGAAGAAGAAGAAGAGGAGGAGGAGGAGGAGAAGAGGAGAAGAATAAAAGAAGAAGAATAAAAGAAAAAGAGGAAGAAGAAGAAGAAGAAGAAGAAGAAGAGAAGAAAAGGAAGAAGAAGAGGTGAAGAAGAAGAAATAGAGGAGAAAAAGAATAAAATAGAAGTGGAGAAGTATTGGGATTGAATAATAATGAGAAAAATATTGAATAATATTGTATAAAATAGAAGTGGGAAAGTAGTGGAGAAGTATTGAGAAAAACAATAATACAGAGATTTTTCTATCGGGATTGAATATTCGTGTTGATCGTGTGGATTTAAATGTGCAGTTGTTTTGTTGTTATGAGGGTCTGATGTTCGACGACATCCTTGTTGGAGATATGCCCTAGAGGCAATCATGTATGATGATATTTCCTATGTATTTATGAATAAAGATAGTCCTTGGACATTGTCAATGATGTGTATTAACAAGTACATGACTTATTTGTGAGACTATACATTGTATGCCAATTCTCCTAAATGGTCGCTAGTCGAAAGAGTTGAATGAACGCGCAACCAACTAGACTAGAATATGATACTGTGAATGGTCCGGTCTCACTAATCATGTAGCATTGAATGCTAGCTGGATAATATGGACTCACAAAGATCTGGTCGGATTCGACGTAGTCGGATCTGAGTCGAGATTAGGTCTGAGTTAGATAGATCCAACTATGAGAAGCAGTGATAGGTCATCTATGAGTCTCTAGTACAACATACGTTCTATGATCTAAGACCTGAGCTAACGCATGTAATCGGAATGGTGACAAACTTGCTTTGGGCTGACCAAACGCTACTCCATGACTGGGTAGTTACAGAGGTGGGTTTCGGACTTGTCTAGACCCATGTTGCGAGACTTGGTCAAGCAAGATGGGATTTTCCCCTCCGATTAGGAGAGATATACTCTGGGCCCCTCAGTTAATCTGACCTGGATAAGCATCGCCATGCGATGAGGATTATGACATAATCCGAATGTTGGTTAGATTCACCGGAATGAGAAAGAGGTCGTGCGGCAACAAGGATGACCATGTCGCCTTGAGCACGACAACGTATATCGTGTGCCAGAGGGGACAGAAGTATGAAGTATAGGTTCGCCTAACCAGCTTCATCGGACACTTGGAGTCGGCATGTCTTGCTAGAGGCTACTACCGATTAGCCCAATCGGGCATGGTCTGACTCACGACCAAGTGAACAATAACCTAAGGGGTCGTGCGCTTAAGGGAAGGAGCATGTGGGCTTTAGGGTCCGTGCGAAGTCGAAGAGTTGAGCCTTCACCGGCCACCTACATATAGTGGAGGTGCGGCACACTTAATGAGTTGATCGCTTTGGCGCCGTCATTAGGGATGTGCATGTGTTGCACCTAGCCACCTCCACTCGCCGCCGCCAATTGTGTGATCCGGACCTAGCAGTCCGCCGCACGGTGTTCCTCTTGCACGCGTGGATACTGTTAGAGGAGGTGCACCTGCACCGCTCCGGCGAATCTGTACGTGGGATCTGGCAACCGATTGGTCGTGGGAGAGGGATCTGAAGACCGACTATTTGAGGAAGATCGAACGAGGAGGAGGCGGACCATGTGAATGTTGGAAATATGCCCTAGAGGCAATAATAAATTTGTTATTATTATATTACCTTGTTCATGATAATTGTCTATTGTTCATGCTACAATTGTATTAAACGGAAATCATAATACATCTGTGAATACATAGACCATACCAAGTCCCTAGTTGACTAGCTCGTTGATCAATGGATGGTCATGGTTTTCTGAACATGGACATTAGATGTCATTGATAACGGGATCACATCATTAGGAGAATGATGTGATGGACAAGACCCAATCCTAAGCATAGCACAAGATCGTGTAGTTCGTCTGCTAAAGCTTTTCTAATGTCGAGTATCATTTCCTTAGACCATGAGATTGTGCAACTCCTGGACACCGTAGGAATGCTTTGGGTGTATCAAACGTCACAACATAACTGGGTGATTATAAAGGTGCACTACAGGTATCTCCGAAAGTGTTTGTTGGGTTGGCACGAATCGAGACTCGGATTTTTCACCTCGTATGACGAAGAGGTATCTCTGGGCCCACTCGGTAATACATCATCCTATTGAGCTCAATGTGACTAAGGAGTGAGTCACGGGATCATGTGTTACAGAATGAGTAAAGAGACTTGCCGGTAATGAGATTGAACAAGGTATGGGGATACCGACGATCGAATCTCAGGCAAGTTATATCCCGATAGACAAAGGGAATTGCATACATGATTGATTGAATCCCCAGCATCGTGGTTCATCCGATGAGATCATCGTGGAACATGTGGGAGCCAACATGGATATCCAGATCCCACTATTGGTTATTGACCGGAGAGGTTTCTCGGTCATGTCTGCATGGTTCCCGAACTTGTAGGGTCTACACACTTAAGGTTTGATGACGCTAGAGTTGTAATGACAATAGTATGTGGTTACTGAAAGTTGTTAGGAGTCCTGGATGAGATCATGGACGTCACGAGGTGCTCCGGAATGGTCCGGAAGTAAATATTCATATATAGGAAGTGGAGATTTGATCACCGGAAATGTTTTGAGGATCATCGGTATTGTACCGGGACCACCGGAAGGGTTCCGGGGGTCCACCGGGAGGGGCCACCAGCCCCGAAGGGCCACGTAGGCGAAAAGTGGAAGGGAACCAACCCCTAGATGGGCTGGTGCGCTACCCACGAAGGCCCAAGGCGCCTAGGGCTGGCAATCCTAGGGAGTGGAGGTGGCCCACCTCCAACTTGGGAGGCAAGCCACCTCCCACCTGGCTGCCACCCCTCTTTGGGCCGCCACCCCTCCCATCTAGGATGGCTTCCGCCCCTCCTAGGGTTTCCTTGAGTGGCCGTCCAGCCCCCCACCTCCTATATATATCCAATGGTTTTGGGGCTACAACACACAAGTTTTCCATCCACCTCGGCGCAGCCCTGCCCTCTCTCTTCCTCCTCCTCCTCGGTGCTTGGCGAAGCCCTGCCGGAGAACCACATAGCTCCACCGCCACCACGCCGTCGTGCTGCCTGAGCTCTCCATCAATTCCTCTATCCCCTTGATGGTTCAAGGTAGAGGAGACGTCACCGGGCTGCACGTGTGTTGAATGCGGAGGCGCCGTTGTTCGATGCTTTGGATCCCATCTACCACGATCTGAATTGCTGCGAGTATGACCCCATCACCCGCGTTCATAGTAACGCTTCCGCTTAGCGATCTTAAAAGGTATGAATATGCTCTACCCCTTGCTCATTGCTAGCATCTCCTAGAATGATCTTGGTGTTCCGTAGGAAAAAATTTGAATTTGTTCCTCGAGCCCCAACAGTGAATGCGCTACCACATTGACTTCCGCTGCACGACACTATGCATCTAGTGGTAACAATCTATGATCCATCTCCGTAGCATGTTCTTGGTTGTTCTGCGCAGAGGAATTTTTTTTAATTTGCATGTGATGGGCCTATGGTAGAACCCAACAATACCCGAGTGTTCAACGAGCTCTCTGCATTCGTGGTGAGCACAAATGACATCTCCTCCTCCCCCTTCATTTGCTCTGCTCCGGTCTTCGTGTCGATGATACTTGCTAGATATAGGTATATTCAATCATCAGTATGCGTGACGAGTATATGTCTCCCATTTGAAAGGGCTACATCTATAAATATGCATGTCTTCGCATATTTATAACTGACATCCTTCTGAATTGTCCATGTTATCCATGGACAGCCCGAGTATGTGTACATTGGGTTTGTTTTCCCATGCACTGCTCCAGAATTGATGCAGAATTTCATTAGTACCTCCCTCTTGTTATCTAGGTACACATCCTCTCAGCCTAATGCCGAGACGTGTATCAGGAGAAGAGCGGGGAGGTGCTACCTAAATTCTATGTTGGATCTGGAGCAGAGCATGGGAAAACAAACCCAATCTACACATACTCGGGTGGGATTAGGACCTATCTTTACATATTAGCGTGTAGGTTGCATGGACATAATAAAATTGACAAACTTGATTAACCAATGAATATATATGCTGAATTGTATATATATTTCTTGTGTGTTTAGTAGCTAGGCAAGATGAGTGATCGTGCGTGGATGTACACCGGTCACACTAGTCAGAAAGAGATGACCGAAGAATGCTTAACAAAAGCCAAGGCGTTTGTGAAAGCCGCATTTGCGAATGGCCACATAAAAACCTAGTGCCGCTGTCGTTGGTGTGACAAATTAAAATAGATGACACATGACGAAATGGGTAAACACTTGTAGAAGAGGGGTTTTACGTTTGATTATACGGTGTGGACATTTCATGGTGAGTCTACCCAACGTACCAGAACTAAGGTGGTTCGTCGTCGCACCGACGAGCATGGTACTAATATCAAAGACATGGTGCAACACTTTGATGATGCTCGGTATTCGGACGATGACATGGAGGAATCGGCAAAGGCCTTCTATTAAAGTTGGAGTATTTAAAACATCCTCTCCACAAGCACACTGAGCTTTGTTAGTTGGATGCCATCGCGCAAGTAATGGCTCCGAAGGCTCAATTCAACTTGGGCAGAGAATGCTACGATGCGATGATGACACTATGTGGACACTTTCTAGCCAAAGGCCATCTAATGCGTGGAAACCTGTACCAGTCGGAAAAAATACTCCGTGTACTTAAGATGCCCTATGAGAAGATAGGTGCGTGTGAGAAAGGATGTGTCGTATTTAGGCTTGAGTATGTGGACTTGAACTATTGTCCCATTGGCATGTCTTCCAGGTATGCTGCGATAGACAATGGTACATGCCAATCATACCAAGACTTCAATGTTTTATCATGGTCAAAGAGACGGATAGACATATGACATGCACAAATTGGGCAAAGGAACAGAACTAGATGCATATTGGTACACTCGGATGGTTTTGCATGGTTTTGCATGGAAGCACTTCGATGCATTACATCCGGATAAAGCGGCAGATCCAAGGCATCCTCGAGTTTGCATCATCGCGGATGGCTTTAATCCCTTTGGTATGATGGCAACTCAATACAGTAGTTGGCCTATATTTGTCATTCCACTCAGTCTCCCCGAGGCAGTTATGCAAAGAAAGAACATATTCCCGACGTTGATAATTCCAGCGCCCAACTATCCAAGGAAGAATATGAATATGTACATGCAGCTACTTAAGGATGAATTGCAAGAAGCTTGGGATAATGGGTTCAAGACATACAACGCCACTAGGAAAGAAAACTTCAAAAATGCATGTCTTGTACATGTACTCGATGCATGACTTGCCGACGTAAGTGCTATTTGCTGGTTGGTGTGTGCATGGAAGGTTCCCGTGCCCCACATGCTAGGTAGCTCTTCAGTTTCATTGGTTGTAGGTGGGTTGGAAGTATTCTTGCTTTGACTTGCATAGACAGTTCCAGGATCCTCGCCATGAGTTCAAAAAAGACAAGAAGAACTTTATCAAAGGTACAATTGTCAAAAACTCAGCACCACCTTCGTTGGCAGGCCAACAGATCCTGGATCAGTTAAACACACTTGATCCTGATCCAGAGCGTCCAGGGTATTTCAAGGGGTATAATTCGGAACACGTCTCAGCTCACAAGACATGCTTGTGGGATCGACCTTATTTCAAAGACCTCCTTCTTTCACACAACATCGACATGATGCACACTGAAAAGAATATCGGAGAGGCCATTTTTGGTACATTGTTCGGCATAGAGGCGAAGCCAAAGGATAATCCTAAGGCTAGAGTCGATCGGCTTGTTTTCCTCTAAAATGAAATAATTAGCATAGTTAGGTTAGAAATGGCATAATAACCTTGGTTAGCTCATAAATGTCGTATACTTAGCTTGTTTTCCTCTAAAATGACATACTCAGATTGTCTTCTTCTAGTCTTCTTCTTCTTCTACTACTACTACTACTACTACTACTACTACTTCATCATCATCTTTTTCTTCTTCTTCTTCTTCTTCTTCTTCTTCTAATTATCCCCCAAAATGACATAATTAGTTTATTTAGTTCATTTATGACATAATTAGCTTAGTTAGGTAAAAAATGGCATAATAACCTTGGTTAGCTCATAAATGGCGTATACTTATCTTGTTTTCCTCTAAAATGACATAATTACCCTAGTTAGGTCAAAAATAGCATAGTAACCTTAGGGATGGCACCCGCAGGGTATGGGTACGGGTGGAGCCTCCCCATACCCTTACCCGCTCCGTCTGATATTACCCATCATCCTTACCCATACCTGTCAACGGGTACAATTTTTTCCCATACCCGTTACCCGACAGGGTAGACGGGTACCCGCGGGTAAAATTACCCATATTTGCAAAATATCAATTAAAAAACTTATAGTTATAAATTGCATTGTATCATATAGTTTACAAAGATAGATTATAACTACAACACATACTTATAAAACAACATCATATAGTCATAAACAACAACACATAGGCATACACGTTCAGTTCATAAATTATTGACACCGTGTACATTCTAGAGATAATTTTGAGTTTACATAGATTTTAATGGGTACATGGGTATACGGGTATGGGTTATATGATCCCATACCCATACCCGCTCTACCCGATGGGTTTCAGATTTTTCCTATTTATATACCCATGGGTAAATTTTTGTCCCATACCTTTACCCTAATAGGGTTTTTATCCGCAGGGTACGTGGGTAATGGGTACCCATTGCCATCCCTAAGTAACCTTGGTTAGCTCATAAAAGTCATATAATTAGCTTATTTTACTCCAAAATGACATAATATGCTAAAAATGGCATAAAAAGAAAAAGAAAGAATAGAAGGGGAAAGAGAAGAAAAAGAAAGAATAAAAGAAGAAGAATGACCTTCTTCTTTCTTTCTTATTATTATTTTCCTTCTCTTTTTTTTCTTCTTCTTCTTATTCTTCTTCTTCTTCTTCTTCTTCCAGATCTCCAACAACCTGGTTCAACATTGCAAGACAAAGCATATCAAGCATGCGGAGATTGATCTTATTCATCTCAATACTCATGATCAACTTGTAGATATATTCATGAAGCCATTGGATGAAGCATGATTTCACGAGTTAATGCATGACCTAAATACCATTCATTCGAGCAATGTGGCTTGAATTATTGCACACCCCACCACACTCATCATATTGTCTTGTTAAGATATAGGCATGGATATAGGGGGACTGCTGTTCTCTCGATGAACTCTTCCTCCCCTTATTATGTATAAATCGATCAAGTCTTTCACATTAGCCTTTTTTATGGTACATGTGCTTCAAAGAAAAGTTTTGGTCATGGTCCAAGGTAAAAATCTTTGTGGTACTATACCAATTGACTCCTCCTATTGAGGTATTCGCTTTTGAGAGCTTGTTCATGTTTCGTATCACTCCAGGTGTGTATTTCTTCTATTTTGACCTTTGAACTTGGAGTGACCCTCCCTCCCATTTGATAGTTTTTGAGTGTCCAACCCAAGCCTTCTACCATCTACAACCTCATAAAAATTGCATAAGCCACCATTTGTAGTTTGTTTTTTCCTTGCAGTCGTCTTACGAGGTACTACCGGGGTTGTGGGTGGTACTACCGCTTATTAGCGGTACTACCGGTGTCACCCGCGGTACTACTGCCATCACCCGTGGTACTACTGCTTATTAGCGGTACTACTAGCGTCACTCACGGTACTACCGCCAAGAGCGGTACTACCCAACCTCCTACCATGCTATAGTACCGGGGCAATACTACCGCTCTTACGGCGGTAATCCCTCTTTTACGTGCACACGGGGGGGGGGGGGGGGGGTATGAGTCGGGCAGGGGAATTTCCCACATCCCCATACCCATTCATCTTGGTACTCCCCGAGGCTCTCTCTCCACGCGACCCAAGTGCTCTGAAGGTCACTGCCGGAACTCTGTTTCCGGCCATTCTTCCATGATTCTGACTGATGGACTTGATCCCCACCTTGTCCTCCTACCATGGATGTCGATATTGCCCCTGTTCTCCTCTACTATGGTTCTATTTCTTGAATATAGGTTTTTTGTCAATATGAGATGCATTCTCCGATTTTTAGTCAAATCGAGGCACGAGTAGAACGTGGAAGATGGCTAGTGAGTAGATTTGAAGTTCTTCTAGAGAATATTTGCATTTGGCATCACCAATAGTACCAGATCTGACCTGGGTAGTGGTTGCCACCATGACCTCCGCCCGAGCTGTACTAGGAGCGGTACTACCACTTGTCGACGATACTGCTGCTATGGTCAACTATATTGCCTCTTGTTTTGGCAAATGCACATATTATTTTGATTCCACTTTAGATTTACTCTTCCTTCTTCTTTTGGCTTATACATATCATCTACACCTGCTTTTCCCTCGCTCTATGTTGTGGGATCCAGGTGGTAGCGACCCTGCTCAATAGGAGCATCGGATGAACCCAAGTAGTGAGGTTGGCTCTAAGCGCTACTGCACTGCAAGAGATGACATCATGAACCCCCAATGCCCCTCCCAAGCAGAAGGCCAAGAAGACTGCAACCAAGCCCAAGAAGTCTCAATCAATTGCTTAGTTGCCCAGTAGAGAGTTTTGGATCCCACACCATTGCAACCCCTACGATGAAACCCCAAGATTCAACTCTTCGCAACCGTCCCTCTTGGACCCGGTAGCATGTTTCTATCTATCATGATGTGCTCAAGCAAAAGGAGAACATGTATGTACCCCATGTCAAGTCCATTGATATGGATTATCTATAGAAGAATGCCCAATACTTAGGTGATGCTCTTAGCCTATGTGATAATCTTTGTATTATCAACCTTATGTAGTTCAACAATGACTTTGATGCATAAATTGTTGTTGTTTTCATTTATATGGTCCATCTTGGATCCGATGAGGATAGGACTTTGACCTGGATGACTAATGGAAAGCTATTGTCTGCTACTTGGAAGGCGTTCATGGGTCTGCTAGGTTATGAGGATAAGGGGCTCCATAACCCAATGGTATTTCGCCCCCACAGGGAGACAACATCCACTCACAAGATCAATCTCTGGCGCTTCAGCATTGCGAGGATATCCTCGAGCACTAGAAAGTTAACCTATGTGCTCGAACCTTTTCTTCACATTATGCACCACATCTTCAGGGACACTCTTTTTCCCATGTTAGGAATTTGGATCAGGTACACTCTTATGTGGTGGATATGCTGCTCTATTGTTAGTTTGAGAGGAAGTCAGACGAGGTGCGGGTTTTGGATGTTTCACATGGCATGTGGTCAGAGCTCCTCTTAGCAGTATTCGAGCGCAAGTGCCCTATATATGCTCCTTACTTGATGCATATGATTGACACGACCTGGAAAAACACCTTTCCTGCCATCTAGTTTAAATGTGGTGAGTTCGTTCCCCATAAGATTGTGCAGCTACGGAAAAAAACAAGTGGTCCACTCATGCTCCTCCTGATATGGATCTACCTAAGTATAAGTATGACGAGGATGATGATGACTGTGTGTCCGAGGGTGGCGCTGCTTCTAGTTTCACACCCTTTGATGTTGAGCCATCTTGGGGTCAGAAACTCTTCTGCATGCAGGCACATGGTTAGTAAAAAGCTCATGTTGCAGAGAAGGAGGCTAGGAGCCATCACAAGGTGATGGGAAGGCACCTGGGATGGAAATAAGAGTGGGTCTGAGGACTCTATCACTGATGGGGGGGGGGGCTGGACATCCAAGAACTGGAAGTGGGATTCTAATGTTGATCATCCTAGCACATCAGCTCCATCTAGCACCATAGCTTACAACCCCGAGCCCGCAGAGTATTGAAGATGGTCCCTTGAACTGTGAAAACACATATGCTCCCTTGGTGGTTTTGATAATTCATGACAACATACATAGTCTCTTGGACTAACACTTTTATCTAGTATATTTCAGGTATTTTCCACAGAGAGCATTGGCTAAAGGATTGTGTGGAGAAGCCCTTTTGATGCAAGGAAAGGAATATGATTGGTTCAATCTTCAGGCAATTGGACTCTACATTTTACATTTGTGAGAAATCACTTTTGAGTCCATGGGAAAGATGATAACCCACAAGTGTAGGGTGTCATTTGTAGCCTTTCTTGATAAGTAAGAGTGTTGAACCCAACGAGGAGCTAAAGGTAGAACAAATACTCCCTCAAGTTCTATCGACCACCGATACAACTCTACGCACACTTAACGTTTGCTTTAGCTAAAAATAAATAAATCTAGAAGTACTTTGCAAGAAAATAAAGAGAAAGTAAATAAAAGTAGGGGCTGTTTAGTAGAAAGCTTTTTGTGTAACACAAGAAAAAGATTGTCCATAGGCAATTGAATATGACATGATAGATACTTATGTTGTGCAACGAGGGAGAGGCATACACTAACACACTTTCCATACTTGGATCATATGCACTTATGATTGGACCTCTAGCAAGCGTACACAACTACTAGAAATCATTAAGGTGAACCCTACCATAGCATTAAACATCAAGTCCTCTTTACTTCCATACGAGCACAACGCCCTTACTCGGGTGTAAATTTATGTCACTCTCGCCACCCACTATAAGCGAATTATGAACATATTGAAAAACCTCCAGCGTATATCCTTCATGTGTGCGCATCACGAAAGTCACCTTAGTACAGCACTGTATAAACACACAACTCATATCAATAACATCATATCACAATTAACTCGTAGGACAAAACATATCTACTCAAACATCATAGGATAACCACATATCATTGGGAAAGAGTATGTAGTGTTGAGCACCATGTTTCAGTAGAGAGTTACAACGGGAAGACGTGTTACACCACTGCATAGAGGGGGAGAGAGTTGGAATTCACGACGGCAAGATTGTTGATGTAGATCACTGTCATGCTCCTTGCCCCAACGACATTCTGACACCACTGGGAGAGATCCCCCTCCTTCTTCTTCTTACTTGGCCTCCCCCTAGATGGGAGAATAGTTCCCCCTGTGGTTCATGGCCTCCATGGCGGTAGAGGGACGGGAGACCCTCCGAGATTAGATCTCCCTCTCTGTTCTCTTCTGTTTTGCGTTTCTGTTTTCTAGCCCTTCACCATTTCTTAAATTCTGGGAGATCAGTAACTCCGACCGGGCTGAAATTTTGAGGAGATTTTTATCCCTAAATTAGCTGTCTTGCGCCCGTAGAAGATCCCCAACTGACTTAAGGGATGCCCACTAGACACCACCCCGCACCAGGGGGCCACGCCCACCCTGGTGTCTAGTGGAGGCCGTTGGCCTTCGTTTCCATTGATTGTGCCTCCAAAAATCACATATATTCCAAAATAATTCTATGTAAATTTTTATCGCGTTTGTACTTTGTTTTATATGGATATTCTGCAAAAAAAAGCATGCAACAAATAGGAACTGACACTTGCCACTGGATCAATATGATAGTCCAATAAATCATATAAAATGTTGCCAAAAATATGTGAAAGTTGTATAATATTGGCATGGAACAAACATAAATTATAGATATGAAAAAGACGTATCAGCATCCCCAAGGTTAATCCCCGCTCGTCCTTGAGTAGGTAAATGATAAAAAGATAATTTTTGATGTGGAATGCTACCTAATATAATCTTGATCAAATATCTAATCATGGCATGAATATTAAGATAGGAGTGATTCAAGCCAATAGTCTATCATTTGACAAAAATACATCCATAGTGAGATTTAATAGCAAACAATCATGTCCTTTAAATATAAAAATGCTTGAGGAATGCTATCCCTACAAAATCATATAGCTTGTCAAGCTTGGTCTTCCTAGCATAAGGTATAAGTCATGAGCACCCCGAAATCAAGCAATTGGATCATTTTTTTAATGCGCTTCAGCTTTTTATTACTCACCCAATATATGAGTGTCAACCATGGATAGAGCATAAAGGTGGAAATATGGTGGTAGGTTCAAAGGGGTAAAATTAAAGAAGAAAGTCTCGCATGAACTCGGCATATCAACGGGCTATGGAGATGACCATCAATAGATATCAATGTGAGGAGTAGGGGTTGCCATGCAACGGATGCAGTAAGAGCTATAAGTGTATGAAAGCTCGGTATGAAAACTAAGTGGGTGTGCATCAAACTCTATAATTAAAAATTCCCACTAGTATATGAAAGTGACAACATAGGAGACTCCTCATATGAAAACATGGTGCTACTTTAAGCACAAGTGTGGAATTAGCATGCCCCTTCTCTCTTTTCTCTCAATTTTTCTTTCTTTGCTTTTTTGTTCTTTCCTCTTTTTCCTTTTTATTTTTTTCTCTTTTTTTGTCCAGAGTCTCATCCCGACTTGTGGGGGAATCATTGTTGGAAATATGCCCTAGAGGCAATGATAAAATAGTTATTATTATATTTCCTGTTTCTAGATAGTCGTTTATTATCCATGCTATAATTGTATTGAATGAAAACATAGATACATGTGTGGATACATAGATAAAACAATGTCCCTAGCAAGCCTCTAGTTGGCCAGCCAGTTGATCAAGGATAGTCAAGGTTTTCTGACTATATGCAAGTGTTGTCACTTGATAACTGGATCACATCATTAAGAGAATCATGTAATGGACGAGACCCAAACTATGAACGTAACATGTGATCGTGTGATTTTGTTTCTATTGTTTTCTGCGTGTCAAGTATTTATTCCTATGACATGAGATCATATAACTCACTGGCACCGGAGGAATACCTTGTGTGTATCAAACGTCGCAACGTAACTGGGTGACTATAAAGGTGCTCTACAGGTATCTCCGAAGGTGTCCGTTGAGTTAGTATGGATCAAGACCGGGATTTGTCACTCCATGTGATGGAGAGGTATCTCGGGGCCCACTCGGTAATACAACATCACACACAAGCCTTGCAAGCAATGTGACTAAGTGTAAGTCATGGGATCTTGTATTACAGAATAAGTAAATAGACTTGCCGGTAACGATATTGAAATAGGTATGCGGATACCGACGATCGATTCTTGGGCAAGTGACATACCAAAGGACAAAGGGAATGACATACGGGATTATATGAATCCTTGGCACTGAGGTTCAACCGACAAGATCTTCAAAGAATATGTAGGATCCAATATGGGCATCCAGGTCCTGCTTTTGGATATTGACTGAGGAGTGTCTCGGGTCATGTCTACATAGATCTCGAACTCGGAGGGTCTGCACACTTAAGGTTCGATAATGTTTTAATATAGTTGAGTTATATGTGTGGTTACCGAATGTTGTTCGGAGTCCCGGATGAGATCACAGACGTCATGAGGGTTTCCGGAATGGTTCGGAAACGAAGATTGATATATAGGATGGTTTTATTTGGTCACCAGAAAGTTTCGGGCATTACCGGTAGTGTACCGGGAGTGACGAATGGGTTCCGGGTATCCACAGGGAGAGGCCCACCCACATGATAGTGATCCGAGTGACCCTAGGGTGGCGCACCAGCCCTTAGTCGCTGGTGAGGCCAGCCCAATAGGGCCATGGAGCCACAAGTGGAAAAACACCAAAGGAAAGGAAAAAAGGAAAGAGGGAGGTGGGAAGGAAGGAGTGGACTACTTCCCCCAAACCGAATTGGGGTGGGAGCCACCTCCTCCCTTCGGCCGACGCACCAAGGGGCTCCTTGAGCCCCAAGGCTAGACCCTCCCCTCCTCCTATATATACTGGTGGTTTTAGGGCTTTTGAGACACAACTTTGCCATGTGCAACTCAAACCTATACCGGGTAGTTTTACCTCTAGATCGGCTTTCTCCGGAGCTCGGGCGGAGCCTTGGAGGAGTATATCATCACCACCACCGGAGCGCCGTCACGCTGTCGGATAACTCATCTACTTCTCCATCTCTCTTGTTGGATCAAGAAGGCCGAGATTGTCATCGAGCTGTATGTGTGCTGAAGGCAGAGGTGCCGTCCGTTCGGCGCTAGATCAGAACGGATCGTGGGGCGGCGATGATTCGAATCATGAAGCTATACCACTACATCAGCCGAGTTTCTTAACACTTCCCGCTTAGCGGTCTACAAGGGTACGTAGATCTAATCTCCTCTCGTAGATGGACATCACCATGATAGGACTTCGTGTGCGTAGGAATTTTTTTTGTTTCCCATGCAACGTTCCCCAACAGTGGTATCAGAGCTAGGTTCATGCGTAGATGTTATCTCGAGTAGAACACAAAAGGTTTTGTTGACATCGATGTTCGATTTTCTGCCCTCCTTAGTATTTTCTCGATTCGACGGTATTGTTGGATTGAAGCGGCCCGGACCGACATTACTCGTACGCTTACGAGAGACTAGTTTCATGGACTGACATGCAACTCGTTGCATAAAGATGACTGGCGGGTGTCAGTTTCCTCAACTTTAGTTGAATTGGTTTTGACCGAGGTGGTCCTTAGAGAGAGGTTAAATAGCAATTTGCACATCTTCGTTGTGGTTTTTGCGTAAGTAAGATGCGAAAATACTAGATACCCATAGCAGCCACGTAAAACATGCAACAACAAATTAGAGGACGTCTAACTTGTTTTTGCAGGGTAGGCTTGTGATATGATATGGCCAATGACGTGATGTGATATATTGGATGTATGAGATGATCATGATGTAATAGTTAATATCGACTTGCATGTCGATGCTATGGCAACCGGCAGGAGCCATAGGGTTGTCTTTAAACTAACGTTTGTGTTTGCAGATGCATTTACTATATTGCTAGGTCGTAGCTTTAGTAGTAATAGCATAGATAGCACGACAACCTCTATGGCGGCACGATGATGGAGATCATGATTATGGAGATCATGGTGTGGCGCCGGTGACAAGAAGATCTTGCCGGTCCTTTGATGATGGAGATCAAGAAGCACAAGATGATGGCCATATCATGTCACTTATGAATTGCATGTGATGTTAATCCTTTTATGCACCTTATTTTGCTTAGAACGACGGTAGCATTATAAGGTGATCTCTCACTAAAATTTCAAGATGAAATTGCGTTCTCTCCGACTGTGTACCATTGCGACAGTTCGTCGTTTCGAGACACCACGTGATGATCGGGTGTGATAGACTCAACGTTCACATACAACGGGTGCAAAACAGTTGCACACGCGGAACACTTGGGTTAAACCTGACGAGCCTAGCATGTGCAGACATGGCCTCGGAACACATGAGACCGAAAGGTCGAGCATGAATCATATAGTTGATATGATTAGCATAGAGATGCTTACCACTGAAATTATTCTCAACTCACGTGATGATCGAACTTGAGTTAGTGAATTTGGATGATGTACCACTCAAATGACTAGAGATATGTACTTTTTGAGTGGGAGTTTATCAGTAATTTGATTTGTTAAACTCTAATTATCTTAAACATAGTCTAAGTCCACTTTGCAATATTTGTGTTGTTGATCAATGGCTCACGCAGTAACAACCCTAAATTTTAATACGTTCCAAGAGAAAGCTAAGTTGAAAGATGATGGAAGCAACTTTGTACACTGGGCTCGTAATCTAAAGCTACTCCTGCAAGCTGGGAAGAAGGATTATGTCCTTAATGCTACGCTAGGAGATGAACCACCCGCTACGTCTAGCCAAGATGTTTTGAACGCCTGGTTAACACGTAAGGAGGATTACTCACTTGTTCAATGTGCAGTCTTGTATGGCTTACAGCCGGGAATTCAACGTCGCTTTGATTGTCATGGAGCATATGAGATGTTCCAGGAGTTGAAGTTTATCTTTTAGAAGAACGCCCGGATCGAGAGGTATGAGACCTCCGATAAATTCTATGCTTGCAAGATGGAGGAGAATTCATCTGTCAGTGAACATGTGCTCAAAACGTCTGGGTACTCAAACCGTCTAGCTGAGCTGGGGATTGAACACCCGCAAGAGGCTATCACTGACAGAATTCTTCAATCACTGCCACCTAGATATAAGAGCTTTGTGTTGAACTATAACATGCAAGGGATGAACAAGTCACCTGGCGAGTTATTCGCGATGCTGAAAGTCGCAGAGTAAGAACTCTGTAAAGAGCATCAAGTGTTGATGGTCAATAAGACCACTGGTTTGAAAAGAAACGGCAAAGGAAAGAAGGGTAACTCCAAGAAGAGCGGCAAGCCTGTTGCCAATCCGACGAAGAAACCCAAGGCTGGACCTAAGCCTAAAACAGTGTGTTATTATTGCAAGGGGATGGGTCACTGGAAAGGCAACTGCCCCAAGTATTTGGCTGATAAGAAGGCGACCAAGGAAAAATCAGGTGTATTTGATATACATGTTATTGATGTGTACTTAACCAACTCTCGTAGTAGTGCCTGGGTATTTGATACCGGTTATGTTGCTCATATTTGCAACTCGAATCAGGAACTGCGGAATAAACGAAGGCTGGCGAAGGATGAAGTGACGATGCTCGTGGGAAATGGTTCCAAGGTTGATGCAATCCCGTTGGCATAGTCTCACTGCAGTTACTATCAGGATTAGTTATGAACTTAAATAATTGTTATTTAGTGCGTGCGTTAAGCATGAACATTATATCTGCATCTTGTTTATTGCGGGACGGTTACTCGTATAAGTCAGAGAATAATGGTTGTTCTATTTCTATGAGTAATATCTTTTATTGTCATGCACCCAATGTGAGAGGATTGTTCATATTGAATCTTGATAGTGATGATACACATATACATAGCATTGAGACCAAAAGATGTAGAGTTAACAATGATAGCGCCATGTTTTTGTAGCACTGCCGCTTAGGTCATATTGGTGTAAAGCGCATGAAGAAACTCCATTCCGATGGGCTTTTGGAGTCACTTGATTTTGAATCACTTGACACGTGTGAACCATGCCTCATGGGCAAGGTGACTAAGAATCCGTTCTCCGGAACAATGGAGCGTGCAAGCGACTTGTTGGAAATCATACATACCGATGTGTGCGGTCCGATGAGTGTGGAGGCGCACGGAGGATATCGTTATTTTCTCACCTTCATTGACGATTTGAGTAGGTATGGATATATCTACTTGATGAAGCACAAGTCTGAAATGTTTGAGAAGTTCAAGCAATTTCAGAGTGAAGTGGAAAATCATCATAGCAAGAAGATCAAGTTCCTATTTCTGATCGTGGGGGTGAATATATGAGTTTCGAGTTTGGTGCTCACCTGAGACAATGTGGAATTGTTTCACAGTTAACACCGCGTGGAACACCACAACGTAATGGTGTGTCCGAACGTCAAATCCGAGGGCAAAGTGTTTGTTGCTAAGAACAGAGCTTTTCTTGAGAAGGAGTTTCTCTCGAAAGAATTGAGTGGGAGGAAGATAGAACTTGATGATGTTGGCGAACCTCTAATCCCTCTAGATGGTGGCGCAGGGCAGGAGGAAACCTCTGTCAAAGCGACACCTGTTGAGGAAGAAGTTAATGATGATGATCATGAAACTTTGGATCAAGTTCCCATCGTACCTCGCAGTTCGACAAGATCACGTACTACTCCTGAGTGGTACGGTAATCATGTCTTATCAATCATGTTGTTAGACAACAATGAACCTACGAATTATGAAGAAGCAATGGTGGGCCTGGATTCCAACAAATGGCTGGAGGCCATGAAGTCCGAAATAGGGTCTATGTATGAAAACAAAGTGTGGACTTTGGAAGTATTACTTGAAGGCCGCAAGGCTATTCAGAACAAATGGATCTTTAAGAAGAAGATGGACGCGGACGGTAATGTGACAGTTTATAAAGCTCGACTTGTGGCCAAGGGTTTTTCACAAGTTCAAGGAGTTGACTACGATGAGACGTTCTCACCGGTAGCGATGCTTAAGTCCGTCAGAATCATGTTAGCAATAATTGCATTTTTCGATTATGAAATCTGGCAGATGGATGTCAAAACGGCATTCCTTAACGGTTTTCTGAAGGAAGAGTTGTATAAGATGCAACCCGAAGGTTTTGTCGATCCAAAGAATGCTAACAAAGTACGCAAGCTCCAGCGATCCATTTATGGACTGGTGCAAGCATCTCGGAGTTGCAATAAGCGCTTTGATGAGGTGATCAACGCATTTGGGTTTATACAAGTGGTTGGAGAATCTTGTATTTACAAGAAAGTGAGGGGGAGCTCTATGGGGTTTCTAATATTATATGTGGATGACATATTGCTGATTGGAAACAACGTGGAGTTTTTGGGGAGCATAAAGGATTACTTGAATAAAAGTTTCTCTATGAAGGACCTAGGAAAAGCTGCTTACATTCTAGGCATTAAGATCTATAGGGATAGATCGAGACACCTGATAGGACTTTAACAAAGCACATACCTTGATAAAGTTTTGAAGAAGTTCAAAATGGAACAGTCCAAGAAGGGGTTCTTGCCGGTGTTACAAGGTATAAAATTGAGTAAGACTCGGTGCCCATCAAGTGCGGAAGATAGAGAACAAATGAGTACCGCCCCCTATGCTTCAACCATAGGTTCTATCATGTATGCAATGCTTTGCACTAGACCGGACGTCAGGTTGGCCATAATATGGCAGGCAGGTTTCAAAGTAATCCAGGAGTGGATCCCTGGACGACGGTCAAGAATATTCTGAAGTACCTGACAAGGACTAAGGAAATGTTTTTTGTTTATGGAGGTGACAAAGAGCTTGTCATAAAGGATTACGTCGACGCAAGCTTTGACACTGATCTGTATGACTCTAAGTCTCAAACCGGATACGTATTTATTCTTAATGGGGGTGCGGTAAGCTGGTGCAGTTCCAAGCAAAGCAACGTAGCAGATTCTACATGTGAAGCGGAGTACATGGCTGCCTCGGAGGCAGCTAAGGAGGGTGGTTGGATGAAGCAGTTCATGACGGATCTTGGAGTTGTGCCGAGCGCACTAAATCCAATAACTCTGTTCTGAGAACGGATGAAGCAGTTCACAAGAAGACCAGGCACATCAAACGACGCTTCAACCTCATCCGCGACTACGTCGAAGGAGAGGATGTGAATATTTGCAAAGTGCACACGGATCTGAATGTAGCAGATCCGCTGACTAAACCTCTTCCACAAGCAAAACATGATCAACACTAGAACTGTATGGCTGTTAGATTTATTACAATGTAAATCACATGGCGACGTGAGGACTAGATTATTGACTCTAGTGCAAGTGGGAGACTGTTGGAAATATGCCCTTGGGGCAATGATAAAATAGTTATTATTATATTTCCTGTTTCAAGATAGTCGTTTATTATCCATGCCATAATTGTATTGAATGAAAACATAGATACCTGTGTGGATACATAGACAACACAATGTCCCTAGCAAGCCTCTAGTTGGCTAGCCAGTTGATCAAGGATAGTCAAGGTTTTCTGATTATATGCAAGTGTTGTCACTTGATAACTGGATCACATCATTAGGAGAATCATGTGATGCACCAGACCCAAACTATGAACGTAGCATGTGATCGTGTCATTTTGTTGCTATTCTTTTCTGCGTGTCAAGTATTTATTCCTATGACCGTGAGATCATATAACTCACTAGCACCGGAGGAATACCTTGTGTGTATCAAACGTCGCAACGTAACTGGGTGACTATAAAGGTGCTCTACAGGTATCTCTGAAGGTGTCCGTTGAGTTAGTATGGATCAAGACTGGGATTTGTCACTCCGTGTGATGGAGAGGAATCTCAGGGCCCACTCGGTAATACAACATCACACACAAGCCTTGCAAGCAATGTGACTACGTGTAAGTCACAGGATCTTGTATTACAGAACGAGTAAAGGGACTTGCCGGTAACGAGATTGAAATAGGTATGCGGATAGCGACGATTGAATCTCGGGCAAGTAACATACCGAAGGACAAAGGAATGACATACAGGATTATATGAAACCTTGGCACTGAGGTTCAACTGATAAGATCTTAGGAGAATATGTAGGATCCAATATGGGCATCTAGGTCCCGCTATTGGATATTGACCGACGAGTGTCTCGGGTCATGTCTACATAGTTCTCGAACCCGCAGGGTCTGCACACTTAAGGTTCGATGATGTTTTAGTATAGTTGAGTTATATGTGTGGTTACTGAGTGTTGTTCGGAGTCCCGGATGAGATCACGAACGTCACGAGGGTTTCCGGAATGGTCCGGAAACGAAGATTGATATATAGGATGCTTTCATTTGGTCACCGAAAAGTTTCGGGCATTACCGGCAGTGTACCGGGAGTGACGAATGGGTTCCGGGTATTCACCGGGAGAGGCCCACCCACCCGGGAGTGAGCCTAGTGACCCTAGCATGGCGCACCAGCCCTTAGTGGGCTGGTGATGCCAGCCCAATAGGGCCATGGCGCCACAAGTGGAAACACACCAAAGGAAAGGAAAAAAAGGAAAGAGGAAGATGGGAAGGAAGGAGTGGACTCCTTCCCCCAAACCGAATTGGTGTGGGAGTCCACCTCTTCCCTTCGGCCGGCGCACCGAGGGGCTCCTTGTGCCCCAAGGCTAGCCCCTCCCCTCCTCCTATATATACTGGTGGTTTTAGGGCTTTTGAGACACAACTTTGCCATGTGCAACTCAAACCTATACCACGTAGTTTTACCTCTAGATCAGATTTCTGCGGAGCTCGGGCGGTGCCCTGCAGGAGTACATCATCACCACCACCATAGCATCGTCACGCTACCGGAGAACTCATCTACTTCTCCGTCTCTCTTGCTGGATCAAGAAGGCCGAGATGTTCATCGAGCTGTACGTGTGCTGAACGCGGAGGTGTCGTCCGTTCGACGCTAGATCAGAACGGATCGTTGGAGGACGGTGATTCGAATCACGAAGGTGTACCACTACATCAACCGCATTTCTTAACGCTTCCCGCTTATCGATCTACAAGGGTACGTAGATCTAATCTCCTCTCGTAGATGGACATCACCATGATAGGTCTTCGTGTGCGTAGGAAATTTTTTTGTTTCCCATGCAACGTTCCCCAACAATCATAGTCTCCATCATCCTTTCCTCACTGGGATAATGCTCTAATGATGATGATCATCACACTTCTATTTACTTACAATTCAATATTACAACTCGATACCTAGAACAAAGTATGACTCTATATGAATGCCTATGGAAGTCTACCACGATGTGCAATGATCTAGTGTAGCACAAACATCAAAAATCGGGCAAGCCATGGAAATATCTTGCTAGCTATCTTACGATCATGGAAAGCAATATGACAATGAATGCTCAAGTCATCGAAACGGAAGTGATGGACCCAAGGAAAGGTTCGAACAATAGGGTGTGCTTGCTCTCTAACCTTTTTCAACCTCTAAACCTCACGACGACTCTAAGGTGGCGCGAGCTAAGACGATGAGCTAGGACGCGCGACACTTTACCCAGGTTCGGGCCACCTTGTGGTGTAAAACCCTACTCCTGCTTGGATAGATTGCTCGAGGTGGAAAAGGGTACAAAGGTGGGTTCATGACCTAGTACAACATACTGAGCGCCATCCCCCTCTACGGAGGTTGGGCTTCTCTTTTATACCCGGCCTTGGTCCTCTTCCCTAAAAACACACCCGGCGGGAAGGGCAGCCACAACGTCCATTTTGAAAGGGGACAAGGCTGCAGCTCGCCCTAGCAAATATGGTCTTCGCCTACAAAAGCTTCTCTTAGTGATGTGGAGGTGGGCTCGGGGTTGACCTCCGTCCTGTCGAGCCCCCAACCTTGTTCCTCTTGCACTGATTAGGAAACCTTTGGCGGGTCGCCTTGGGAACCCACAGTCGGCCTCGGTCCCCTTAACACCAAAGGGGAAAGCCTTCCTGCCTGTGCTCGCTGGCACCAGCCCTAGTGCCGTGCAAGATGGCTCACATCACCCACATGAGGAGGTTGGACCGCATGACCCTGGGAAGCCGCCCTTGGCAGATCCGCCCCTCGGGAGGAAGGGAATTGGGAGGTGCTTCCCCCTGGCGAGCCTCACGAGGAACCTTCTTGGGAGAAGGCCCAGCGAGCAGCCCCTCAGGAGGAAGGGTCCTCATGAGTGTCGTATACCCGGGACTTGATACGGGACGTTCTGAGGCCTGCAAAGAGCAATGAGCCCTGGACCGCAGGCTAGCGGGCCTGGGTACCCCCGGTCCCACAGCCTCGGCAGTAGCCCACGGGCCCGCAGTGTTCACGGCTGAGCAGAGTAGGGCGAGATGGCGTGGGCTCTCATTGCCCGCGGGCTTGGCCCAGCGCGAGGCACACGTCGGGACACGGGGTGCCCCACCTTGTCACAATGCATCGGTATTTGCCCCTGCTGGCATAAAGCTAGCACGTGGGGTGGCGCTGTGATTACTCTCTTCCATGCTATTCTCACCTTCCTGCAACTTCGCCTTCAATGCTAGGGTGCGCCAGATCCAATCCTCGAGCAAGTCGCCTCCTCCCCCCCTTCATGTCTTTGGATGGTAATAGGCGCCCGCCGGTAAGAAGGGGAAGACCGCGGCGCCTGCCGGGGGGGGCCGCCCCTACCGGGCCGGCTCTCTTGCCTTCCAGTGTCTCGAAGGCGGAGGATATGTGTCCGGTGCTCCTGTTTGTGGAGGGAGACACGCGCAAGTGGAGAGTGACCACTGTGTGTCCAGGCTCAGCAGTGCCGAGCATCTTGGTGAGGTGTGCCTACCCCTTTTTCCTCCATGGAGTTTACGCTGAGCTGGTCCTGCTGTTCTCCAACTTCTTCTACACCACCCTCTTCCATTACCCTCTTGCATTACCAGACCAGCATCTAGGTCTTCATGGATGCGCATCGGGAGAGCTCGTTCTTGGCGATACCCTTAAGCCCGCCCGAGAAGACCCCCGGGTGGAGCCATAAGAAGCTCACCGACCCAAGGGCAGGACCGTCTTGGACCGAATCGCCTCCCTCACGGAGGCCCGCCTGACAAGGGTGCTGATTATCAAGGAATTCACCGCATCGCGCCGCTTCAGGCGCACTCCTACCCCTTATGGAGTTCACCGCCGGTGGCGACCCGATATGCGTGCATGTCAGCGGCCCGACGCACCACGAGCTGGACGGAGTCTTGGGGGCCTGCTAGGTCATTCTCCCTGTAGGAGGAGTGTCGCGACCTCCTCTCCTTGGCCGCGACCCGTGTCTTTAGCCATCTCCTCTTTCACGATCCTCGCTTTGAGTTCACACGGGTGATGGGCCCTGTGCCTGAGGAGTCATGTGGCGACCTGGCGATCGCCGTGGGGTCAACGTGCGCACAATGCTCGAGAATTTCTCCTGCAATGAGGACGAGGAGCCCCCTACCATGTCATGAAATAGACCACCTTTTCCTCGAGGAGGCGTTAGACTTGTATGGAACAATTTGAATTCTGTAATAACTACTTGCGACTTGTAGTGCCTATTTCCACATTCGGCTTTTCTCTTGCTCATCTTTGTTCTCTGCGTTGGCACAGCCCAACCCTGCGCATATCACAGCCATCCGCTGGATTACCAGGAGGTGACAGGATACAGGACCAGTGCAGGACCTGAGTTGCGATGCTCACGCGTGCCCCCTTGACACGCAAGCGACTCCCTTGAAGTCCCTATGTTTGCCTTTTGATGCCTTGGTGCTCTACATTGGTAGGGCCCAACCCTGCACGTATCTCAGCCGTCACTGGATTACCACGAGGTGAGAGGCTATAAGGCTAGTGCATGCCCTGAGTCGCTTTTCTCGGGCGCCCCCCTTGACGCGCAAGCGACCCTTTCAGGATTCTATTACTCACCGTGTGGACCCTTTGCGCTCTGCGTCGGCGAGCCCAACCTTGCACGTATCTTAGCCGCCACTGTATTACCAAGGGGTGAGAGGCTACATGGCGAGTGAAGGTCCCGAGCCGCGATGCTCAAGCACCCCCATTTGACACGCAAGCAACTCATGTTCCATGATGAAGGCATTGAACTCTTCGTCGGTAGGGCACAACCCTGCCCGTGTCTCAGCAGCCGCTGGATTACGAGAGGTGAGAGGCTACAGGGCCAATGGAGGCCCTGGATCGTGATGCTCGGCCCCCCTTGACGCGCAAGCGGCTCTCATATGGGCGAATTGGTCAGAGCTCCGAGCGCCGGCCTGCTTGCCCTTGGGTGTCGTGTGGGAACTAGACACCAAGGACCTCAGGAGGTGACATGCACAGGGGTGAGCCCGCGAGACAGAGCTCGATCGCTAGGATTTTTCGGAGCTACATGGACACACCTGAGCACATGCACCATGTGTATCCCCCACTAGTGTGAGGTACAATGGGCAGCTGACAGGCATGGAGCTCCAACGATCCTCCCAGCGTGATGCATGGGCCTTCCACTTGGATGTGGGCATAGTCATGGTTCGACAGTAATTCCACCAGCGTTGAGCTTGGATACTTCCACTTGGGCGTGGAAGGAGCCCCCTCCCGAGGCCATGACGCAGCCTGTGGTGGGCATCCACTTCGGGAGGCTCTAGGCGTGTACAGCTGTAGGATCGAAAGTATGTCTAGAGGGGGGGGGTGATTAGACTACTTAACAAGATAAAAGCTTAGCCTTTCCCAATATTAAGTGTAGGCTAGTTTTAGCAATTATGAGTAGTCAAGTACACCCTACACATGCACATATAAGAGTATAGCACCGGAAAGTAAAACATGCAAGTGTAAAGTAGAGGGTAAGGTAGGGAGATCAAACACAAAGGTTGACACGACGATTTTTGGCATGGTTCCGATAGGTAGTGCTATCATACATCCATGTTAGTGGAGACTTCAACCCATGGAGGGTAACGACTACAAAAGTCCACTGAGGGCTCCACCCACAAGGGGTCCACAAAGAAGCGGCCTAGGCTATTCCACCACGACTTCCGTCCACACAGGACTAGCCTCACTCACGGTAGATCTTCACGAAGTAGGCGATCTGTTTGCCCGTGCAAACATCTTGGTTCAACTCCACAACATGAAGTAGGAGGCTCCCAAGCGACACCTAACCAATCTAGGAGGCACCACCCTCCAAAAGGTAATAGATGTGGTAGAATGATGAATTACTTACTCTTGTGCTTCTAAAGATAGTCTCCTTAACACTCAATCACTGTCTCTCAGATTTGGCAGGGGTAGGAGAGATTGATATTGTGGAAAGCAACCTCGGGAGGCTAGAAATCAAGGTTCAAAAGGTTGGAATGGAATCTCTTGATCTCAACACATGAGTAGGTGGCTCTCTCTAAAAAAAATGGATCTCGCAATGTAAGTGTGTTCTGAGTGCTTTCTCTAAGAATGAGAGGTAGTGGAGGGGTATATATAGGCATCCCCCAGAATCCAACGATCACAACATTATAGCCCAACTCGGTGTCATTGAAATGAATCTCGGTGGTAACGAGTTGCACTAAATGTGGCAACTTTTGAATTCTTGGTGAGACCGATATATGAATCTCGGTAGTATCGATATGATGATCTAGACCAGTTTCCAAATCTCGGTGAGACCAATTTCAAACTCGGACATTCCGATTTGTGAAATCTTCTCAAGAGAAAGTTGGTCACTGAATCTCGGTGGCGCCGATTGGAAAGTTGGTGGTACCGAGATGGTAGGGTTTGGCATAGGTTCTGTCAAGTGTAAAATCGGTAGGGCTGAGTGGAAAATGTTGGTGACACCGATTTTGCTAGTTTAGCTTTGGACAGATATATTTTGTGGGAGAATGGCTCGGTATTTTTGGTGGCTATCTCTAAGAACTTGAGCAATAAATTCATGATAATACCTCATCCCCTTTTAATAGTATTGGCTTTCGTATGGACTCAAAGTGATTTCTCACAAGGTATAAAAAGAAGAGTATGCTTGATTGAAGCTTGAGCCAATCCTATTCCTTTCTTGCATCAAGGGGCATATCCTCACAATCATATAGCCAAGGCATCTTTGAACTTTTCTGAAATATACTTGGATAAACTCATTAGTCCAATGATGCATATGTTGTGATTAATTACCAAAACCACCTTAGGGAGCAATTGTGCTTTCAATCTCCCCCTTTTTGGTAATTGATGACAACATCTTGATCAAAGCTTCGACAAAAGATATAATCAATGATTAGCATCGACACTTTGAGAAGTATGTGAAAAGCAAGAGCTCCCCCTAAATTTGTGCATTATTTTAAATTTGTGTTTGAATGCAAATGCATAATTGATTAGGATCATGGGTTAATATTTCATGTCACATACAACTTGTTGGTGCACATAAATGATATGAATGAAAAGTAATGCACATAACACCAAACAAGACGTGAATGATCTACATGTAGATAGCTCAAAAGTAATAACGTGGTAGCATCAATCAACCATAGTTTATGATCAAACACACCTCTAAACGGATAAAGTCATCCAAAATACCAGTAGTTTTGAAAAACCAAAAGAGAGCAAATAAAATGCAAAGCTCTCTCTCTCTCTCTCTCTCTCTCTCTCTCAGCCCTACTTGATCAATACACTTCTCCCCCTTTGGAAACAAGTTACCAAAAAGTTCAAAGGTCCAGAACTAAGCGTCTCTCAGGGCACTATCTCCTCCGGTAGCTGAAGATGGAGTGGACAAGAGAGCATCGACGAAGGCTTGTGCACATGTCGCTTGAGATGGAGGTGTAGAGAGTGGAGGTGCAGGAGGAAGAGCTGAAGCTTGAGCTGATGAAGATGGTCTTGCTTCACGTTGACGTCCATTTTGCATCATGCTTTTATATCGATATTTGTTGCATCATGGGCTGTTAATACACATTATGGTGCAATACTTATGCCTTTTCTCTCTTATTTTACAAGTTTTACATGAAGAGAGAGAATGCCGGTAGCTGGAATTCTGGACCGGAAAAGGAGAAAATCCAAGAGACCTATTCTGCACAACTCCAAAAGTCCGGAAAACTTACGGAGAATTATTTTGGAATATACAAAAATATTGGGCAAAAGAAATCCATCAGGGGACCCACTAGGTGGCCACAAGCCAGGGGGCAGGACCTACCCCTGGGCGCGCCCTGCACGCTTGTGGGCCCCCTGACAGGTCTCCAGTGCCCATCTTCTATTATATGAAGGATTTTGACCTGGAAAAAATCATATTCGAACTTTCGGGGCGAAGCGCCGCCGTCTCGAGGTGGAACTTCGGCAAAACCAATCTAGAGCTCCGGTGGAGCTATTCTGCCGGGGAAACT